>NC_143583.1:195921983-196231620 GCF_048544385.1 Mastigoproctus giganteus | reverse complement strand
CTCTGGGGTTACTGTTTCCCATATGTAATACTTTACATTTGCCAATGTTAAACTTCATTTGCCACTTCTCAGCCCATCTGTTCAACCTTTCCAGATCCTGTTGCAGCAGCATAGCGTCAGTGGTGTCCTTAACAACCCTGCCAACCTTTGTATCATCTGCAAACTTGGACATTAAACTTGATATCCCATCATCAATATCATTCATAAACACCGAAAACAACAACGGACCCAACACTGAACCCTGAGGAACTCCACTAATAACATTAGTCCACGTTGAGCAGTGTCCATTGATTACCACTCTCTGTCTTCTGCCACTCAACCATCCCCTTATCCATAGCAGCAATTTGCCTCCAATGCCACACTGCTCCAATTTGTGCAGCAGTCTTCCATGTGCAACAGTATCAAAAGCCTTTCTAAGATCCAAATATATAATATCAAAGTTATTCCCTGCATCCAGTTCTTTTGTGACTACATCATAGTATCCAATCAAATTGGTCGGGCAGGTCTTGCCTGACAAAACCTCATGACCTGCCCTGGCAGCCTGTCTGCATTGCTCAGAATTCAGTTATAGCTCAGACCATGCTGCTTCTGAGCTATAACTGAATTCTTGTTTAGATGATCCTGCAGTGCTTCTTTAACCAGTGCTTCCATTAATTTACCTGGAACAGAAGTTAAACTAACAGGTCTATAATTACTTGTGTCAGCCTTTGATCCTCCTTTGTGAATTGGGGTTACATTTGCACATCTCCAGTCTATGGGTACTTCCCCTGAGTCCAAAGAAGCTCTCATAATTATGGCTAGGGGTTTGGTTACTTCCTTTGCTGCCTCCTTTAATATAACTGGATAGATCCCATCCACCCCAGGTGCCTTAGTCGTAGTAGTGGCACATGATGCAAGAAAGCAAGTGTAGGAGCTTATGCAGCATCAGCCAAAAAAAAAAAAAAAAAAAATCACACCATTCCCTCCAAATGCCTGTCCAGTTCCTCCTTAAATTTATTTAACCTATCAACTTCCACAACGACAGATGGAAGTTTGTTTCAGAAATTAACCACCCGCTGGCTAAAGGCAAATTTCCGCACATCTATTCTACATCTGTCCTTTCTTAATTTGAACTTATGTCCCCGTAGGTTGGTAATTTGAACAAGTGGAAGGATCCCATCAGAATTCAGCTTGCTCAACCCATTCAAGGCCTTGTAGACCTCAATCAGATCACCGCGCAGGTGTCTAGTCTCCAGCCACTGCAATTTGCAGAACTTAAGCCTCTCTTGGTAAGAGAATCCCTTCATTCCCCTCACCAATCGTGTTGCTCTTCTCTGTACACGCTCAAGCAAATCTACATCCTTCCTAAAATGAGGCCTCCAGACCTGTACGCAGTACTCAAGGCGTGGCCTGACCATTGCCTTATACAGAGGGACAATCACCTCCTTTTCCCTGCTAGCAAAATTCCTATATATCATTGACAAAACCCCATGACCCGCCCTAGCAGCCTGTCTGCACTGCTCAGAAAACTTCATATCTGACTGCACAATTACTCCCAGGTCTTTTTCATTTTCTACCACCTTAAGTGTAGTACCACACAGTTGGTACGTTTCTCTGGGGTTACTTCTACCCATATGCAGTACTTTGCATTTGTCAAGGTTGAACTTCAGTTGCCACTTCTTAGCCCATCTGCCCAAATTATCTAGATCCTGTTGCAGTAGCACACTGCCATTACTGTCATTAACAACCCTGCCAACCTTTGTGTCATCTGCAAACTTCGACATTAAGCCTGATATACCTTCATCAATATCATTGATAAATACACAAAACAACAGTGGACGCAACACCGAACCCTGTGGGACTCCACTAATAACATTAGTCCACGAAGAGCAGCACCCATTGATTACCACCCTCTGTCTTCTCCCACTTAACCATCCTTTTATCCATTGTAGCAACTTACCCTTAATACCATTCTGCTCCAATTTGTACAGTAGTCTTTCATGTGCAACAGTGTCAAAAGCTTTCCTGAAATCCAAGTATATGATATCAAAATTATTTTTTGCATCCAGTTCCTTTGTGACCTCATCATAATAACCAATCAAATTTGTCAGACAAGACTTTCCCTTAACAAACCCATGCTGTGTTTGAATTATTGCTGCAGTCTTGTCTAGATGATCCTGCAATGCATCTTTAACCAGCTACTCCATTATTTTACCCGGAACAGAAGTTAAACTAACTGGTCTGTAATTACTCGTGTCACCCTTCGATCCACCTTTGTGAATTGGGGACATATTTGCACATCTCCAGTCCGTGGGAACCTTCCCTGAGTCCAAGGATGCTCTCATAATTATGGGTAAGGGTTTGCTTAGTTGCTTTGCCGCCTCCTTTAAAATAACTGGATAGATCCCATCCACCCCAGGTGCCTTTCTTGTGTTTAACTTCAACAATTTCTCCTCCACTTTGCTCTCAGTTATTACAAAATCATTAAGCACACTGCTAGAATTTGATAACCTTCTTCCATTTTCAAATTGTAATAATTCCTCACGTGTGAATGTAGATGCAAAATACTCATTCAGTTTGTTTGCTATCTGAGCAGGATCATCAACAGTCGAACCATCGATGTCAAGTGGACCAATCATATTCATCCCCTTCCTTTTAGAGTTTATATAAGTAAAGAAATCCTTGCTGTTTTTCTTAGCATCTTTTGCCAAAGATTTCTCGTAATCCGCCTTCGCCTGCCGAACCTCCTTTGTGACCTGATTACAGACAAGCTTATATCTGCCACAGGCTTCTGCGTCACCTGATAATTTATATGCATCCCATGCATTTTTCTTCTCTGTCACGAGTCTCATTAGTTCATTTGATAACCATTTAGGCCTAAACCTTGAACGATATTTCTTAATCGGTATATAAAGTCTAGTAGCTTCCACGATTAATTCTTTGAATGCTTCCCACTTAGAATTTACTGTTTGTAACATCGTCAGTTGATCCCACTGTACAGAACTTAAAAACTGATAACCATTTAGGCCTAAACCTTGAACGATATTTCTTAATCGGTATATAAAGTCTAGTAGCTTCCACGATTAATTCTTTGAATGCTTCCCACTTAGAATTTACTGTTTGTAACATCGTCAGTTGATCCCACTGTACAGAACTTAAAAACTGTCTGAGACCACTGTACTCCCCTTTACGGAAGCAAAAACCCTTTCCTTTACCCCTGACGGTAGTTACCTCTTTGAGTAAATCCCACTTCAGCACACTGTGATCACTGCCACCTAGTGGTTCCTTTATCTGCAAATTCGTAATACACGAATGATCACTGCTGATAACCAGATCAAGAGTGTTACTTTCTCTGGTTGCCTCTCGAACATGCTGCTGCAGAAAACAATCATCCAATAAATCCACAAAAGTCTGACTAGTGTGTGAGTGACCAACCCACAAGTTCCAGTCAATATCTGGGAAGTTAAAATCCTCCATTATAAGACATTCAGATTTACTGGCCCACTCTATTTCTCTGTACAATTGTTCATTGTACTCATTCGAGTCATTAGGCCTATAACACACTCCTACGTCAACAACCTCTCCTCCACTTTCCTCTCAGTTATTACAAAATCATCCAGCTCACTGCCATTGTTTACTTTACCTACATCATTCTCCTTCCTGAATAACTCCTCATGCGTGAATGTAGATGCAAAATACTCGTTTAGATTGTTAGCCACCTGAGCAGGATCCTCAACTGTTGAACCATCAATATCCAGTGGACCAATCTGATTCATCCCTTTCCTTCTTGAGTTTAAATAGGTAAAGAACTCTTTTCTGTTTTTCTTTGCATCCTTTGCCAAGGATTTTTCGTAGTCTGCCTTTGCCTGCCTAATCTCCTTTGTGACTTTGTTACAGACCAACATATCTATCATAGGCTAACATGTCACCCATTAATTTGTATGTATCCCATGCATTTTTCTTCTCTGCCACATGTCTCATTAATTCATCTGACAACCATTTAGGCCTAAACCTTGAACAATATTTCTTAGTTGGTATGTAAAGCCTGGTAGCCTCCAAGATTAGTTCCTTGAATGCTTCCTATTTTGAGTTTGCTGTTGGTAACATCATCAGTTGGTCCCACTGTATAGAATTTAAATTCTGTCTCAGACCATCATAGTCGCCTTTACGAAAACAAAAACCCTTCCCTATACCTCTGATGGTAGTTACCTCCTTGAGTAAATCCCACTTCAACACACTGTGATCACTGCCACCTAGTGGTTCATTTATCTACAGATTCTTAATGCATGAAGAATCACTACTGATAATAAGATCAAGAGTATTGCTCCCTCTTGTTGCCTCACGAACATGCTGATGTAGAAAACAATCATCCAATAAATCCACAAAAGCCTTGCTAGTGTGCGAGTGACCAACTCACAAATTCCAGTCAATATCTGGGAAATTAAAATCCCCCATTATAAGACTCTCTGATTTACTGGCCCACTCTATTTCCCTGTACAATATCTTATTATACTCATCAGAGTCATTAGGCCTATAGCACACTCCTACTCTCAATTTTGATTTCCCTATGCTTATGTCACACCAAACTGACTCGACACTACCCTGTCCATCGATGTCGACTGGCTTTACTTCCTTGGACTTTATGTGTTTCTTAACTAATAGCATAACCCCTCCTCCCCTCCTGTCCTGTGTATCCTTTCTATACACATTGTATTCCCCAAATTCCAGTTCTGCATTCCTTATATCTGTGTGACACCACGTCTCTGATATCCCAACAATATCTGCCTTTGATGTTTTGAGCAATACCTCAAATTCATCAAATTTATTTACCAAACTCCTAGCATTGATGTACATGCAGGTATACATGCACCTGTTTCTATTCTTGGCTACCCTAACACAACCCCATGTGTTTACTTGTACCGCAATGACTCCCAGCAGTCTCTGAAATATCCTGCATCTTGTTTTTCAGGCTTCTGCTCATTTCAATAGAAGCAGTGCAAGAATCACTTCCACCTCTACCAGTGGCTACTGTTAATCTATCAGTCCTTGTATCCCCCCCAACTAGCAGTTTTCCGACCCACCTAACTCTGCCTCGACAGCATCAGCAAAAATTCTTGCACCCTTTCTATTTAAGTGTATCCCATCCCTGTAGAAGCAATCTCTCCTGTTAACAAGTACAGTCCAGGCTGAAAAAAATCTTATGGTTCACCAACCCCAGGGGCTCACATCTGGTAAGCATGGGCTTGGCACACCCAGTTATTACAAAATCATCCAGATTCTCTCTCTCTCTCTCGGGGTAATTCAGAATTTTTTTTTTTCAGCTGGTGCAGCATAAGCCTCAGGCTTCCTTGCACCTTATGGCTAATAATAATAACTGTTTTCTGCAATTGGGTATCCAGTTTTCTCTTCGATCACTCAATGTGGGCGATGGCTCTCTGTATTCTAACTTCTCCACTAATGCAGGTGTTCTCCAGGGTACACTTCTTTCTCCCACTCTTTTCCTCTTTTATATTAATGATCTTCAACTGAAATCCTATCCATAGTTTTGCTGATGATAGCACTTTATACATAACCTTCCAGTTTGTGAAACTTTGCCCTTCACAAACAGCTTCAACTTCTCAGATATCCAGCACCAGTTTCTTAAATGCTCCATGTTCGGGTAATTGTCTAATAGGGCAAAGATAACTTAGTTAATTTTGATCTTTCTAAAACTCAGTCTTATCTTACTATTCTACTGTTTTTATGCTTACCTTCGATGATGCTCAGATTTCTAGACGAGATCATCTATTAGAGATTACCCTGGCTTATCTCTCTTAACATGAGCACATCACAAATATTGCTTCCTCGGCATCTAAAACACTGGGTTTGCTCTTGGCAACACTTTTTTCTAAATAACTACTCACTCTGTACAAATTTCAATCTGTCCTATTGTGGAATATTATTTACACATATGGGGTAGTGTCCCCAAAACCTCTCTCTGGCTTCTAGACTCTGTTCAAAAGAGGATAATGAGGTTAATTAATGACCCTTCTCTTGTGAATTCTCTCCACTCTTAGGCTCACAGAAATTCTGTTTTTCAGCATGTCTTTTCTATAGATACTTTCACGGATACTGCTGTTCTGGATTGGCTTCTGTAATCGCCCCCCTCTTCCAAACTTGCCCAAACATGTACTGCAACCAGTCATCATCCATTTACTGTTCAGCTTCAAACTCACAGAACCAACTTTACTTCTTCCTCATTTATCCAATTTGATTGGATATTATGATGTGGTCACAAAGGAACGGGATGCAAAAAATAATTTTGATATCATATACTTGGATTTCAGGAAAGCTTGAAGACTACTTTACAAATTGGAGCAGTATGGCATTAAGGGAAAGTTGCTACAATGGATAAAAAGATGATCGAGTGGCAGAAGACAGAGTGGTAATCAATGGACACTGCTCTTCGTGGACTAATGTTATTAGTGGAGTTCCCCAGGGTTCGGTGGTGCCTCTGTAGCCAGGTGGGCAGGAGCAGCAGTGTGTAGCACGCGCTTCTTGATTAGACTGGGGGTCGAGCCCATGCCCACCAAATACGGAGGATGCGGAAAGGTCAGGGAATGACCACCGCATATCCCCGGAGCAATATGGCCTTAGTTGCTAATGCTCCTAAAAACCAAATAATAAACAAACAACAACAGGGTTCGGTTTGGGACCATTGTTGTTTTGTATATTTATCAATGATATTGATGAAGGTATATTGGACTTAATGTCGGAAGTTTTTTTCAGATGATACAAAGTTGGCAGGGTTGTTAATAATAGCAATGACAGTATGCTACTACAACAGGGTCTAGAAAAGTTGGTGCAGATGGGCTGAGAAGTGGCAACTGAAATTTAACATTGACTAATGCAAAGTACTGCTTATGGGTAGCAAGTAACCCCAAGAGGACTGTACCAACTGTATGGGTCTCCATTTCTACCCCAGCCCTGTTAGTTTTAACTGGGAAATTACCAATTCAATATGAGGTTATTCAAAATTTTCTTATGTTCCATAAAAGTCGAGGTATTCTTGTCCAATTGAACCAGTATTCTAACAATTTGGATCTTACCTATAAGGAGGAATGTAAAAGGTTGACAGCACTCTTTAAAGATTCCTGGCAACAGGATTGGAATCTTAATACAAAAGGAAGAGTAACTTATAGTTTTAAACCTACAGTAGAAATTTTTACTAGGGATAACTTTCCCTGGTTTACGCCAGGTCTATATCTCACCTTTCTTCTTTCTGGGCACGGTAGCATTAATTTTAAGCTTTTTCATTTCGGTCTTGCTAACTCTCCAAACTGTTTGTGTGGTGAATTGGAAACAGTTCCACACATAATATTAGACTGTCCTTTATATGTTGATTTACGGCTTCCTTTTCAATTAATAACAAACGTGTTTGATGTTTCTGAGTTTCCTCTTTTGGTTTCCTCTTTGGAATTGTTTGGGGCTTTTTCAACTTTTGCGGATAAGGTTTTCAAACGTCGGAAAATCTTAATGTCAGATAGTTCTTAGATAACATCGACACCATTAGGAATCTAACTCTTGTGTTTTAGGTATAATAATGCACAGTTTTTGTTTTGCCCTGGTTAGGGTGGAGTCTTTCTTCTTGTACTTCTGTTGTAAATGAGATGTCTTAGCTCGTAGTTAAATGTAAATATGTAACAAAGTTTTAACTCTTCTAGAACTTTTGTATTATATTGTAACTTACAGTTATTACCTGGTTTTGTTTTTGGGTTTTTGAGTCTGTTCTGTGTTTGTTTTCTAGTTTTGTATATATGTATATCTCTTCTGAGAAATTGAGATTTTGTAAATTTCAGCCCCATTCGGGCTGGTGGTTGATTCATTAAGTTAAATGGTAAATGTAATTATTTACTTAAGTGTTGTTCCAATAGTTGCTGAATTTTGTTGTAATAAGTTAATTGGTGTTATTGAATCAAATTTAACTTAACTGTAGTTGAATATACTTACTTATTTTTGCTTTCAATTGGAAGATTTTATATAACAAAATATAAATAATATTTTGTAATAGTAAGAGTTTTAAAGCAATATTTGTTGAAATGTTTTTAATTATTTGCCACTAGTGTTGAGGAAATTCTTTTTTCCTCTTCTGTTTCCTTTTCTAACCTATTTCTTCCGTTTCTTTCTTCTAACTATTTTCCTACTAAGTCCTTCCCATTTATTCTTGATGTTTTGCATCAGTATGAAGTATAGTTGTTCCTGGCTGCCTCCACGTGGCTAGGGACGGGAGTCTGGGGGTAGAAGGAAATTGCTTCTGCCCCCAGACTGCGAAATGCCAGGAGCCGGCACACAACATACAACAGAACACACACTTACACACAGTAACGGGTTCAAACATTTTATTAGTTGTTCTTTCCTTGAAAAGTTTTTTTTTTTTTTTTTTTCTGCCGGCTCAGCGATATGCTTTTAGAGTACACTGCGGTGTATAGGGGAAACCCTGGATCCCGCCTAACAAACACAAATACTTGAATACTTGTATGGTTCTACACTCAGGGTAGTGGAGAATGAAAAAGACCTGGGGTATTTGTGCAGTCAGTTATGAAGTTTTCTCAGCAGTGCAGATAGGCTGACAGAGCAGCTCATGGGGTCTTGTTAGTGATATACAGGAATTTTGCCATCAGGGATAAGGAGGTAATTATCCCGTTGTATAAAGCAATGGTCAGGCCACACTTTGAGTACTGTGTACAGGTCTGGAGACCACATTTTAGAAAGGATGTGGAGTTGCTAGGACAAGTACAGAGAAGGGCAATAAGATTTGTGAGGGGAACAAATGGATACTGTTATGAAGAAAGGCTTAAGTTCTGCAAATTGCATCGTCTGGAGACTTAGGCACCTGTGAGGTGATTTGATCGAGGAATAAGGCCTTGAAATGGTTTGAGCAGGCTCAGTGTTAATGTGAGTCTTCCTCTTGTAAAGATTACGAACCTGAGGGGGCATAAACTTAAATTGAGGAAAGACAGTTGTAGAATAGATGTGTGCAAATTTGCTGTTAGCTAGCAGGTAGTTGATTGCTGGAACAGACTTCCATCTTCTGGACAAAATTATTATTATTATTTATTATTTATTTTTTTTTTTTCATTGTTAACATAGGATTTTCTTTATTTTTGCATTGTGGCTCAGCTATTTTCAACGGACTACAGTTGGAAACACTGATGCTAATGTGATCACCATTCTAGTGCACAAAATGGTGCCCCTCCTGTCATTTTTTTCTGGATCCGTCACTGACCCTGCCAACCTTTGTATTATCTGCAACCTGGGACATTAAGCCTGATATACCTTCATCAGTATCATTGATAAATATACAAAAAAACAACAGACCGAACACGGAACCCTGGGGACTCCACTAACATTAGTCCACAAAGAGCAGTGTCCATTGACTACAACTCTGTCTGCTCACAGTAACTTGCCCTTAATGCCATACTGCTACAATTTGTACAGTAGTCTTCCATCTAAAACAGTAGCAAAAGTTTCCTGAAATCGAAGTATATCCAAATTTCATTTTATGA
This sequence comes from Mastigoproctus giganteus, assembly GCF_048544385.1. Lineage (NCBI taxonomy): Eukaryota > Metazoa > Arthropoda > Arachnida > Uropygi > Thelyphonidae > Mastigoproctus > Mastigoproctus giganteus. Next base: position 196,222,096 of record NC_143583.1, on the reverse strand, counting down.
AATTCAGCTTAAAAAAAATCGTTTAGCAAATTTTAAGCAGAAGCACTGTTCTTTATATATAAAGAATACAGGAACTCCCCGACTTACGCAAATTCGACTTTATGTAAGTTTTTTCCGGCCAGTGCAAAGTAAAAAAAAAAATATGGAAATGTATTTTGCATCTGTAAGGATAAATGGAGGTATTGTGAAAATATCGTAATGTGAACCTGATAACATATTGTGTTTTTTTTTTTTTTTTTTTGTAAGTTGTTCCAAGTCCTTGAAAGTTAAATTTCACTATATCACTCGGTTATTTATCTCTCTAAAAGGCCATTTTCATAATGGAAATTGCACTACACCTTCATCGCTACATGTGTTCTGTTATAAGAATCAGTTTTGAACACCTTTGTGATATTTTTCTAAAGCACGTTTCTGGAGATCACGACCAAAAAACAATTTGCACTTTCCGATTTATTAGGCTTTTTTGTTAGCGCAATCTATTATAAACGGGTAGAAAACTCTATCTTATTGCATTTGTGATACTCCCGATAACTGGAATTCTGTGGGTTTTTACGTTAGGTATTATAGTGAAATGTGTTACCCTTCATTGAAATCTTCAATTATATAAAAAAGAAATTTTCAGAAACTTCGCTTCATTCTTATTTATGGATTACAATGATGAAGGGAAAGGGACCAACGGAAAGTGCAAGTACTGGCAGTGCCAGGAAACAAAACAAAATTTATTTAGAAATGAAGATGAAAATGATTAAGAAGCATGAAGCAGGACACAGTTTGTCATCTATTGCAAGGGAATTAGGTCTTGCTGCTTCAGCAGTGAATACTATTTTAAAAGACAGTGCACATATAAAAGAACATGTCAAAGGATCAATGCACTTAAGATCAACAGTGATCACAAAATGGTGTTCAGGTGCTATATCGAAGATGGAACAGCTATTAATAATATGGATGGAAAATCAGATTCAGAAGCAAATGCCCCTGAGTCCAATGGCCATTCAAGCAAAAGCAAGAAGTATTTATAAAGATATTAAGGATAAGTACAGCGAACCCCAAGCCAAGTTCGTAGCAAGCAACAGGTGGTTTAATAGGTTCAAGCATCGCTGGTTTCCAAAACATTAAATTCTGCGGTGAAGTTGGCAGTGCCGATTCTGCAGCTGCAGAGAAATTTTGTGATGTGTTGGAAAAAATTATTGATGAAGGTGGCTATTCAACAGAGCAAGTTTTTAACGTTGACGAGACTGCTCTGTATTGGAAAAAAAATGCCAGATCGAACATATATTGCCAAAGAGGAAAAGACAATGCCATTTTTCAAGGCTTCAAAAGATAGGGCCACGCTCTTGCTTGGGGCTAATGCAGTGGGAGATTACAGATTAATCTCCACTGCTTGTGTACCATTCTGGAAATCCTTGTGCATTTAAGGGCATCAATAAAGCCACTCTACCTGCACATTTCCGATCAAACCAGAGAGCATAGATAACAATATCTATCTTTGAGGATTGATTTAAATGCTGCTTCATTTCCGAGGTTGAAAAATATTGTAAAGACAACGACATTTCTTTCAAGATTTTGCTTCTATTAGATAATGCTTCTGGACATCCTACACATCTAGATGATTTCAATTCGAACGTGAGAGTCATATTTCTACTGCCAAACACTACTTCACTCATCCAACCTATGGATCAGGATGTTATTTTGAATTTAAAAGCATACTATTTATGCACAACATTTGCTCAGACATTGTTTGCAGTAGACGATGAGAAAAATTTTAATTTAAGAGACTTTTGGAAATCTTACAATATTTATGATGCCATCTTAAACATTAATAAGGCCTGGGCGGAAATTACTAAAAGTTGTTTAAATGGCACATGGAAGAAAATATGCCCACGGCACGTAAAAGGCTGCGAAGGGTTTGGAAAAGATGAATTATATGAAGAGGTTACAGATAAGATTGTAAAGGTTGTAGAGCTACTTCAGTTGAAGGTTGTTGCCAAAGACTTGGAGGAGTTAATAGAGGAAGAAGAGAAGGAATTATCTAATGAAGAATTGCAGGCAGTGATAGTGAAAGAAGAAAATGCTGATGAAGCTCAAGATGAACCAAATGAGGAGCCGAGATGCTAGTGGCATTTTGTGAATTTGCGTTGGCAATGGCGAGGTTTGAGAAGATGGATCCTGACAGTGAATGATTCATAAAAGCAATAGAGGGGTGAATGATATGCTTGCTTGCTACAAAGAAATCTATGATGAAAAGAAAAAAGCCACCGTCCAGTCATTAGTATGTTCATTTGTATGGTTGAGCCGCCGACCCCTTCTAAATCTCCACAGCCCTCAACATCTGCAGTGGCATACTTATCAGCTGAAGATGTCGATTCTGGCAACGATGCTTGAGAGCTAAAACTTACTGGCCTTATGCCGGTCTCCTCTTTTTTTTTTTTTTTGTAATTTTATAATTTTGAAATTTTTTAAATTTCACGCTTTTGTAATTTTTCCTGCAGATGAGATAAATTGAATAAGTACAATAAATAATTCTGTTTATATGTTCATCGAACAATTCTTTTTTATTCAATTAGTTAGGCACACCCGGGGTCCTGAGCTTCATATTATCATTCTTCTCTTTCTTGGTGATTCCTTTCAACTTCTGACTCTCTCTCTCAGAATTTCCCGAATTACCCTGAGAGGGAGAGAGTGAGCCAGAAGTAAAAGGAATCACCAAGAAGGAGAAGAATGCTTTTATCCAGCTGAGGACCCTGGGTGTGCCAAGCCCATTCTCACCAGATGTTGAGCTCCTGGGGTTAGCTTGTGAAAATTATATATGGCAAAAGTTCCTTCAGTTTTACATACTTGTGCAAACGGTGAAAATGTGTTACTTCATTAACTTTTGCAAATGATTGCATATTAAAACTTGAAAATTTTTTTTAAACTTTTCATTTTTAAAATTTACGGACCCCTAAATTATTTTTACGTACTTAATAAATATATATATATATTTTTTTTTTTTTTTTTACTCAGTTTCCACCGCTGTTGTGTAACCAATCTGTTGTGATAAAAGATATACGAAGCAAAAACTATAGCTAAAAAAAAAAAAATTTAAGCTGAATTTTTTTTTTTAGGAAAAGAATGGGCCTTTATCAACATAACTAATAATAATCTTCAAAAGAATACAATTCTCCTGGCACTATAAATAGGGTGTTTTATCACCCTATTTATAGTGCACGCTCACTAACAGCTCTATCAGTATTGTAGTGATGAACAACGAATTACTAGTGCCAAAGCCCTATCTTCTAAATCATTAATATCGGCAGAATAATACATTTTACTTTCAAAAATTGTTAATTTTCCCCTACCACCATCATTTTATAACGTTGCTTAAAAAAAAAAAAAAAAATATATATATATATATATATATATATATATATGCGTATTTCTGAAACAAATGTGTGATTCCTTCTCTCAGCCATTACGGCCACCAGCCACAGTATATGAAATAATTTAATAATGCGTAGACTGCAACATAATTATGCCTTTCCGCGATGAATACCACATGCGCGTCTGCATGTGCACTGCAACGAGCAATAGCAAAGAAATTTTGTAGCAGCAGCGTGAGTAACGCCGTCTGTGTTCTGCCTTTGCAGAGAAAAAGGGAGCAGGCCTAATGTAAGTATTTACTGTGGTTGTGGCATAAAAAAAAATCTTGTTATTGCCCAGTAAAGGGATATTTTAAGTAGTCTTATTTTCTAATTGGTGCGTTGCTGTAGTCTTGTAAGCCGGCAAACTTCATTCCTTCCTTTTTTTATACTGGATTGGCGTATTGGAGTTCATGTAATCACACGAAAAGTTAGTGTTATAATGCCATATTGAAGTTGCAGGCAGGTAGGACTGATTTTTAAAAGAACTTGGAAGTAAAGAAAATATCGGTTGGAAGATATAAATTGATTTGGGCTGTATTTCCTTTTGCTGTTTTTTTTTTTTTTTTTTTTTCTCATTAGAAAAATTTAATTTTAGGGTTTCAAGTTGCTTTAATTTAGTGCTTTCAGGTCGTTAAAAGATTGGCAGTACGAGTATGCTTGCCAGTTGCATTGTATACTGTGTGGTACCCCGTAATTTTTGTTGAAATCCGACACTGATGAATTCCGTCGATATTGAAATTCTTTTGTGTGTTTGCTTTACCGAAAATGCTTGCATGTGGCCATAGACTAGCTCTGTAATGCTGTTAAAATTTTTATAATTTTTATGCAAAATAAAATTTACTTTGAAGCATATTCGAAAGTCTAATTATTGAAATTGCCTTATATGCTTTATCATTTGAGTCACATACACCCCTCTCTTTCTGTGTGATTATTTTGAATGCATTAAAATATACTCATTTTAGCTTTTTGTGTCAAACATGTTAGTCAGTGGTTTTCAAACCTTAGGGTGCCACGTAATTTGGGTTTAAGTTACTTGAACTTTTTTTTTTATTTATGTTTATTTCATTATAAAACGGTGTACAGTATCTTTTTAATTTTGTGGTCATTTATAATTGATGTTTACTTAGTACCTCTATATAAAGAATAAAATTATTATATACTGTGTGTGTGTGTGTATATATTTGTATTATGAAATGTAATTTTTATAATTATATTATTGTAATAACTATCTAGAGAGAGAGAATCGGATCTAACAGGCAGAAAATTGAGTAAGGGTGCCGCAAAATAAAATAATTACTTAGGGATGCCGTTATTAAAAAAAAAGTTGAAAACCACTGTGTTAGATTTTAGCTCTGCTTTGTGCCCATCTGGAGATCTGTGTTGTTGATATTTTTATGCCGTGTACCAATTTGGGTGAGTTAGTTTTTATGGAAATGATATATTGTCTGTAACTATCATAGAAAAGTTGAGGTATATCGCCAAGTACTGTACTGTTGAGAAATCTCTTTACTATTTTTATTTTAATCCCAGAGCCAGAACTATTTGGTTTTCTTCTCCCTCTCTTGCAAGGTTGAGCCTGAAGCTAATTTAATCTCATGTTATGGTGTGTTCTTCACTATTGTTTTATGTACAGCAAAACCACATGTATTTGCTGTTTTATGACATTTTCTTCATGAATTGCTATGTATTATTAGCTAATATACATACACAACCGTGGCTAAGGCTTGGGTGCAAGCTAAAATTTATTTCTGTGAATCAGAACAAATACCTTTCTAAGTACTGCATTGACTGTAACAAACCTATATTACCATCAGAACTGTGCTCACATTGGGCAAATAAACATTGGACCACTTGTATTTTGTACTCAGTCCATTTATCATTTAAAACCTTTCATATGCAGTAAGTAGTTAATTTGTGCAGTAGGCAGTAATATAAAATTATTTTTGCTAGTGTTATAAATACCTCCATCTTGTCATTAAGAGGTAGTAAATATGTGTATCATTCTGAGATTAATTCAGACCAATTGGAGGAATAAAAACTAAACAGATTAAACTATAAGAAGTGAATAGTTTAATTAATAATAAACATATTGATAACATTATTTATTTCTATGATTTTTGTAGTAAATTAATAAGCTCTTAGACATCTGATTTTAATTTGCTTTGGGCTTCTATCATCAGGCTTAAATAAAATTAACTTCAGTTGTTTAAAATATAGTATTTGAAGGATATGGTAGTATATGCAGCAGCTATTAAATGAAAGCTATACTACACTACAATATGTAGAATGGACATAATTTGAAGTATTTAATCAAAATATGTAAACATTAATTATTGTCAGACATTTAGGTCTGCAGCCCCTTGTTCTATGGTCTATAACTAAAAATATTAACTTTACACTAGATTTTATAGTTTTTTTTTTTTTTTTTTTCTCCAAGGTTTTTAATTTTTGATCACAGTAAAAAGAGCCAACAACCAACCAATTTCAGAGCTACAAAATATCAGGTTGTACTTAATTACAACCAGATATCTTTATTTATATTAAGTACCTTTTGATTAAATTAAGTCTACTAAATACCCTGTACTGTGATTTTTATTTATGTTAACTTCCAGTAGTAAACCATCAAAAGTATACATACACAACCATGGTTTTGTATGTATACTTAATAATGAAACAACGATTTTTGGTATCATTATTTCCCTGTAGTGATACCAAAAATCGTTGTTTCATTACCTGTAATACTGGTAAATTATTAGCAAATTCAATAAGATTTTAAGTTTTCATTTATTACATGATTTCTGGTTTCTATCAGAATCAATATTTTATTAAATAGTTTTTTAACAATTTTTAAATTCACTTTACCCATTAAATATGTTTATGATCAAAACCTTGATGCTTTATGCCAGCCCATTTTAGTATCTGAGGCAAGAATGAAAAATTATGCCCTACTTGTTAATTGATGGCAACGTTGACAATTATTTAATCTTTCTTTTGGCACCCCTTTCAGCTGAACCTGAGGCAAGAGCCTCTTTTGCCTCACCCTCGGCACAGCTCTGGCTTTATGCATCAAGATTTTCATCATTTAATTTTGATTTGCATTTGGTGCAGGTCAATCCTGCTGCTACAATTGCTCTTTCTGATTCATCACTTGTTAGCGGGATTGTCACTAAGTATTTATAAACCAGTTCTAAACACTTTCCTCACAAAATATCTTTATTTCCTTTTATATGTTTTTTTTTTTTTTTTCAATATCTTTTGTGTTATCTTGAACATTTGTTGGATTATTTTATCTTAGAGCTAATTCTGTGCTTAATGAGATGAACTCTTTCTTTCATTGTTAGTGAACTGGTGGGCACGTCTGACGTTAAACCAACGTCATTGTCATCTTCATAAGATTCATGGTCATTAGAATTTTTATTCTCATCAGTTATGTTCAAGCATTCTGCTGTTTCTGTTATTAGTTCTGTCATAGTCATTTTAGATGTTTTATTGAATTTATTGTGGTCATTATCTTTATAGATTTCATCTGGATTGTGAAGAAAGCACAAGACATCAGAATACTTGTCTGGGCATCAGAATACTACTCGGAAAACTGCTAGCTTGGGGGTGATACACAGACTAATAGATTAACAGTAGCCGCTGGCAGAGCTAAAAGTGATTCTTGCACTACTTCTATTGAAATGCAATTGGGCAGCAGCCTGGAAAGCAAGGCAATGGGAATTTCCAGGACTGCTGGGAGTCATAATGGAACAAGTAAATACATGAGCTGTGTTAGGGTAACTAAGAGTAGAAACAGGTGCATGTATACTTGCATGTACACCAGTGCTAGGAGTATAGTTAATAAATTTGATGTGCTTGAAGTGCTAGTTAAGACATCAAAGGCAGATATTATTGGGATATCAGAGGCATGGTGTCACATAGACATAAGAAGTGCAGAACTGGAATTTGGGGAGTACAATGTGTACAGAAAGGATAGACAGGACAGGAGGGGTTATGCCGTTAGTTAAGAAACACAATCTAAGGAGGTGCATCCAATTGATGTTGGTGGACAATGCAATGTTGAGTCTGTGTGGTGCTGGGAAAGGAAAAATGAGAGTAGGAGTGTGTTATAGGCCTAATGAATCTGATGAGTATAATGAGCAGTTGTGCAGAGAAATAGTGGGCCAGTAAATTAGTGTCTTATAATGGGGGATTTTAATTTCCCTGATATTCACTGGAATTTGTGGGTTGGTCACTCACACACTAGCAAGGCTTTTGTGGATTTATTGGATGATTGTTTTCTACAGCGACATGTTTGCGAGGCAACTAGAGGAAGTAATTCTCTTGATCTGATTATCAGTAGTGATTCTTCGTGCATAAAGAATCTGCAGATAAAGGAACCACTAGGTGGCAGTGATCAGTGTTGAAGTGGGATTTACTCAAAGAGGTAACTACCGTCAAGGGTAAAGGGAAGGGTTTTTGCTTTTGTAAAGGTGACTACGGTGGTCTGAGACAGTGTTTAAATTCTATGCGGTTGAACTAACTGATGATGTTACCAACAGCAAATTCAAAATGGGAAGCATTCAAAGAATTAATCTTGGAAGCCACTAGGCTTTTCATACCAACAAAAAAATATTGTTCAAGATTTAGGCATAAATGGATGTCAGATGAACTAATTAGACATGTAACAGAGAAGAAAAATGTATGGGATACATATAAATTAACATGTGACACAGAAGCCTATCATAGATATAAGCTGGTCTGTAACCAAGTTACAAAGGATTGTTTGTTTATTTGGTTTTTAGGAGCATTAGCAACTAAGGCCATATTGCTTCGGGATATGCAGTGGTGATTCCCTGACCTTTCCGCATCCTCCGTATTTGGTGGTGACGGGCTCGAACTCTGGTCTAATCAAGAAGTGTGTGTTACGCACTGCTGTTCCTTCCCACCTGGCTACAGAGCGCCAAGTTACAAAGGAGGTTAGGCAGGCGAAGGCAGATTATGAGAAATCTTTGGCAAAGGATGCAAAGAAAAACAGCAAAGAGTTCTTATGTAAACTCTAGAAGGAAGGGGATGAATCAGATTGGTCCACTTGATATTGATGGTTCAACTGTTGATGATCCTGCTCAGGTAGCTAACAAACTGAATGAATATTTTGCATCGACATTCACATGAGGAGTTATTCAGGGAGGGGAATGCCAGAGGGATATTCAACTCTGGCAGTAAGCTAGATAATCTTGTAATAACTGAGAGTAAAGTGGAGGAGAAATTCTTTAAGATAAACATAAGAAAGGCACCTGGGGTGGATGCAAATCTATCCAGTTATATTAAAGGAAGTAAGCAAACCCTTAGCCATAATTATGAGAGCTTCCCTGGACTCAGGGGAGGTAGCCATGAACTGGAGATATGCAAATGTGATCCCAATCCACAAAGGAGGATCAAAGGGAGACAGGTAATTACAGACCTGTTAGTTTAACTTCTGTTCCAGGGAAATTAATGGAGGCACTGGTTAAAGAAGCATTGCCAGATCATCTAGACAAGACTTCAGTTATAGCTTGGACACAGCATGGGTTTATTATTAACGGGAAGTCTTGTCTGACTAATTTGATTTGATACTATGATGTAGTCACAAAGGAACTGGATGCAAAGAATAACTTTGATATCATATATTTGGATCTTAGAAAAGCTTTTGATATTGCTGCACAAATTGGAGCAGTGTGGCATTGGAGGCAAATTGCTCCTATGGATAAAGGGATGGTTGAGTGGGAGAAGACAGAGAGTGGTAATCAATGGACACTGCTCTTTGTGGACTAATGTTATTAGTGGAGTCCCTCATGGTTCAGTGTTGGGTCCATTGTTGTTTTCTGTATTGATGATTGTATATCAGGCTTAATGTCCAAGTTTGCAGACGATATGAAGGTTGGCAGGGTTGTTAATGCCACTAATGACAGTACATTACTGCAACAGGATCTAGAAAAGTTGAGTAGATGGGCTGAGAGGTGGGAAATGAAGTTTAACAATGTAAATTACTACATATGGGAAGCTGTAATCCCAGAGTAAAGTATCAACTCTGTGGTACCACACTGACAGTGGTAGAGAATGAAAAGGACCTGGGGGTAATTGTGCAGGCAGATATGAAGTATTCTGAGCAGTGCAGATGGTCTGCAAGAGTAGCTCATGGTGTCTTGTGAATGATATACAGGAATTTTTCTAGCAGGGATAAGGAGGTGATTATCCCCTTGTATAAGGCAATGGTCAGGCCACACCTTGAGTGCTGTATACAGGTCTGGAGGCCTCATTTTAAGAAGGATGTAGAGCTGTTGGAACGAGTACAGAGAAGAGCAACAAGATTAGTGAATGGAACCAAGGGTATAAAGAAAGGCTTAAGTTTTGCAAATTAGTGTCTGGAGACAAGGCACCTGCGAGGTTATGTGATTGAAGTGTATGAAGCCTTGAATGGTTTGAGCATGTTTAATGCTGATGGGATTCTTCCTCTTGCTCAGAATAATCACCTGAGAGGGCATAAATTCAAATTGGGGAAAGATGGTTGTAGGATAGATGTGTGGAAGTTTGCCTTTAGCCAGCGGGTGGTTGATTGCTGGAACAAACTTCCATCTGTCATAGAAGTTGATAGCTTAAATAGATTCAAGGCAGAACTTGACAAACATTTGGAGCGAGTGGATGGGTGAATTGAGAGGGATTTTTTTTTTTTTTTTTTTGACTGATGCTATTAGCTTGCTTTCTTGCATCATGTACCTATGCTAATACTTGGTTCTTCTTTCTTTTATGCATTTTAATTAATTCTTCATTAAGTTCTTTGCTTAGAGTGTTATTCTGTCTTGATTCATCTAACAAATTTTAATATAACATTTGCACTAAATAAGTTTGCATTCTTGCAACAGTGTTTCTACAGCAACTTTTACTGGCTGTAGAGCAGATGTCACATTGTATAACAATTCCAATTAATCATGACTGAAGTTTAAATCAATAAGGCCCTTTCCTTTACAACCTAATTTTATAAAAATGCTTCAACATAGCCAATAAACTATTACACCTGGTTTTTGAGTCAGTTTCTTTTCCAAATTGTTCAACATTTTTACAACTTTTTGAATCTTGGCGATTAATATATTGATACTAGAATGCAACATATTATATTTAAATGCTACATCAGTTATCTCCATACCTTCAACTGAACCATTGTCATCGACTGAGTGTGTAGTTGCACTAGCTTCCTAAGTCAGCTGATGTCTTTTCTATAAAGAAATTTTATATTGGCCAACTGCACTCCATGATCTAAACACAACTGATGAACAATGTATGAAAGGTGACCAGATTTTTACATTAGTGATGTGGCATCTGTTATATTGCCAACAAAGTCTTTATGAAGAAGTGGAATATGGCCAACTTAGCTTTAATAATTTCTTGGCATTTTTCTGCTGACAACTTTTTATAGGCGCCTCCGTAGCCAGGTGGGAAGGAGCAGCAGTGCGTAGCACACGCTTCTTGATTAGACCGGGGTTCGAGCCCCTCACCACCAAATACGGAGGATGCAGAAAGGTCAGGGAATGACCACCGCATATCCCGGAGCAAAATGGCCTTAGTTGCTAATGCTCCTAAATAACAAATAACAACTTTTTATGAACTTTAGCAAGACCAAGATTCCAAAACTTAAAATGTTTTCATGTATATTAATATTCATATATCGACTATTTCATTTTGATATCCGTTTGTCTAAAGTTAAGCTAAATCTGGCTGTGCTGCCCAAGTGTTCGATGCTCCCTGGTGGCGAAGTGGCCTAGAGTTTCTATACTAACACAGAGAACAAAGGTGGAGATGGGCTACTGCCTTGGAGCCACCATGACACACACACGCCCTGGATGATTGAAATGTATATATAGTTGTATATAAATCTATGTAAGTTTTGTGTGTGTGTGTGTATACACACACACACACACACACACATGACTGTATGTAAACTGTGTGTATTAATAAATGGAAAAAAAGAAAATTTTATTTATTGAATGAACAACATCCATAACGCATCATCAACGACTTCATTTTTTGGCTTCTTCATAGTGCACCTGTTTGAGAGCACTTTATCTTGATTCTATTTGCGTACTGAAGTCTTAAAAGGATTTCCAGTTCATTGCATATCCGTTTTACAGGTTCTCCATTATCAATACATTCCAATGCTTTTAGTTTTGTTTCAGTAGTTAACATATTCAGTTTATGCTTGTTCGTGCCTATCATTTCACATTAACGTAATTTAAAAAACAAAAATTAACTATGAAAATATGTACACGTCGAGTAACTGCAATCCAAATGGCACAGATAGCAAAGACTACATGATATGAGAAAGGTTATAGGATTGTTACAGTGCACCATACTCTTTCCCAGAATTTTTAAATTTTGTTTTCATGCTGGGCCCATGACATCAGAAATCTTGACGAAAATATGGCTGGCTAGAGCGAGACCGGATAAGAGGGAGTCTACTGTAAGTACATAATGAAGTCAAGCTTTTTGTGATATTTTCTTATCACTTCTTCAGTGACAGCTGTCTTTGCAATGTCACCGTCACAAAAGGTTAACTAACAGCATAACCCCTCCTCCCTTCCCTTCCCTTCCTGTCCTGTCCTGTGTATCTTTTCTGTACACATTGTACTTCCCAATTTCCAATTCTCACTGCTTATGTCTGTATGACACCACGTCTCTGATATCCCAACAATATCTGCCTTTGATGTCTTAGATAACAAGAACTTATTCCATAGTTAACTAACTCATCTTCTTGATTAATGGGGAAGACCCATCCCAATGTTCAGTGTCACTCTCTGCTAACAGTAAAGCAATATCCAAGTCCTTATTGCATATTCAGCAATCCTTTGCACATCTAACAGGATGTTTTACATTTCTTAAACAGATTGGTCTTTATACTCATTTTTGTCATGTACATTTTATACTCATGACTGTCATAAAAGGTCACTTAGATCACAAGAACCTTTTGTTAGCAAAGACAGCTGTCACTTAAGAAGTGGTAAGAAAATACCTTGTAATATTTGACTCTTATGTATTCATTTCCAAATCAGAAATAAACATAATTAAACTACTGTAGGTTTGAGTACTTTATTATTTTCAAATATCAATGTTGTTTGCTGCAGACATTGGGTGGGCTTATGAACAGCTAGTTTGTGATCATCAATGCTGTTGCTCTAGGTATTGTGTGGACCAATATGATTGACTCTTTCCCTTTTATTGCTAACATAAACGAAGAGATCTTTGTTGCTTTTCTTTCCACTCTTAGCTAAGCAGTTAGATATGAACTACATGATAATTGTAGCAGATCGAGAGAGATTCTTCAGATGACATAGAGGAGGTGGTGAGTCCCTTACTAATGATGAACAGAGAAGTTTGATCTTTGTGTTTCATTTTGAGAAAATGCAAAATACTGAGTCCACTCTAGAGAGGGTTTTAATTATTGAAGTCACTGAAGTGTCACTTTCACTTCATGGCAGTGCATGAAATTTGTTACAGGAGCATGTCAGTGACTTTTGAGAATGAGTGTGTGTGAAGCAAGTTTGGAACCACTTATTTCAGTGCTGAAGACAAATTTTGGATAATAATCAAAAAGTCAAGCAAGTCCATCTTGGCTTTACTTTTCAGTAAGGGACTAAGCTACATATGTTCACAAAAAACTATGTATGCAGCATATGGTAGTGGTGTTTTTACAGTCCAAGCTAGTTCAGCATTTTGTTAATGGATTTCCCCACTGTAATTGTTTCCTTTAATGTTTGCCTTGTTGAAAAGTTTGAAAAAATGTTAAAATGTTTCTTTTAACTATTTTTTTTGGTAAAAAATAATACACATCAATCAATTTGATGCAATAAAATTGCATCAAATTGATTGTAGTAAAGTTATATATTATGTAATATATGTGAATGTAGTGTATTACAATTTATATGATGCAATTATGCATGATAATAATATAGTATTAATTTGTAAATTAAAATATTGTAACTTACTTGAAATAGTGCTATAATTCATAGTTTTGCTAATGCATGTAAAGAAGTTGGAAAACACATCTGCTTTGAAAAGGTTTCTAAATATGGACTCATTTAAGAATGAAATAAATGCCTGCTGGTTCCAGATTGTCTCTTCTCTTTATGCTTTACATATTCACAGAAACATTGGATGCTTCCCTTAACCGTAGATCTGCAGTCATCATAATTAACAGCCACAGTAATTTGTGATTACAAAAGTGGATTGATGACGTGAAAGAATATTGTTCTAAGTGAAGAATTGCTGTTAGTTGCTCAGACTAGAAAAATGAGAGTATGCATAAAAAGCAAGGGAAAGAGGCAGTCTTAGAATTGTCAGATTTATTTTCTCATATGCATGAGACCTTTTTAAAGCAATATTTTTCCAACTTATGCATTAGTGAGAAGTATAGATTATAGCAACACTGTAAGCTACCATATTGTTATAATTAATGTGCTTAATTGCGTTGTTAATAGAGGCATGCGATGCAAGAAAGCAAGCTTATGCAGCATTAGCCAAAAAAATAAATAAAAATCCTCCCATTTGTTCCAAATGCCTTTCCAGCTCAGCCTTAAGGCTATCAACTTCCACAACAAAAGATGGAAGTCCTTTTCACCAATCAACTACCTGCTGGCTAAAGGCAAATTTCCGCTCATCTATTCTACAACTGTGTTTCCACAATTTGAATCTGTGTCCCCGCAGGTTCTTAATCTGAGCAAGAGGAAGAATTCCATCAGCATTCAGCTTGCTCAACCCATTCAAGGCCTCAATCAGATCACCTCGCAGGTGCCTACTCTCCATATTCTGCAATTTGCAGATCTTAAGCCTTTCTTGGTAAGAGCACACCTTTGTTCCCCTCACCAATCTTGTTGCCCTTCTGTGTACTCTTTCTAGCAACTCTACATCCTTCCTAAAATGAGGCATCCAGACCTGTACACAGTACTCTAGGTGTGGCCTGACCATTGCCGTGTATAACGGGATAATCACCTCCCTGTCCCTGCTAGCAAAATTCCTATATATCATTGATAAGATTCCGTGACCTGCCCTGGCAGCCCCTCTGCATTGCTCAGCGAACTTCATATTTGACTGCACAATTACCCCCATGTCTTTTTCACGTTCCACTTCCCTGAGTATAGTACCACACAGTTGGTAAGTTTCTCTTTGGTTTTTGCTATCTGCAGTACTTTGCATTTGTCAAAGTTAAAACTTCAGTTGCGACTTTTCAGCCCATTTGCCCAACTTATCTAGATCCAGCTGGAGTAGCATACTGTTTTTACTGTCATTAACAACCCTACCAACCTTTGTATCATTTGCAAACTTGGACATTAAACCTGATATACCTTCATCAATATCATTGATAAATATACAAAACAACAATGGGTCCAACACCAAACCCTGGGGAACTCCACTAATAACATTTGTCCACGAAGAGCAGTGTCCATTGATTACCACTCTCTGTCGTCTCTCACTCAACCATCCCTTTAACCATTGTAGCAACTTATCCTTAATGCCATACCTCTCCAATTTGTATAGCAGTCTTCCATGTGCAACAGTATCAAAAGCTTTCCTGAAATCCAAGTATATGATATCAAAATTATTTTTGGCATGCAGTTCCTTTGTGACCACATAGTATCCAGTCAAATTGGTCAGACAAGCACTCCCTTTAACAAATGCATGCTGTGTCTTAACTATTACTGCAGTTTTGTCTAGATGATCCTGCAGTGCTTCTTTAACCAGTGATTCCATTATTTTCCCTGGAACAAAAGTTAAACTAACAGGTTTATAGTTACCTGTTTAACCTTTTGAAACCCCCCCTTTGTGAATTGGTGATATATTTGCACCATTCCAGTCCCTGAGCCCAAGGAAGCTCTCATAATTATGGTTAAGGGTTTGCTTATTTCCTTTGGTGTCTCCTTTAATATAACTGGATAGATCCTGTCCACCCCAGGTGTCTTTTTTATGTTCAAATTCAACAATTTCTCCTCCACTTTGCTCTCAGTTATTAGAAAATCATTTAGCTCCCTGTTAGAGTTTGATAAACTTCTGGCAATCTGAAAAATACTCATTCAGTTTATCAGCTACCTGAGCATGATATCAGTAGTCAACCCATCTATGTTAAGTGTTCCAATCTGATTCATTCCTTTCTTTCTAGAGTTTACATAAGTAAAGAACTCTTTGCTGTTTTTCTTTGCATCCTTTGCCAAGGATTTCTCGTAATTTGCCTTCGCCTGCCTAACCTTCTTTGTGACTTGATTACAGACTTGTTTATATCTGCCATAGGCTTCTGTGTCACCTGATACTTTATATGCATCCCATACATTTTTCTTCTCTGCCACAAGCCTCATTAGTTCATCTGACATCCATTTAGGTATTTCTTAGTTGGAATGATTTAAAAATTGTCTGAGACCCCTGGAGTCACCTTTACGAAAGCAAAAGCTATTCCCTTTAGCCTTGATGGTAGTTACATCCTTAAATAATTCCCACATCAGTACATTGTGATCATGTCACCTAGCAGTTCCTTTATCTGCAAATTCTTAATGCATGCATAATCACTGCTTATAATCAAGATTATTACTCCCTCTGGTTGCCTCTTGAACATGTTGGTGTAGAAAAGTCATCCAATAAATACACAAAAGTCTTGCTAGTGTGTAAGTGACCAAGCTGCAAATTCCAGTCGATATCTGGAAAGATATCAACACACACCTGCTCTCACTTTTCCTTTCCCAGTGCTTATGTCACACCAAACAGACTCAACATTGCATTGTCCACCAACATCAATTGGATGCACTTCCTTAGATTTTGTTTCTTAACTAACAGCATAACTCCTCCTCCCTTCCTGTCCTGTTTATCTTTTCTGTACACATTGTACTTCCCAATATCCAATTCTCACTGCTTATGTCTGTATGACACCACATCTCTGATATCCCAACAATATCTGCCTTTGATGTCTTGACTAGCACTTCAAGCTCATCAAATTTATTAACTATGCTCGTAGCATTGGTGTACATGCAATTATACATGCACCTGTTTCTACTCTTAGTAATACTTCCACTATGACTCTCAGCAGTCCTGTAAATCTCCATTGCCTTGCTTTCCAGGCTGCTGTTCATTCTAATAGAAGCAGTGCAAGAATCATGTTTGCTTATGTCTGCGGCCAATGTTAACCTTTTAGTCTGTGTATCCCTCAAGCTAGCAGTTTTCTGCCCCACCTAACGCGGCCTCGATAGCATCAGCAAATATTCTTGCACCCTTTCTATTTAACCACCCCCCCCTCCCTGTAGAGGCAGTCTCTCCTGTCAACAAGCACAGACCAGGCTGAAAACAATTCTGCCTCTTGAGCCTTGCACAATCTCTCCAGGGCCAAATTGATTGACAAGGCTCTCATCATATACTCCCTCCTATCCATATATGAACAAAATATGAGGAATATGAGGAATTGCATAAAAGTATTGGTAAGGGTATCCACGTGTTACAAGTCGCAACTCCGCCGAACGAGAAGTTTTTTTAGCCATATTTAGCCGCTTATTGAATATTTTTTACATCGGATTGTTTTTGTAAGTGGCTTATAGACGTAGTAAGGATCGTTAGTTATTCTGAATAGAGACAGCGAGATTTGAAAGTTAATTAATACTTAAAGTGTCCATAGATATACCGTTCGTAACTTCCCGCCTTTGTCTTTGTCATAAGATCGTTATATACCGAACCTAGATAGCTATAGTATAGGTTATAAAATTTTCAGTGATCGGTAAAATCTAAACTTGTTGAACTTTGTTGGCATTTAAATTGTACTTTTAACTAAATACATATACCGACTTAGATTACAAACGTAATATAATTAATTAATACATAACTGATACGGAAGTTATATAAAGGGAACTTGGAGATAATTAATACTTGACACTAAAAAATATATATCCCGTTATAACTGTGTGGGAGATAAGTTAGGGTTATAAACTGAAATTGAAATTTTATTTAAATTAAAAGAAATCATGACTCAGACCAGAGCAGCAAAACAAAAGGCTCAAGCTAATGGAAGTGCTGTGGCTCAGAGGATAACTGAGGGGGGGGCAGTTGCCTTTTGAATCACAGCCTTTTAAAATGCACAGCTTGCATGATGTTTGTGTAGCATTCAGGTACGGGACATAATATTGCCATGGGGGATGTCTTTGTGTGTGCGCAATGCAAGGAGTGTATTGAAATCAGGCAACAACTCAGCGTTCTTATGGGCCTATATGAGAGCTTGAAGGACAGGGTGGATGCCCTCGAAGGAACTAAATTGAAGGGGCCCATCAAGCTCACAGCTGCCCACATCAATGCCAGAGCTTGCACTTGGTCATCGCGCAACACAGCGGCAACCCCCCAAGGCAGAATGCGCTGATCCCAAAGGAACTAGTAGTAGTTGTTGGTGACTCTATTGTCAGGGAAACGGGGAACATGCTTTGTAAAAAGGATAGGTGGAACAGGACCAGGGTATGTCTGCCAGGGGCAAAGGTTGATGACGTTGTAGAGCAGATATCATCTTTTAAGGGCACAAAAGGTGATATAATTGTACACGTTGGCACTAATGGTATCAAGAGTAGGAGACCGGCAGAATTGCTTAACAAGTACAGGTCACTGTTGAAAAAAAGCCGTGAAATAGGGTTGAATTTGAAAGTGTCTGCAATTCTGCCCAGACACGATAGGAGGGAGTATATGATGAGAGCCTTGTCGATCAATTCGGCCCTGGAAAGATTGTGCAAGGCTCAAGGGGTAGAATTTTTTTCAGCCTGGACTGTACTTGTTAACAGGAGACATTGCTTCTACAGGGATAGGATACACTTAAATAGAAAGGGTGCAAGAATATTTGCTGATGCTATCGAGGCAGTGCTAGGTGGGTCGGAAAACTGCTAGCTTGGGGGGAGACAAAGACGAATAGATTAACAGTAGCCACTGGCAGAGGTGAAAGAGATTCTTGCACTGCTTCTATTGGAATGAGCAGAAGCCTGAAAAACAAGATGCAGGATATTTCAGAGACTGCTGGAAGTCATTGCGGTACAAGTAAACAGATGGGTTGTGTTAGGGTAGCTAAGAATAGAAATAGATGCAGGTATACTTGCGTGTACACCAATGCTAGGAGTTTAGTAAATAAATTTGATGAATTTGAGGTATTGCTCAAAACATCAAAGGCAGATATTGTTGGGATATCAGAGACGTGGTGTCACACAGATATAAGGAATGCAGAACTGGAATTTGGGGAGTACAACGTCTACAGAAAGGATAGACTGGATAGGAAGGGAGGAGGGATTATGCTTTTAGTTAAGAAATACATAAAATCCAAGGAAGTGAAGCCAGTGGACATCACTGGACAGTGCAATGTCGAGTCAGTTTGGTGCTATATAAGCATTGGGAGATGAAAATTGAGAGTAGGAGTGTGCTAAAGGCCTAATGACTCTGATGAGTATAATAAGAAACTGTATAGGGAAATAGAGTGGGCCAGTAAATCAGAGAGTCTTATAATGGGAGATTTTAATTTCCCAGATATTGACTGGAATTTTGGGGCTGGTCACTCACACACTAGCAAGGCTTTTGTGGATTTATTGGATGATTGTTTTCTACATCAGCATGTTCGGGAGGCAACTAGAGGGAGGAATACTCTTGATTTGATTATCAGCAGTGATTCTTCATGCATTAAGAATCTGCAGATAAATGAACCACTAGGTGGCGGTGATCACAGTGTGCTGAAGTGGGATTTACTCAAAGAGGTAACTACCATTAGGGGTAAAGGGAAGGGTTATTGCTTTCGTAAAGGCGACTACGATGGACCGAGACAGTATTTAAATTCTATACAGTGGGACCAACTGATGATGTTACCAACAGCAAATACAAAATGGGAAGCATTCAAAGAACGTATCTTGGAAGCTACTAGGCTTTACATACCAACTAAGAAATATTGTTCAAGGTTTAGGCCTAAATGGATGTCAGATGAACTAATGAGGCATATGGCACAGAAGAAACATGCATGGGATACATACAAATTAACACATGACACAGAAGCCTGTGATAGGTACAAGTTGATCTGTAACCAAGTTACAATGGAGGATAGGCAGGCGAAGGCAGATTACGAGAAATCTTTGGCAAGGGATGCAAAGAAAAACAGCAAAGAGTTCTTTACTTATGTAAACTCTAGAAGGAAGGGGATGAATCAGATTGGTCCACTTGATATCGATGGGTCAACTGTTGATGATCCTGCTCAGGTAGCTAATAAACTAAATGAATATTTTGCATCGACATTCACACATGAGGAGTTATTTATCGAGGGGAATGCCAGAGGTGTATTAAACTCTAGCAGTAAGCTAGAGAATCTTGTAATAACTGAGAGTAAAGTGGAGGAGAAATTGTTGAAGATAAACACAAGAAAGGCACCCGGGGTGGATGGGATCTATCCAGTTATATTAAAGGAGGCAGCAGAGGAAGTAAGCAAACCCTTAGCCATAATTATGAGAGCTTCCTTGGACTCAAGGGAGGTACCCACAGACTGGAGATGTGCAAATGTGACCCCAATTCACAAAGGAGGGTCAAAGGCTGATACAAGTAATTATAGACCTGTGAGTTTAACTTCTGTTCCAGGAAAATTAATGGCACTAGTTAAAGAAGCACTGCAGAATCATTTAGACAAAACTTCAGTTAAAGCTCGGACACAGCATGGATTTGTTAAGGGGAAGTCTTGCCTGACCAATTTGATTGGATACTATGATGCAGTCACAAAGGAACTGGATGCAGGGAATAACTTTGATATTATATACTTGGATCTTAGAAAGGCTTTTGATACTGTTGCACATGGAAGACTGCTGCGCAAAATGGAGCAGTGTGACATTGGAGGCAAATTGCTGCTATGGATAAAGGGGTGGCTGAGGGGGAGAAGACAGAGAGTGGTAATCAATGGACACTGCTCGTCGTGGACTAATGTTATTAGTGGAGTTCCTCAGGGTTCAGTGTTGGGTCCGTTGTTGTTTTCGGTGTTTATGAATGATATTGATGATGGTATATCAAGCTTAATGTCGAAGTTTGCAGACGATACAAAGGTAGGCAGGGTTGTCAAGTACACTACTGACACTATGCTGCTGCAACAGGATCTGGAAAGGTTGAGCAGATGGGCTGAGAGGTGGCAAATGAAGTTTAACGTTGACAAATGTAAAGTACTACACATGGGAAACAGCAACCCCAGAGCAACGTATCAACTCTGTGGTACTACACTGACAGTGATAGAGAATGAAAGGGACCTGGGAGTGGTTGTGCAGGCAGATATGAAGTTCTCTGAGCAGTGCAGATTGGCTGCAAGAGTAGCTCATGGTGTATTGTCAGTGATATATAGGAATTTTTCTAGCAGGGATAAGGAGGTGATTATTCCCTTGTATAAGGCAATGGTCAGGCCATACCTAGAGTACTGTATGCAGGTCTGGAGGCCTCATTTCAAGAAGGATGTAGAGCTGCTGGAACGAGTACAGAGAAGGGCAACAAGATTAGTGAATGGAACAAAGGGGTGCTCTTACGAAGAAAGGCTTAAGTTTTGCAAATTACAGTGTCTGGAGACTAGGCACCAGCGAGGTGATCTGGTAGAGGTGTATAAAGCCTTGAATGGTTTGAGCATGCTCAATGCTGATGGGATTCTTCCTGTCACTCAGAATAATCACCTGAGAGGGCATAAATTCAAATTGAGGAAAGATAGATGTAGGATAGACGTGCAGAAATTTGCCTTTAGCCAGCGGGTGGTTGGTTGGCGGAACAGACTTCCATCCCTTGTCGTGGAGGTTGATAGCCTGAATAAGTTTAAGGCTCAGCTGGACAGGTATTTCAAACGAACAGAGGGGTGAAGTGGAAGTGGTGTTTTTTTTTTTTTTTTTTTGCTGATGCTGCATAAGTTTGCTTTCTTGCATCAAATGCCTCTACTAATGCTAATGCTAAAATTGCAGACACTTTCACATTCAAACCTAACTCGCAACTTTTTTCAGTGTTTACAACGCTGTACTTGTTGAGTAAATCTACAGATCTCTTAACTCTTAATGTCATTATTTACAACGTCATCAACTTTTGCCCCTGGCAGACATACCCTGGTCCTGTTCCACCTATCCTTGCATAGTATATTCACCATTTCCCTGACAGTAGTCACCAACAATAACTAGTTCCTTTGGGAACTGTGCATTCTGCCTTGGAGATTGCCTCTGTATTGCCTGATGTACAGGAGTGAGCCCTGCCATTGAGCTGGGCAGCTGAGAGCTTGATGGGCTTTTCATATTAATTTCTTCGAGGGCATTTACCCTACACCTCAAGCTCTCATAGATGCCTATCAGAACACTGAGTTGGTGCCTAATTTCTTGACACCCTAGGCATTTAGCATACACAAAGACATCCTCCTTGGTTAGATCATGTCTTGTTTTAGAAAGTTCAGCAAACATTTCACATTTCGCAAATTTTTTGAGACTGTGATGCATTGGAGAATCTCCCCGAAGTTACAGCACTCTCACTAGTCTGTGATCTCTGCTTTGCAGCTCTAGTCTGGGTCATGATTTCCATTTAAATACAATTTAATTAACAATGAAATTTAATAAGATTAATAATATTTTTGATTAATCGATACTGCTATAATAAGCTACCAGATTCCTAATTGAGTGCTATGTATTACACTATCTAGTTTTACTTTATACCTTACGCTATCAGTTTAAGATATAAATATACGTTATGCTATTTCTTATAGACTACAATATGGCATTATTGTTAAAAATTATATTGTTATCAAAGCCAGGTGGGTAGGAGCAGCAGTGTGTAGCACACGCCTGTTGATTAGACCCGGATTCAAGCCCGTGACCACTAAATACGGATGATGCGGAAAGGTCAGGGAGTGACCACTGCATATCCTCGGAGCAATATGGCCTTAGTTGCTAATGCTCCTAAAAACCAAATAACAAACAAACAATATTATATTATTTATCCTCGGAGCAAATATGGCTTTAGTTGCTAATGCTCCTAAAAACCAAATAACAAACAAACAAAATTATATTGTTATTGTAGCCAGGTGGGTAGGAGCAGCAGTGCATAGCACACGCTTGTTGATTAGACCCGTGACCACTAAATACGGATGATGCGGAAAGGTCAGGGAGTGACCACTGTATATCCTTGGAGCATATGGCCTTAGTTGCTAATGCTCCTAAAAACCAAATAACAAACAAACAATATTATATTATTTATCCTCGGAGCAAATATGGCTTTAGTTGCTAATGC
The DNA here is from genome assembly GCF_048544385.1 of Mastigoproctus giganteus. Classification (NCBI taxonomy): domain Eukaryota; kingdom Metazoa; phylum Arthropoda; class Arachnida; order Uropygi; family Thelyphonidae; genus Mastigoproctus; species Mastigoproctus giganteus. The sequence goes on along the minus strand of NC_143583.1, from coordinate 196,199,429 downwards.
TCCTAAAAACCAAATAACAAACAAACAAAATTATATTGTTATTGTAGCCAGGTGGGTAGGAGCAGCAGTGCATAGTACACGCTTGTTGATTAGACCCGTGACCACTAAATACGGATGATGCGGAATGGTCAGGGAGTGACCACTATATATCCTTGGAGCATATGGCCTTAGTTGCTAATGCTCCTAAAAACCAAATAACAAACAAACAATATTATTTAAAAAAATAGTTGGTGACAGCTATTGACAAAATGTTGAACTGGCTTTTGTAAGATTATCCAATATAACTTTTTTTAACTTTTTTTTTTTACTTAAAATTGGTTGTCAGTCATATGCACACAGTTAAATGGAGTAAAAAGTTACCCCGTTATATCCTTAAAATCAACAAGAAGTAATTCAGAATTTTCGCTTTTTAATGCAACTTTTCTTTTTAATACACTAATGAATACAACTGTAAAAAATAATTTTTTTTGTATTAAAAAGCATTAAATTTGATTACTACTAGATACTGTACATGAAGTATATAATTAGTATATTGATATGAAAAGGACAAATTGATACATTGAGGCCAAAATAGTCCTGATAACTAAGTTGGCTGTGTTTCAAAAATCTGCATTGAAATTATATGGGCCTTGATTTTGGGTTTGTCAGGTTAATTTTTTTTTGTGGGGGGGGGGGGGACATCTTCAGCACTTCAGACATTTCTCTTCATCACCTCTTGTTTGGGAGATTTGAATGCCATTTCCCTTATCTTGACTGACAATGAGCAAGATGTCAATCAAAAAATCGAAATGTTTCAACAGTTGGAGGTCAGCTAGACTCTTCTATGGTGTAAAGCCAGTAGATTATGTCACCATAAACTGTAAAGAGCAGCTGCTCCAATAATTGAATGTAAGAAATGCCACCAATTTAAATTCATGTTTTTTCAGCATGTGTATATAATTATTGAGAATAGGCTTTACTTGATCCTGCATTTTCCCTGTCAACATGTTAGTAAAAGTACTAGGGCAAGAACTTTCTAGACCCGATCACATCCACAAACCAGATGATATCATATAGCTGGGAGTACAGGAACAATTGGCAGGGGGTGATGATAGAGTTCCAAGTTGGGTGGAGAGAGAGAGAGAGAGTGCAGTTAAATGCAAAGAATGGGTTTTAATTTCAGGAAAGGAGGTTGAGAGCTTAAGGTTCTACTCGGCCTTTTTCAGCTGACTGATAGCATACAGAGCATGAATATTATTAGAATTATTGTTTACCTTTAAAATTATAGTCAGAGAAACCATGAATGCATATCTTTATACATTAAAGTTTTCCTCCTAGTGATATTTATTCGAGGCACTGGGAGAAGAGGGCGAGGCAATTAAGTCACTACGAATGCAATTAATTATTCACTTCTGCCTCCATAACATTCACCAGCCTAGTGTACATGATTCACTGTCTAACATTTGATGTTCCACTGTAACATTTTTTTGTATATTAATGAATATTCTATATTTGTAAATACTGTAGTTTAGTATTTTGTAAATATTTGTATAGTTTGTAAATATTTTAGTCCTGCTCTTTCGGATGTAACAATATTCATGTATTATGGAACCCGAAGCAAAAGGCCTTTTTCTAAGTGACCTATTAATTACATAGCGATATTGGCTGAAGTCCAGTATAGTATACACCAGCAGGTACTTTGATGAAAGCAAGGAAGACAGCAATAATTGACAGGTGAAGGCACCTCCCTTTTCTGATTGTTTTGTGTCGTGGAGGAGGAGGGGGGCTTAGCTTAGGTAGGGTGTTTATCCTTCCATCCTGCTGTTTTAAAATGGGAAAATGAGTTCCCGATTTAAAAACAGTGGCAAATGTGGGGAAAAGCACCTTAGGCATATCAACCTACGACAGGGGTCAGGGAAAGCAGTGGCATCTGCCAATCACTGCTTTCCCACTGTTTTGCTTGCTGCCATGTTGGAGGGTTTATACCGTTCTGGAGTTTTACCATGATATTTATTCGACCTTGTGAATGCTGTGTGCTACAAATGCACAGGTAAATGATTACATAGGTCATTACCCAATTAAATTAAAACCAGTGTATTTTGACAGGTGTCTTTTACGTAGAAAGGATTTGACTTGCTCTGTGTATCTCTACATTTTACATAGAAAAGTGGGTGAGCAGGGGGCAAAGCCCCCTAGTATACCATTAAGAAAATATGGCACATGGTGGCACAAGAAGGTTACTAATAGTGATAAAAAGTACTGAAGCCTATAACAGCTACAAGTTGATTTGTAATAGTACCACAGAAAAGTTTTTAAACTGGTAAAGGCAGATTTTGAGAAATCAGTGGTTAAAAGAGCAAAGAATAAGAACAAGGAGTTTTCACATATATGAATACAAAGAAAGAATCAATTAGACTATTGGCATGATTTGTGCAAGAAAATCTTAGATAACCCAACTGATGCTGGGGATGAATTTGAACACACTTCACAATATACTGACAAAAGACACTTCGTGGTGAGGAGAAACCATGTGAGTGAAGCTGGGAACAACAGAATTAGTGATATTGAAATTTCAGATTATTTTTTCAAAAATCTTTCAAGCTTAAATGCCAGTAAGGTTTATGAATTTTATAGTATATACTCAGCAGGTCTGAGGTAGTCAGGAAGAGTTTTAATTGAACCATTAAGGTTAATTATAAGGCTTCACTGGACTCACTAGAGATTCCCTTGGATTGGAGATATGCCAATGTATAAAGATGGCTCTAAGAGGTAGGCCATTGACTCAGTAGTAGGGAAAGTCATGGAGGCAATAATCAAGAATGCAATACAGTATCTGTGTATAGAAATGGAATTCTTTATGAAACACAGCATGGTTTTGTAAACAGAATATCATGTTTAATCAGCCTGGTTAAGCTGTTTTCACAGTCACTCAGTGAGCTGGAACATCTTAGAATCATGAAAATCTTAGATAGATTGCAGGTTAGCTGAAGAGTAAGGATTTTGATTGATGGTTACTCTTCAGATTGGGCTAATGTAAGAAGTGGGATTCCACAAGGGTCTGTATAGGGACTACTGTTTTTGATTTTTTTAGAAAATTTGGTTGCTTTATCTGTGTGCTAAAGCAACCAAATGCAAGGTCTTACACTTGGGGCATAGCAACCCCAAAATAATAAATATACTTGGTGGGGTTGAATTAAATACAGTAGAGGAAGAAAGTGATTTGGGAGTTATGATACAGTTGTACACAAAATTCTCCAAGTAATGTAGACAGGTGAGGCCATAATCCCACTCTGTAAGCCAATTGGAATGGAGACTGCAACTAAAAAAAAAAAAAAATTGAGCTTCACAGAAGGGCCTAAAGATAGGCAGTGCATCTGGTGAGGTTGGCTAAAGGGCAAACCCATATATGAGAAAATACTTTGAATATATAGGTTACAGGGCTTGGTAACTGGGCACCTTAAATGCAAGGCCTAATGAGATTTGTAAGGCTGTGAGAGAAAGTAAAATGAATGAGGATGAAAAATTCACTGTTAAATTCCAGAAATGGGAGCTGAAGTCATAAATTCAAATTATAGTGGAAGTGGTTTAGACTGGATTGCAAAAATTTGTTTTTTTTTTTATCCAGAGAGTTGATAATTACATTAATAAGTTAACTCCATAGTTGGTTGAGGCTGACAGTTATTGAAATTCGAAGGTCAGCTGGATAGGTGGTGGTGGGGGAAGTCCGCTGTTTTATTTTATTATCTTTATTTGAATTTCAGAAAAGCATTAGCCAATTTTTGGGCTGAGCTCTAAATTAGAACAAAGCTCAGTTTTATTGTAAGTTTATTCCATGTACATAAACTAACCATGTACATTCAACACAAGCAGAAAACTAAACTGTGTACCAAGCTTTGTATACTGTTTTGTACCTAGAGTCCAATCAGCGTGGCAACAGAATCGAGCAGTTGATTTCGTGTGCCTTTACTTTTACGCCACTCATATTTGACCACTTAAGAGCAGCTGCTAATGAGCAACTCTTACAGCACAAAACTTGTAGTACCATTTAATGCTTGTGTAAAACTCAGAAAACATGTTAAGTACAACTAATCAATGTATAAATGATAAGTAATGATTAATCTTTTTCTGTTTACCTCATACAGCCTTACATAGGCTTAAATATGACAGCTTTGAATAACTGCTTTTATATTGGTGTGTTGATATACTATTGCCATTAATCAGCCCGTGTGAAAAGGTTTGTTCCTTTTCTAATCGCATGGAATCACTTAGACCAGTGTGATTCCCAAATTACCGAGATCCATGGACCCCTTCAAAAATAAAAAAAAAAGGTTTGCAGGCCCCTATATATAACATGTATATACAGGGTGTCTCAAAAATATTGGTACAAACGTTTAGGGGAGGTAGGTAACATCTAAAGGAATGTGAATCGCATAGGAACCCATAACCGGAAATGTCACCATAAGTCGGTACACGGCGCTGTTCATCAGTTCGCGAGAGGGAAAATTTCTGGTTTACTCATTCAAGCAGTAGTCGCCGCACGAAGAGCATGCATTGATATACGAACTGTCAGCTGTCAGACATGCACCTAGTGTGTGGATTAGCAGAGGGCCCACACAGTGTGACTGCTTAGTCGGCCCATACCTGTTACCATCCCTCATGAACTCCACTAAATATCAGATCTTTCTTGAACAAGTTCTACCAGGGTTACTTGACGATGTTTCAGCAAACGTGAGATGCAACATTTGGTTTCAACATGACGGGGTGCCTGCCCATTATTAAAGGTGTGTTCGTGACCATTTGAACAGGCGTTTTGGGCGTCGATGGATTGGCCGTGGTGGACCCGTTGCCTGGCCCCCACGCTCACCTGATTTATCGAGCCTTGATTTCTTTCTGTGGGGGACCCTCAAATCTATCGTGTAAGAATCGCCTGTGGAGACAGAAATGAATCTCTTGGCGAGACTCATCTGCGCTGCTGCTACTGTCAAAGAAACTCCAGGTGTGTTCGACTGTGTCTGCCAATCCATGCTGCGTCGGTGTCACGCATGCATCGCTTCTCATGGTGGAACCTTCAAGCATCTGTTATAACATCATGAAATGCATCCATCTCGTACTCCATTGTTAATATTATGTCAAATAAACGTTTGCCACTAATTACTGTCTTGTGTCATTTCTGCTTCTTGTGCCTCTGCTACTACTTTCCCGTGACGTGTCCGGTTATTGGTTACTATGCGATTCACATTCCTTTAGATGTTACCTACGTCCCCTAAACATTTGAACCAATATTTTTGAGATCCCCTGGTATACAGGTACTATATACCTGTATATGGTGGTCGACCACCATTTTGCAGACCCCCTGGAACTGATCTACAGACCCCAAGGGGTCTGCTGACCCCAGTTTGGGAAACACTGACTTTTACCATCACACACTTACATTTGAAAAATCAGCAAAAAATAATTCAGTTGTTCACTTTTTTGATACCACCTTTATTTTTTGATGTTTTCTGAACACATCTGTGAAAATTTCATTTTTTATATTAAAAGCTTATATTTTTAATTTTTGAAATTGAAATTTCTTTTTGACAAGTGAAATGCAAATTTAAAAACAGTGTGCATCAGTGATCGTTGGATGCCAACCTGTCAGTAACAGGAGTGCCTGCTGAATAAAACAGTGTGTGCATCAACTGTTTCATTCCAGGTGATGCTTCAATGTTTTGAGGTTGGATAGCATTTCTGATCAGACTAAAGCATATGCCAGTAAAGCCAGCTTACTGTTAATAACTGTAAGTGATAGATGCCAATCAGCATGTGCATATAATTAGGTTTAACTTAATTTGAATTTTTTCTGATTGCATGATAATTAGTATTTCTGGAATTTTCATTGGAGAAATCAAAGAAGACATTTTCAAAAACAGCTATTTGGGGTTTCAGATATGTGGATGGAGTAGATGAGCTCTGGGGTTTCATCGACACCATGCGCTCATGGCATACATAATAAAAATATTTTAAATGCTTGGAGGGCCTGATTTTGCTATAATCTTTGTGTAAAGGAACTGTTGGTCCAAGATAGTAAATCTAATTTAAAAAAAAAAAAAAAAAAAAATTATATAGGTGGGATTGTAGTGTTACAACCCCATTTATATAAATCGTGTGTACCACTGTGTGTCCTCAAAAGTAAAGGCCAAATGTATGATTTGAAGTTGCTGCTGTGTGAGCATTTATGCACCTTCCTTAATTTATTCACTGATTTGTGTATTTTGCCTAAATGTTGTGTGATGTGGACATGGCAGTGATATAGCAGTTTTGCTAACAGGAGGTAAAATTTGCTAAAGAATTAGATAGAAATACACTCCACCCCTCAGGTATTCTAATAGTTGAGTGGTGAAATAAATAATTGAACGAAAGTGCAAAATATACAAATAAAGATTATAAAGCTTGTACTCTGGTTATCTGGTAATTCCTGTCTATGCTGGAACAATATGGACTAAATCACTGTTGCACCTAAAACCTTCCAACCATAACCTATCCAAGCTAGTGACAGCTCTGGATGAAGTTATGTTGATCAGGAAATGGATGTGTGTATTTTAAAATGCTAGGGAGAGTTTTTATGCAAATTCATAATGCTATATATTGACCTTGCAGGATATCCTTTGAGATCCTCTGCTTGGCTTAGAATCACCACCTTAAAGTTTTTTATTATGTAGTCCTATTTGAAATTAAGAACAGAATTTCACATTAAATAACAAATTATTTTGTTTACAATAGTTTGATTTTCTTCCTTTTCATTCCAAATCTTAATTCACAATGTTTTCTTACAGTTAATTCTTGAGGGAGAATCAGCTGACATCTGTCTTTTAAAATTATATCTGGAGTTGTGCTGCTCAGGCCCCACCCATTAGGATGGGGAAGCAAAACAGTAAATTGAAACCAGAGGTCTTGGAAGACCTTCGACAAAACACTGAATTTACTGATGCTGAGATACAGGAATGGTATAAAGGATTTCTAAAAGACTGTCCCACTGGACATCTATCAATTGAAGAATTTAAGAAAATTTATGGAAACTTTTTTCCTTATGGTGATGCTTCAAAATTTGCGGAGCATGTATTTCGTACCTTTGATGCAAATGGAGATGGTACAATAGACTTCAGAGAATTTTTGTGTGCATTGAGTGTTACATCAAGAGGAAAGCTTGAGCAAAAATTAAAGTGGGCCTTTAGTATGTATGATCTTGATGGTAATGGATATATTTCTAGGCAGGAAATGTTGGAAATTGTTACAGTAAGTGTTTCTCTTCTTATTTGATTAAGTAAATTTTAGTGCTAAGTGGTTTTTTTTTTTTTTTTTTTTTTTTTACTTGATTCGTGAACAGCTTGACAAGAAAACAGTGTGTAATGTTTTTAATTTTAAGTTAATATTTTAAAGCTGGTTTCAGATTTATATAGTGGACATATATAAAATTAGCAGAAATTAACCTTTTTTGTCATGTTTCATAAATGTTAACTTGCATTGTATCCATAAAGATGCTTATCAGTTCATTATCTGCATGTTTATTTGTGATGGATGAATACATGCATGTACTCATTCATGGGTACACATGAATATAGATTATAGTTACTTTTATGTGTACATTCTTTAAGTTTGTTTTAAATAATGTTACAAATATTACAATATATTAAAATAAGTGCTTCCATTTCTTATCTGTGTTTCTAAGTAATTGTAGACACAGATAATAATAGATTGCAGCAAGAAAATAATTTTGAAATACGAAGAGGCATTTACTCCTTGTTTGCCATTATCTGATTTTGGATTACAAAAGTTAACATTCAGATTCAGAAGTTGATGAAATTGAATCATCACATACATAAATAGATGTAGAAGATAGTATTACATAAAAAAAAATAGTGAGTTTGTTACAAATTCTTCAAATTTTGTGATGACTCAGACTACAATTTTTCACTTTCTTTTTTAAATTCTGATTTGATTTTTTTATAATTTAACTCTTAATATTGAAAAACTAGGCCAAAATATCATTGTTTATAAGCAGTTTAAATTTATTTTTAAAGCATTTGTATACATTTATATTTTTAGAATTTTAAAAATTTTGAAAAAATTCTTTCATTGAGGCCCAAATGGGTTCTTAAAGAGTGCACATCCAGTTTTGGTAACTTTGACTTAACATTTAAAAAAAAAAAAAAAAAAAAAATTTTTTTTTTTTTGCAATAAAAAAAATTGAGTTTTTTGGAGAAGAAATTACTAGAAAGTATGTTCAGAAAATGTATTTATCTTACTTTTAAGAACCATTCCTGTTAATATTGGTCTGCTTCTTTTAACCCTTAATTGGTCACAAGGGTTGACTAGAAATTTGGCACAGCTAGTTAAGGATTAAGGTTTTTCATTTCGACAATGATTCTTCAAATTTCATGCCAATCTTCAAGAACCGTCCAGGGTGCCAAGTGAGAAACTGTAGTGGTTGCACAGCGATTTCAAAGTGCCTTCTATGAATCGGCTGTTCATAGTTTCATATTTATTAATTTGCCAAGTTATTTTATTTCTACTCTTCTAAATGAAGAAGTAAGCTTTCTAAAAGAAAGTAAAGACACTTCTTTTTTTCATGTATATACATAACTAACCCTGCTAACTACTAACTTTATTGCTTCGTTACTGTTCCTGCCTCCGTGTGATGGGGCCAGAAACTCGTAAGAAAAACTTATCTATCCTGGGGCAAGTCAGTGAGATGTCATCCTTTTGGAGACAAGTTATTTTATTTCTACTCGTCTAAATGAAGAAGTAAGTTATAAACACTGAACAACGGTTATGATAGCCATGTGGTAGTGTTAAACAAAGCCGTTTTCTCCTTCCTCAGTTCCAGTCCAAGCTATTTTTAATCTCTGGCTTAGTGCCGTGAAGGGTATTGTAAAGTCTGGGTACTTGTGTGTACTTTTGCACATTACAATAAAATAGAGATACTCCCAAAAATCTGACCCTTATTTCTTATACACTCCACTGGAGAGTAGATAATTGGAGCAATGCCTCCATTCTTCTTACAGAAAGAGCTGGAAGTCAGTGAGATGTCTATTCCAGATCCTAGTAGAGACAGTGATTATAAACACTGAACAACTGTTGAAAGTGGCATACTTTGGAATGCCTGTAATGGTCATCCTGCACACAGTACTGAAAGCTTTGGAGTCAAAATGAGGAGTCATATTGGAATGAGATTTACTCCATGTTGCAGAAGAAATCTGTAACTAATTAAAACACTTTAAGAAGTAACAACTGTCAAAAGAATAACAATCCAGAGAAATGTGGTAATATAAAATCCCTACTACAAATCTGGTTCTCACTTTTGACATGCCTTGACTTTCAGCAACCATAAAAGTGGGATACCTGAACTGCCCGGTAAGAGTATACATCCTAAACCTCTCTAAGGTGTTTTAGATGCCAAAGATATGGGTGCTTGTATGGCTTGCAGGGGTCTACCTGTTTGTGCTCAATGTGTATTGACTGACCATGACACCACTTCCATAGTTAGTGTATAAACTTAAAGGGAATCATCCATCTATTCTAGAATGTGCAATCACTGAAAACAAGAGAAAGCTATTCAGAAGTATAAAACTGAACATGATGTCACCTATCAAGAAGCAGGAAAAATTATTCAATTGATCACAAAAAAGAAACAAACCTCATGTTCAAGTAGTAGCAAAACACAGTTCAGTCATAATCCAAATAGACTATTCCATCTCTCTCTCTCTGCATAATTGTTTTTCCCTCTGGCTAGACACCTACTGAATACCTCTTGATCATCAAAACAAGAAGTTAATGTAAACCCATCACAGTACCCCCGGATATCACAACCGTGCATAGCAAAAAATCAAGGAGAGAAATCTCCCCGAGTCTCTCTCCCTTGAGAGATGGATATAGAAAGGAAAGAAACTGATGATTCAGTTTTTTAGAAGTCTTAGTTTTAGTTTGCTGTCTGTCTGTTGCAGTAAGTTCTTTTTCTGCTTTTTCTTCTTGTTCTTCTGTTGAACTTCTGATAGACCAGTACACACCAATCTGTGTACCACTTTACCACTGGAGCTGATACCTACTATGATGAACTGGATGAGCTTATTCTACAGCTGTTCACTCCATTCTACATAGTAGGTGACTTGAATGGCCATAACCATTTATGGACTAGCAGAGATATCAACAGACAATGACAGATTGTGGGGTGAATACTCGATCATTGCAATCTCTCCTTCCTGAATGATGAAAGCAACACCTTTTTTTTTTTTTTTTCATTTTCCAACTTGCACCTCCTCTGCCAATATGTTCCCTGTCTCTGTTCCCTGCTTTCAGCTGGATAGTCAATGAAAATCCACTGAGTAGTAGCCATTATCATTATCCAGTAATCTCTACCCTTGCTGTCAGCACATCTTGTCATTCCAGAAGAGTACCCATTGGAAATTTGAACATGTCGATTGGGAGTCTTACAGTAAACTAGCCTGATTTAATGCAAAAATAATTAGTCAAGAGTCTCACTGAATGATGCAGTAACTCATGTCACAAAAGGTATAGTGCAAACAGCCACACAGTCTAATTCAAAAACCTCTGCACATTTCCCTCTATTCAAATCACATCAGACTGTCGAGTGCACAGAAGCAAGAAAGGCACAAAAAGTGTAAACAGGTTTCGTCAATATCTCACCACAGAACTTAATACATTGAAATGAGCACATGCAAAAGCAAGATGTGTAAGATATCAAAGCCGGAATGATTTCTATATCTGTTTTGTATAATCAATAAACCAGTCCACTATTATGAAATCTGTTTGGAACAAAATCTCTAAAGTGTAAGATAAATACAGAAGCTCTATCTCCCAAATATCATAGTATAATGGGTTTACTCTTCTTGCTGAACCTACTGCATTAGCAGTAGGTTCTGCAATATGCGCTAGGTGAGACATTTGTTTGTGTAACAGCAAGGATGTCTTGCTACTAGAAGTTCTTAGTACATGAAGGCTGATTAGAAAAAATAAGCTAAACATTTGTTCTGATGGAATGGAATCATACAATACATCTTTTATGCTGAAAGAACTCTGTACAGCACTATCACGAGCGAGCATGATCACACCTGATATGTTATAGGATGTTAAAACACCTAACATCTATGGTTTCTCTCCTTGTTCTCTATAACCGGATATTTATGGAGGATGTTTTTCCTAAACCTTGCCTTCGGCCAGTAGTCCTATTGTTCCAAAAAAGATAGCAGATATCCTACCATCTCAAATAACTACTGCCCCTTATATTGTATCTGCAAAATCCTGGAAAGACTAGTTAATGCTAGTTTAGTGTGGTATCTATAAGAGAACTAAATTTTCACCAATACCAATACTTTAGATGAAATAGATCTAGAATTAATAAGAATGCCTTTATCGAATCAGAACATCTGGTATCTGTGTTCTTCAATATTGAAATATATGGCCTGGAAATATAGAATCCTTCAAGATCTCTAACTTTGGGCTCAGAGGACATTGCTCACTCTTAATTAAACTTCCTGCCAAGCGAAACTCTTCAGGTCCAGGTTACAATCCTCTCTTGTGTGAACTTTTTTACAGGAAGAAGAAATTTCCTAAGAAGTTTACCTTTCTTGACCATATCTGCCAGCTGTGAACAAACTGTACAAAGAAACTTGCATGTTATGTGTCCTGTTGTTAACTTTTGGGCAGTAATTGCCATATTTTACTTCAGTTATATTGGGCTCTTATTCAATCCAAACTGGATTAAGATGCCCCAGTGTATGACTCAGCTAAGAAAAGTGCTCTTAGATGTTTGGACACCCATCCATCATAGTGCCATCTGTATTGCCAAGGAGGTTTCTGTACATCTCTTATTCACAGTTTGTATAGAAGCTAACAAACCACACCTCTGTCCACCAGGCTTTTGACAGCTAGCACTGCAATTATTCATTTAAACTGAGATCCCTCCTAAGTCACCCAACATGGTTAACCTTATTTATTTCCTTCTGGGAGAATCTGTATAATATTTGTGAAAGTGCCAATAGACCTATAGGAATTAGAGTATGAGAACTCCTAATTTAACAAAATCTGGCCATAGACCAAGTTTCCCTTATGCCAAATCATTCTCTTCCACCATGGAGTATTTAAACACAATTTTGCAATCTTTCATTTTTGAAGTGTGGGAAAAATGATATACCTACTCTTGGCTTCCAGCAGCAACATGCAGCCCACTGTTCTCAGTTTGTTGATTATTAGGCATTAGGAGTGACATAAGCAAGCTTATACAGCATCAGCCAAAAAAAATATTCCTATTTCACCTATCCATTCACTCCAAATGTTTGTCCAGTTATTCCTTGAATATATTTAAGCTATCAACTTCCACAACAACAGATGAAGTTTGTTCCAGCAATCAACCACCTGCTGCCTAAAGGCAAATTTCTGTGCATCTATTCTACAACTGTCTTTCCTCAGTTTGAATTTATGCCCCCTCAGGTGTGCAACCTGAGCAAGAGGAAAAACCACATTAGCATCGAGCTTGTTCAAACCATTCAAGGCCTTATACACCTCAGTCAGACCACCCAGCAGGTTCCTAGTCTCCAGGTGTTGCAATTTGCAGAACTTAAGTCAGTCTTATTCTTGGTGAGAGCAACCCTTTGTTCCCCTCACCAATCTTGTTGCCCTTCTCTGTACTCTTTCCAGCAGTTCTACATTCTGCATTATACATGAATGCACGAGTTGTCTCAAAATTTCAAACTAACTGGTGCAGCAGCACTCTTTCAAGACAACTATCACGGTCATTTCCCCTTAGAGTGCAGCATATATAGCTGAATTATATGCAGTGCAACTTACGATAAAATATCTCATGACCAAACGTCAACAAAAATACTTCATGTACTTAGCCAGGTGGGCAGGAGCAGCAGTGCATAGCACATGCTTCTTGATTAGACCGGGGTTTGAGCCCGTGACCACCAAATACGGAGGATGCGGAAAGGTCAGGGAATGACCACCGCATATTCCCGGAGCAATATGGCCTTAGTTGTTAATGCTCCTAAAAACCAAACAATAACAACTTCGTGTACTTCTTTAGTATGCTACAAGCTTTACAAAGTGAAAAATGTCACTCATCCAAATTTTTTCCGGATCCAGTTCAACTTGTCGTCTTTGTTCATAATAAAATAGGCATAATTCCTTTTGAGGAATTATGGTGTTTATTTTTGTTAGATCCCAGGCCATATTGGGATCAAAGGGAACATATTGGCCAATCAAGTAGCAAAATTTCTACTTTCTTTTAATTCAGACTTTCCCATTCCATACACAGATTATAAATGTACAGTCCAAAATAGTTGGCAGCCATCATGGAATGAGCAAATTTCAAACAAACTATGCCAGCAGTTGACCCATGGCAGCCTAGCACATGTTAAATCCACTGAATAGTCCCCACTTGACTCAAGATTGGTCATACAAATCTTATTCATTCCCACCTGCAGAGGAAGCCCACTATGTTTAAATTGCAATACCATTTTGATGATGAAACATTCTCTCACTGAATATCCTCTCTTCAATAACGAGCATCAATTATCTTTTAAATCTTCAAGCCAACTAGGGGAACTAAATACTTCAGCAACTGTTGATGAAGAAAACACAAATAATATTTTTTGCTTTTTGCAGGCAGTGAATATCTACCATACCATCTAGTTGTGCTACTATTTTCTAGATGCTTGCCTCCAAACCTTTTTAATATAGACTTGTAAAAACTTCCTCTAGTTTTCTGCTTCTGTAGATCTGCATTTATCTGGTGATATAGGTCAAAGTAATACACTTAATCATGAATTCTTGTTTGTTGCCACAACAACAGCAGTTGTTGCTAAGATGTTCTTGAGGGTGGCAACATTTCAAATGAGGGGGAGGATAAAGCTAGGGAAACAAACCTAAGTAACTTCTAGGGGTGGGGCAACTATAGAAAATTACTTAGTCTTAACTGTGTCTACAGTAATGTCAGGTGTGTTGTCAATAAAATGGCTGAATTTGAACCGGTTAGGACAACTAATGCTGACATAATAGGGCTAACAGAAACATGGTGCCATGAAAATTGGGGATGATGAGTTCTGCTAAGGAATGTATAATGTATTTAGGGAAGGTAGAAGAATCATGCTGCTTATCAAAAGCAGCCTGAGTGCAAAAAGAGCTTTCTCTGAGTCTGTAGTTATATTTACCAGCATAGAATCTGTGTGATGTGAGTTTGTTGGAAGAAAAGGTATAATGAGAGTGGGAATAATCTACAGACCAGAATATTGTGAAGTGTATGACAAGTCTCTACGTTCATATTGAATGAGCAAGCAAGTGGCATTGTTTTATTTTGGGTGACTTACTTCTACCCTAGAGAGATAGGAATAAGTGGGATGGAGCCTCAAAATGGAGAAAAAATGTTTTTAAGCTAGTTGATTATTATTTGTAACAGCATGTTAGAGAAAGTATGAGGAGTGAGTATATTCTTGACCTCGTCATTACTCACGAATCAGATGGCATTACAGTGCTCAAAGTAGAGGAACCATTGTTAGGTGGTGATCATGCAGTCTTCAGTTGGAAGATAAAGAAAGATGCTGCAATAGTAAAAGGTAAAGGCATGGGTTTTAACTTCAGAAGAGGGGATTTTGGTAGTTTGAGCTGCAGTATGGCATCTATTAATTGGGTGATTGCTGAGTGAAGGTGAATACATATGAATAATGGAATACTTTTAAAGAAAAAATTACAGAAGCCATGAACATATACATAACATTAAGAAAATAATGCAAGAGGAAGGGGATACTGAAATAGAAGACTTCGAGCTGGCTGGGCAAACAGAGCAGAAAAGAATAGCATGGAATAGTTAGAGCAACAAAAAGTACTGAAACCTACAACAATTAATCTATAATATACCAAAAATAAGATTAGGGAAGTCAAGGCTGTTTTTAAGTGTGTGAATACAACGAAGAAGAAAGCTAATTGGATCAGACTCTTGTATGTGATTGTGGGGAAGTCTTAGATAGTACAGCTTGATGTTGCTGGTGAAAGACCCTTTATGCTGAGAAGAGGTTGAGCGGGTGAGGGTGAGCCATATGAAATTAATGATTTTGTAGTCGAAGCTCTTTATAGCAACCCTCTTTTTAGCATCCCAACATGTTATAATGTTGTATGTGGTTGGTTCTGGCCAATTTCTGATTAACGTAATGCTATTTTACATTCAATGTAATGACATTAAAAATAAAAGAATTTCTCTATAATGACCATAAATTAAGTAAATTACCTCTTAATTTGAATTTTTACTTTATTACAATATTTGCATTTAAAAATGACTCACTGCTTCAAATATATTGAAGTAGTTGACGAGTTGCAGCCTAACTGAGAAATCATTTTTTAAAATTTCCCACACTCTTTTCTCGCAGTGTGGTAACGAAATGAACATCGGCTGGAAGTTCATTTCATTAATTAGATGTATGTTTATTGGATGGCTCCAAGAAAGTGGATAGCTTTGCCAATTGCATAAAATTAGGATTTTGCAAGCTGGGGATAATGGTGTGCATTCTAAGACTGACATTGCCAAACATTTTGCTATTCTGAAAGATCGGAAAAAGTTTGAAAGTTTAGAAAAATCTGCTGCAGCACTGGGTAGTATTCAAGCATGAAAGGTGAAGTATCCGGATCTTGAAAAGGTACTTTTGGAATGACTAATGATAATATGTGCACAGAATGTTCCCATAGATAGTAAGCTTTTAAAAGCTAATGCTGAATAGCATCGAATGGATATTGAAGAATTTAAGTTTAGATGGATGGTTCCAGAAATTTAAGACTCTTCATGGCCTATCTTTCACAAAGGTGTGTGGCAAAAGTGCACCATGGACATTGATGTTACAAAGGAATGGAAGGAAAATTTTTTTCAAAGTGTTTTGACATCTTCAAAGCTGATGACACTGGATGCTTTTTTTTTTTTTTTTTTCCAAATTGCTACCGGATAAAACACATTTAAAGGCGAGAAATGTAGTGATGGAAAAAAGGCCGAACAACAGATTACCATTCTCCTAGTAGCAAACATGCCTGGTACAGAGAAGCTTCCTCTTTTAAGCATTGGGAAAGCCCAGAAGCCTTAATGTTTTCAAGATTTGAAGACATTACCGACTGTGTATCGATCAAACCAAAAGGCATGGATGACATCACACATCTATGAAGAGTAGATCAGAGACTTAGATCACAGGATTTTTGAAAAAAAAATTTGCTGTTTGTGAATAACTGCCTCCCTCACTGTCAAGTAAACGACCTACTTACAATCGCTGTGGAGTACCTACCACCAAATATGACATCATATTTGGTTGTAGATACTCTTAAAAATTACCATCATATTTGGTGGTGGGTTTTAAGAAAAACCACTGAAGAATGCTATTAAACAAAATTGTGCTGTGCTATCTTGAAAGCAAAATTCAGTGTGGAATCAACATCCTTCAGGCAATGTATTTATGTTTCAGTTAGAAGTTGATGAAAAAGTGATCACCATTTGCTTCAAGCATGCTGGATTTTACCGCCTTGAATGATGCAATGTGCGAAGGTTTGCATGCTTCTTCCTCTGTTAAATGTGAGGAACAGTGCGATAATAGGGAAGAGATATTTAAGCATGTGTGTGATCACCTAAACTTACAGGAAAACGTAAGCTTCAAAGATTATGCAGAAGTAGATGTGGACATTGACTGTTTCAGGATATGCACAAATGAAGAGGTTGAACAAGAAATTTCAGTGAAAGATGCTCATTAAGAATTAGAACTTTTAAGTTGATTTTTTTTTTTTTTTTTTTTTTTCTTCTTGAGTGCAGCCTAACTGCAAAAGTGAAATAACTGCCATTGCCCACCTTCATAATCCTCTTTTAAAGTATGAAACAATTCTCTTGTTAGGTCTTGATAGGTGTGTAGCCTATGTAGTGAAATTGCAATTTAATTGTAACTCTGCAATCAATTGAAAAATTTACAATCATAATTTTCTTGTTTAATACTATAGTACATCTTATAAATAAGATTATACTATATTGTATTAGTAGAAATTTTAAATGTTCAAGCTTTACTTGTTTTCTTAATGATTTTATGAATGATCAATATAACTGTTTTTCTCATTCCCTCCAAGGATCGTTATATAGAGCTTTGACTGTAATTACAGAGACTTTATTAGAAAAACTTTCGAGCATAAAGGCAAGTAAAGCTCGTAGAGTTGATCGCATATACCCAATAATTTTAAGGGAGGGTGCCAGGGAACCTGTTGACCCATTAAGGTTAATTATGAGGGCATCTTTGGACTCAGGAGATTCTATGGATGGGAGAAATGCCAACGTATTGCCTATACATTAAGGTGGTTCTAAGAGTAAAGTTGATACTACTGACTGGTTAGTTTGACTTCGGTGGTAGGGATAACCAGAATTAAGAGTGCGATCCAGGGATATTTAGATTCATATGGCATTCTGAAGGACTCACATGGTTTTGTTAAGAGAAAATCATACTTAATTAACTTTCATAGGGTATCTTGACACAGCTACTCAATAGCTGGATGTAGGGAATAATTTAAATATTGTTTATTTGGGTTTTAGCAAAGCATTTGATTCAGTCCCACATGGGAGGTTACTATAAGCTGGAACAGGTTGGAATTACTGGAAAGATTCCAAGATGAATTGCTGGGTAGTTGCAGGGCAGAGGGCAAAGGTGTGTGATTAATGGATATTATTGTTTCCCACTCCTGACATTGGTGTAATATCAGGAATGGAGTATCCCAAGTGGTCCAAGAATCAGTTCTTGGACCACTTGTTTCTCATTTTCATAAATGACATTGATAAAGGGATAGAAGGTGTGATGTCAAAATTTGCAGACAGTGTAAAGATTGGTAGAGTCATTAATGATCAGTACCAAGCAGCACTCCTTCGGGATGACTTGAACAGGCTGCAAGAATGGTCAGAGAAGCGACGGCTGTTTTAATGCAGCAAAATGCAATGTCTTACACTGGTGAATGACCCCAAAATAAATTATGCACTTGTTGGGGTTGAATTAAAAACAGTGGAGGAAGAAAGGAATCTGGGAGTTACGATACAGGCAGATATGAAGTTTTCTAAACAGTGTAAAGAGCCCATGGTTTTCCTATAGATTATTTATTGAACATTATCTTGTGGAGATGGGGAAGTCATCTGAATGTATAGGGCCACAGTTGTAAGACCACATTTGGAATACCGTATTCAAGTATGGAGACTTAATCTGCCTTATTTTAAGGCAGATTAAGTCTGCCTTTTAGCCTTATTTTAAGCTTATACAGGGTGTCTCAAAAATATTGGTACAAACGTTTAGGGAAGGTAGGTACCATCTAAAGGAATGTGAATCGCACAGGAACTCATTACCGGAAACGTCACCATAAGTCAGTAGACGGCGCTGTTCATCAGTTTGCGAGAGGGAAAATTTCTGGTTTTATTTCAAGCAATAGTCGCCGCACGAAGAGCATGCATCGATATACGAACTGTGAGCTGGCAGACACACCTAGTGTATGGATTAGCAGAGGGCAATGGACACGCCACTCATTGAGTTTATGGAGAATTCCCAGACAGGCATGTACCGGACCACGCGTGTGCATCAATATTTGTGCGATTATGGGTCATTTAGAGGTAACAGGAGTAGTACGGGCAGACCACGTTCGACACAAACTCTCGCCATGGAAGAAAGTGTGTTGAATGCCGTCCAGAATAATCCTACTACCAGCACACGTGCCATTGCCTCTGCCTTGGGAGTGTCTCGTTGCAGTGTACAGCGTGTCTGGCACGACGATTCCTTACACCCCTTTCATCTCCAAAGGGTTCAGTTACTGCTCTCCCAAGATTATCCTGCACGTGTGGCTTTTGCGCAGTGGATTCTCAAAGAAAGTGTTCAAGACTTGAATTTTCCAGCCTATGTTTTGGTCATGGATGAGGCTTATTTCACTCAGGAAGGCATTATTCAATCAGCACAATGCTCGTGTAGGCTCACGACAACCCACACAGTGTGCGCTCCCATGTGGCACAACATCGCTTCGCAATAAATGAGTGGGCAGGTATGGTCGGGGCGCCTCCGTAGCCAGGTGGGAAGGAGCTGCAGTGCGTAGCACACGCTTCTTGATTAGACTGGGGTTCGAGCCCATCACCACCAAATACGGAGGATGCGGAAAGGTCAGGGAATGACCACCGCATATCCTGGAGCAATATGGACTTAGCTGCTAATGCTCCTAAAAACCAGACAAACAACAACAACAACAGGTATGGTCGGTGACTGCTTAGTCGGCCCATACCTGTTACCATCCCGCATGAACTCCGCTAAATATTGGATATTTCTTGAACAAGTTCTACCAGGGTTACTTGACGATGTTCCAAATGTGAGACGCAACATTTGGTTTCAACATGACGGGGTATCTGCCCATTATGGAAGGTGTGTTCTTCACCATTTGAACAGGCGTTTTGGCCATGGTGGACCCATTGCCTGGCCTGGCCTGGCCCCCATGCTCACCTGATTTATCGAGCCTTGATTTCTTTCTGTGGGTGAACCCTCAAATCTATCGTGTATGAATTGCCTGTGGAGACAGAAATGGATCTCGTCTGCGCTGCTGCTACTGTCAAAGAAACTCCATGTGTGTTTGACCGTGTCTGCCAATCCATGCTGCGTCGGTGTCACGCATTTATTGCGTCTCATGGTGGAACCTTCGAGCATCTGTTTTAACATTTTTGGTCCTTGAGGCTGTCACAGACATTCTCTCAGATATGCCAGACAAGCTGTACTTGCTACCTGGGAGTCTAAAACGCTGATGGAACTGATATTCGGGTGACACTCAAGTAAAGGGGACCCAATTTCGGCGAAGTCTGGACGGTCTGTGACAGCCAAATCCTCTGCTTGCACCTTCACGATGGTGGGACTGTTAGTAATCCTGGGTATAACCTCCATGCACAAGTACATGGTGGGTGACCACTCGGGTGTGAACCAGCATAAGCAGGGTTCGAGGTGTGGCACCCACACCACATGGAGGAATGCCGACCCTCTATGTCACCAGGCAGTACTAGGTGGTAGATGACTCTTATCAACCGGTGAAATACCACCACTTTGCTTATTGGAGGCTTGAAGTGGTGGAACCCTTGTTTAGTCTCTAGAGCTAAGTTCTGGTCAACCCTTCCCTATCTCTTCCATCATGCAGTATGATTGATGACCTTTGAGGTTATGATGAACATCGTGCCTTGATCCAGTATTCCTTACATTTCCAGGGTACAGCTCTAAAATGGTGTTCGCAGGCCAGCCGCTAGTTAACACCGGACCGAACCTATTGGTAACTCTCTAGGAGGCTTCCGGATCAGCTAGTGTATAATCTTGCTACCTCTACTCTGCCAGATAGTGACTGGAGGGAGTCCGAGTAGTGTGTATTCGGGGAGCATTGTCGAGGCCATGTTATGTCAAGGATCTGGGTATATTCTTACCACGTGTACGCCATATCCAAAAATTTCATTACTTCATACAGCATGTCCCCACTTTTTCTCACCATTGAATACTCATGAATTGTCAAACTAATAGAGCAAGCTTATCTGGGAAAGATATAAACCTTGCTTTCCACTTGCTTTCTCATAGACGTACTGTTTCTGCTGCATGCCTCTTCTACAGATACAGTCAGTCCTCGTATAACACGTGTTTACACTACACAAATTCGATCATACACGATTTATAAATAGGGGAATGATATCTTATACAGTAATACCCCGACTTACGTGAACTCGGAGTTACGCACTTACACTGCTGCCCACTGTCTTCAAGGTCGTTTTTCATATGCTATCGATATACGGTGCGACGGCGAAGAGTGAGAGCGAAAGATGAACAAAATTCAACTTTGCTGCTGCATGAGCTGCACACATACAAGAATTTGCATTTCAACTGTCATATTTATATGTGTGCGTTCGAATTCGTGCTCAACTTTTGTCGGAAATTACAT
This sequence comes from Mastigoproctus giganteus, assembly GCF_048544385.1. Classification (NCBI taxonomy): domain Eukaryota; kingdom Metazoa; phylum Arthropoda; class Arachnida; order Uropygi; family Thelyphonidae; genus Mastigoproctus; species Mastigoproctus giganteus. The sequence goes on along the minus strand of NC_143583.1, from coordinate 196,178,468 downwards.
CGTTTTCACGAATAAAAAAACTTTCCAGGCTTTAAGGTTTCCAAAGACCGATTGACAATGATGGTCGGCGGGAATGCAGCTGGTGACTGCAAGTTAAAACCTCTTCATTTATCACTCCGAAAACCCAAGAGTTTTAAAAAATATATCTAAAATTAGCTTACCAGTGATTTGGAAGTCAAATCATAAAGCTTGGGTGACAGCTTCCGTTTTTGAGGACTGGTTTGGTCACCACTTCATACCCGAAGTCGAACGTTATTGCAAGTCTAAACAGATTCCATTTAAATTGATCCTTCTTATTAACAATGCATCTGGTCACCCTCCTGCCACCCTAATTAATTTCGACCGATGTGTGAAAGTTATGTTTTTTCCTCCAAACAACCAGCTTTCTTCAATCGATGGACCAGGGAGTCATCAAAACATTCAGGCCTACTACACGAGGCGTTCGTTTGCACGTCTGAATGAAGCTATGAGACAAAATAGTGAGATATCTGTTAAAGACTTTTGGAAACAATTCAATGTTTTAGATGCTGTAAGAATCATTGAAGAATCTTGGGATGAAATTCACAAAAAAACATTGAATGGTGTCTGGAAGAAACTTTGTCCATTTTTTTTTCAAAAACGAGACGAAAACAATGCCAGAAACTGATCATGTCGCTCATATGATAGAAGTTGTTAATCTTGCCAGGCAATTAGATTTGGAAGTCAATGGTGATGATGTCAACGAGCTGTTGGATTCACATAGTGAATCCAACTGCAATTGTATAACCAACTGTATAAATAACTATAATTTTATTAAATATTTTTCTTTTAAACAATGAATGAGCTCGTAGAGATTCGGGAGCAAAACGTTACTGAATTATCCGACACTTCAAACCCAGTTCCACCAGAAAAGCACGTGACAATTGCAAGCTTGACAGAAGGTCTCAGCTCAATTGAAAAGGGCTTAAAAATTTTAGAAAACATACTCCAATGAAGAACGCGTTATAACTACAAAGCAAGGAATAAAAAATTGTTAGCTTGCTACGAAGAAATTCTGCATGAAAAAAAGGCGCTGTGTCGTCAGACGAATTTGTTAGATTTTATGAAGCCATCGACATCGAAATAACTTTTTTACGTAATTCATTTATTTTTTTTAATACATAATTTGTATTAATATGTATAAATAACTGCAATTTTATTAAATATTTTTTATTTTAAACCAGTGTTTTTGTTAGTCCTTGGTCCCAATTAAACAAAATTTATATGTATTTATATGCAAAGTTATACCCCGACTTACGAGAATTCGACTTAAGCGATTTTCGTCAGACCCACCCTATCGCGTAACTTCGGGGTATTACTGTATAACACAAACTGAATTCGCTTATGCACGATTCGCCTTTGTGTTTACAAGAAATGGCAGTTGAACGCGGAATCACCCGAACTGAATGCAACACGATAGGAATGAAGAGGATTTTCTGAAAATGTATTTATGTTTCTTATATCAGTGAAGGGGAAACACATTTCACCATAATAACGTAAAAACCCATACAATTCCAGCAATTGGTATTATTGCAAATGCAATTAGATAGTTTACTACCAGTTTATAACAGATTCCACTAGCAGAAACGCAACTGGAAATTGTTTTTATTGTTTTATGGTAGTAACCCCTAGAAATGTGTTTTAGTAAAATGTGAGGTATTAATAGTGTATCTCTGCCTTAACGGTTTTGTTTATTTAGTTGCTACACGCGCGCAGCTTTGTTTATGTGTATCAAGCGTGCCTCCTTGTTTTGTAATTGTGCTTTATTCCCTAAAAATGAGTAAAATACTTAAAAGGTATGGAAAGGAAGCATCCTGGTGAAGACACTACAGATTCACAGAGAAAAAGAAAAGCAATATCGATAAACAGAGGCGGACTGGGTCAAAAATTCTTACCCGGGAAAATTTATAGTGGCTTTATACTATGGTTTATGGCCAAAATAACACCAACCTCTGGCCCGCCGGGGTTTTCCCAGTAAGGCTAATGGCCAGTCTGCCTCTGTCAATAGAGAAAAAATATGAAATTATGAAACGCTTTGAGCGAAATGAAAGACTATGTGATATTGCACGTGCTACAGACCTAAATGAGGCAATGCCGAGAATTACAAAGAATGCAGAGAAAATACAAACAACTTTCATAGCAGGAACAACTCAAAGTGTAATTAAACTTCATTAGATTAAGACACAAAGAATTGGAAGAGATGGAACGGCTTCATCTGTTTGGATAGAAAATCAAACAAAAAAATTTGCTTACAATAGAAGCAAAAGCATTAGCAATATTTTATTACATAATAAAATACTTACGTATTACTTAAAATAATTAAAATGCTTACGTATTACGTATAATAATAACTGTAATAAAATACGTAAGTATTTTATTACGATTATTTATCTTGTTTGGTAATGTTTTGGTTACAAATGTGTGTTCAATCTTGGGTGGTCGGCACCTAACCCTATTTTTCCCATTGGGCCTGTTGTTTATATTACACAATTTTGCATTGCACGAGGGTTTTTAGGAACACAACTATTGTGCTATACGAGGACTGACTGTACTTCCATGGGCACTGTTCTTCTGAATTGGCTTCTATAATTCCCGCTCTCTCTTTCAAAACAGTCCGAACACGTGCCGCCACCAGCCAACATCCATTTACTGTCCAACTTCAAACCCACAGAACCAACTTTTCATATTCCTCATTTGTTCATTCAACTGCCGTTTTCTGGAACAACCTTCCTTCATACGTATTTCCTGAAAATTATTATGAGTATTTCCTGAAAAAATCTACAGAAGTTCAAGTCCAATGTCAACAAATATCTTCTTTCGTCTTCTCAACCTCCAACCAAAGCACGGTACTAAGTACTATAGGTTCTAATACCTCTCGTGTTTGGGGTTCACATAAAAAAAACATCATGAAATGCATCCATCTTGTCCTCCATTGTTAAGATTATGTCAAATGAATGTTTGCCACTGATTACTGTCTTGCGTAATTTGTGCTTCTCCATTGTACCCTCTAAGAATTTGTATAGTTCTTCCTTGAATTTATTCAACCCATCCACTTCCATGACAACAGATGGAAGCCTGGTTAACCAACCACTAGCTAAAGGAAAACTTCTGCATATCTATCCTGCAACCATCCTTTCTCAAGTTGAATTTATATCCCCTTGTGTGTAGTGATCAAGTGGAAGAATTCAGCTTACTCAGTTCATTCAGTGCATTAAACACATCAACCAGATCTCCATGCAGGTATCTAGGCTCAAGATGCTGCAGTTTGCAGAACTGAAGCTTTTCTAGGTAAGAACAGCCTTTTGTTCCCTTCACCAATCTGGTTATCTTTCTCTACACCTACACCTACACCTATTCCAGCAGATCTGCATTCTTCCTAAACTAAAGCCTCCAGACCTGTATACAATACTCAAGATGCAGCCCGACCATGGCTTTGTACAAGTGGGTAATCACCTCGTTAACCCTGATAGCAAAGTTTCTGTATATCATTAACAAAACTGCATGAGCTGTCCTGCCGTCATGTTTGGTAGTTCCTGCGATCTCTCCTACTCTTAGTATCATTGTAACCAATCTGCACAACAGTATTACATTTTGTGCCCTTAAAAGATGATAGCTGCTCTACGTTATCATCTTTTGCCCCTTGTAGACATATCCTGGTCCTTCTACACCTATTCTTTTTTTACAAAATATATTTTGTTTCCCTGACAATAGAGTTATACTATATATATACCGGGTGGTTATAAAATGTTTCCCTATTCAGGAGACCCTATGGTCAAAATGGTTAGAGATAGCACTGTGAAAATCGGTGGGTGTGCCATTTAGGGTATGGGGAGTGATTTGTAGTAGGGGGAAAATAGTTCAAATTTCTGCCACCAGGGGAGAAATTGGCACTCTAAACATGAGATGGAATGCTTAACTTAGGATTAAATTTTAATATCAGAACTTAGAAATTACAGATATTGTTCTGTGTGCTTTCCTTCACTTGAGATGACATAGGTGCCTCTGTAGCCAGGTGGGCAGGAGCAGCAGCAGTGTGTAGCACATGCTTCTTGATTAGACTGGGGTTCGAGCCCGTGACCATCAAATACGGAGGATGCGAAAAGGTCAGGGAATGACCACCGGAGCAATATGGCCTTAGTTGCCAATGCGCCTAAACAACAACAACAACATTATCTATATATTACAGGATGTTTTTTAGCCTTAGTTGCTAATGCTCCTAAAAACCAAATAACAAACAACATTGAGATGACATTCTGAAAACAGAGGACTGTGTGCGATACAGTTTCGTGCAGCATCTCATTGGGGATGTTGGCTACATGCTGTTTAATGCTTGCTTTCAAATCTACAAGCGTCTGTATGCTGCCACGGTAAACTCTGTCTTTCAGGTATCCCCATAGCCAGAAATCACAGGGTGATTGAGTTGGCAAGAACTGCGGAAAGTCTCTAGAAATGATGCGGTCATTTCCGAATGTTGAATGAAACAGTTCCTTCACTTGCTGACCAATGTGGGGAGATGCACCATCTTGCATGAACACTACAGTCTCCAAGCATTGCATTTCTTGTGATCTCTTAGAAGAGTGCAGTACCGTTCACCAGTTACTGTACACCTTATGGGGCCATGATGTGTAGACTCTTCAAAGAAAAATGGTCCGATTATAAACTCTGCTGTGAATCCACACCATACTGTAATGTATGGACTTTGTAGTGGTCTTTCATGCACAGCAGATGGAAGAGAAGTTCCCCAATTGGCAGTTTTGTGCATTTACAGTCCCATTAAGAGTGAAATGTCCCTTGTCAGACCACAAGATCATTCAAGCCCATGTATTGTCAAGTTCCATACGAGTCAGAAATCGTAGAGCAGTCTATTCATTGTTACTGATCACAAGACTTTAGTTCTTGCACTATGTGAATCTTGTACAGGAACCAGCGTACAATTATTCGAAGCACTTTATGTACAGTAGACCAAGGAAGGTTCAAGTCTCTTGATACACCTCTGGCACTACTGACTGGCAGTGTTACGACTGGAGTTGCTGGTAGTGTAGTGACTAGAGGCCATTGCAGCCGCCACTTCATCTACTACCTCTGTTCCGATATGTGGTCATCCCCTGCCTGGAATAACACCTAACTCCTCGGTTGTTTCAAATTTTTTTATTAGTTTTTGAAGCCCCACTGACGTCAAAGAGCGTTTATGCAAACCCTTTAAGTTTCCGATATTCATGTAGTGCTTCATTAGCATTATTATTATTCTGGTAGAACAGTTTTACTAAAAGAGTGTTCTTTTTTTTGGGCCATAATGGTTATTGACAGTGGCATTGGCCTTTCTACTTTTATCTGACACAATGTTATTTGAGTATGCAGCGTGTCTTGAAGTAAATGACAACTTTTACATATGTGCAGCACAGTTTTCCCCTGGTGGTAGAAATTTGAACTAATATTTTTTCTTTCTACAAATCGCTTCCCCATACTCTAAATGACATACCCACAGATTTTCGCAGTGCTAACTCTTAACCGTTTTGACACCATGGTCTGCTGAATAGGGAAACTTATTTTATAACCACCCAGTGTGTGTGGGTATATATATATATTGATTTTTTGCATACTATAAATTATATCTAATTATATACTAGAATTTCTAATGTATCAATTCTTTACGTGCAACTAAAGATAATTGTGAAGAATGGTAATAGGGATATTAAAACTAATCTTAACATTGAATGCTATAAATATTTAAAATTTTGACATTTAAATTTATCACCTAATTACTACTTGTATACTTTGATGGGCACTCATGGACCAACAGCCATCAGTGTACAAGTGAATGCAATCAGCCAAATCCTATTTCTATGATCCATATTTCAGTTTTGACGTTTTTTTTTATTAATAGGTACAGAAATTATATCAAATGGGGAGTTAATTTAGTTGTAAGCTTGAGATAATGGGGGTTTAATTTGGTTGTGAACTGGAGATAGTGGACTGTTGATCCTGCAGATAGTGGTGCAATTAATTAAAATTATAGAATTAACCTGAAGACATCCTTACCGTTGTGTAACTAAATGAGAAAAGACCATGTGTGTTTTTTTGTTTTTCCTCTGTGTGTGTGTTGCAATGCCCTCTAACCTATTTTGTTTATGTTAGTATTATATGAAATAATGTTGAGGGACATATGTATGTTGTATTTAGGATTGATTTAAAGGAATAACGGGGAATGAACATGAAATAAAATGTGGAAAATTAAAAATAATAATAAGAAGTAAATTTAAATAAAATATAAAAAATAATAAAATAAAATCGGGGTCTAACCCTTGCTAGTATAGTAGATGTCACCAAAGGTTGTTCATCATACCATCCAAGTGAAAAAGGACCATGCCAGTGCTATATGTGTACAGTGGTTCCAATACTGTAAGATGTATGTAGAGAACGCTTATGACATATCCGATATAGAGCCAGCTCATAGGATATGAAATATAGGATTTAACAATAGGTAAGATATTTGAAGGCCTCCGTAGCCGAGTGGGAAGGAGCGGGAGTGCAGTAGCACACGCTCTTTGAGTAGACCGGGGTTCAAGCCCCTGACTGCTGAATACGGTCGATCTGCCAACCCGCACTGGACCAGCGTGGCAGATTATGGTCCATTTCCCTCAGCATGAATTGTTGAGGAGGCTTCCACCCTGCAGTGGGTTGATAATGGCTGCACTTTACTTTTACTTTAAGATATTTGAATACAATTAAAGTGTCACTGCCCATATCTGCAATAAACAAAGTGGTGGAAAAACCTGGCCATATGTATATATGTAGCATTCTGTTAATGTGATATTTAATGAATTTTAAGGGTATCACGTTATGCTGTAGTTAACTGATTAACTTTATGCATTCACTTTTAATATAATTATCCCTATTACATATATTTATAATTCTTAAGCTTGTGTTCTTATTATATTTCCATGTATGTTTTTAGAGATGTTAACCCTCCACTTTGGGAGGCTAATGGTATTAAAACTGAAGGCATTTATCATATATTTTAGTTTCCATGTGTTCCGGTTCAATAGTGATGAGAAAATCCAGGTATGTGGCTCAAGTGTGGTTGTTGGGGTTGTGCGAGTAATGGCCAAATCTGATGGGTGTGTGTTGGTAGCGATATTATCCAATTCTGGGTGACTGATGGTAAGTGGGTCATCTACACAATGGTACGTTATAACACTGCTGTTAATCTTCATTTCCATAGTTGATGTAGGTATGGATTAACAATACCATTGTAATAGCAGATGCCCATAGCTACTCCCCCATTCTGAAAAAATTACCTCATAATTCTATAATTTTAATTAATTGCACCACTGTCTGATGGCCCAACGATCCACTATTTCCAGTTTATAACCAAATTAAACCCCCATTATCTCTAGCTTACAACTAAATTAACTCCTCATGTGGTATTATTTCTATGCCTATTAATAAAAATCTGTTAACTGGAATATGGATCATAGAAACAGGTTTTGGCTGATTGCTTTCACTTATACATTGATGGTTGTTGAGTGCCTATCAATGTATACAGGCAGTAATCAGCAGGTGATAAATTGAAATATTAACAATTACCCTTAGTTGCACATAGGTAATTGATATGTTAGAAATTCTAGTACATGAACACAATTTATAGTTTAGCTATGGCTTGTATGACTTATAAAATTTCAACTGCATAGTAACAATGCATTTCTACCTTTTGTCTTTACCTTAAATTAGGTGTCATATTACCTTTTGTTATAGTAAGAACTGTGTGTGTGTGTGTGTGTGTGTGTGAGAGAGAGAGAGAGAGATGCCAGGTGGGTAAAGTGCCTGCCTGGCAACCCAAAGGTCGTGGGTTCGAATCCCGCCTCGGGCTTGGATCAAAGTAAAATTCAAAAACTTTGGGAGATGAATTATGGCCACAGAAGCCGATGCGCGCCAACTAACAAAAAAAAAAATATATATATATATATATATATGAAATAAGTATATTGGGTTAAAAAGTTGCAACAGAGAGATAAAAATAAAGATATGACAGATGCACCTGAACGTGCAAAGCAGCAGCAAAGGATGCAAAAGTTTATATATGCAAGGTGGAATTAAGAGTTCTGTTAAAAAAAAAAAAAGTGTGAAGACGGAAGCGTAAATTACACAAAACGCCATAACTTATAGGAGAAGAATAGCAGAAGAAGAAAGTATAGTAGGCGTGAAAAAGAGAAAGAATGTGAAAATCATATTTGTTATAATGAATTAAGCAAAATTATAGGCCGAATCAAAAAGCCAATTAGAGAGAAGGTGAGTTTTTTGCTTTACACAGTTACCTTCTCTCTAATTGGATTTTCAACTCGGCCTATAATTTTGCTTAATTCTTTATAACAAATAGGATTTTCACATTCTTTCTCTTTTTCATGCCTACTATACTTTCTTTTTCTGTCATCTTTCTCTTGTTAGTTATGGCATTTTGTGTAATTTATACTTCCATCTTCACACTTTTTTTTTTTTTAAAAGACTTATTAATTCCACCTTGTGTGTATATGTATGTATGTATATAAGTATGTAAGTCAGCATTTCCCACTCATAATTCCATAATTATGAGTGGGAAATGCTGACCTGTCAGATGTCTTGATGAATTAATAAACCTGTCTGATTTAATTTACAATGGAAAAAATAAAATACAGTCAGGCCTCACATAACACGAGTTCGATTAACATGTTTTTCAGTTGCCACTATTTGAAAAAAATATTACACAATGCAAATTTACAGTTAATGCGATCTTTTTTTCTTATTTTTTTTTTTTATGCAATAGTTGAAAAAGATTTGAATCGCACATTAAGCTCGGACGGGCAATAAACAAACGTTTGCCTGCTGCCGGCCTCAGTGTGTTCCATCAACCATTGGAAGTAGATGTGTTACTTGTTTGTCTCCCGCTAATAAAGTCAATGCAAACTTGCATTTAAAAATTCAAATTTTTAAATGAGCCAGATGAAAATGTTACTGCGAAGGAGATTATGGCAAAAGAACTAGATGAAATCTTTCGTGTCACAGAGATTGTCATAGAAAGCTCCTGAATGTTCTAGGAAAAAAAATAAAATAAATAGATAAAATAGATGAAGAAGATGATTAAACCAAACTACAGGTCTTGGTTTTCAGGCATTAACCTACCATATTTGAAAACTGAGGTGATAAGAACTTTTTAAGCACATATCTGAGTTCTTTGAACATATATGCAAGGTTCCCAAAGTAGTATATGCACTTTGTAGCGTTGAATAAAAAATAGTAGAGGAAGAAATGGATCTGAGAGTTTAAGATGTTTACAGATAGAAATTCACTGAGCAGTGTAAACAGGTGGCCAGGAAAGCCCATGGTGCCCTGTGAATGATTTATTGAACATGATCCTGTAGAGATAGGGAGGTCATAATCCTATATATATATATATGACAACTCTAAGACTGCATTTGGAATAGTGTTCAGATACGGAAATCTCCTCTAAAAAAGACATTGAGATTCTTGAAAGGGGCCGAAGATGGGAAACTCATATGATGAGATCATCAAAAGGGCAGTCGTACAAGGAAAGACTCCAATTATGCGAGCTTGGCAACCAGAAACCTAAGAGGTGACCTGATTGAGGTAATAAGGCTCTTCGAGGGGGTGAGTAAAATGAATGAAGGTAGAATTTTTACTGTTATAAAGAATTCTAGAAGCAGGGGCCATAAATTCAAATTAAAAGGAAATTAGGGAAAGAGATTTAGATTAGATTGTAGCAAGTTTTCTATTACAGAGTTGTTTATTTCTGGAACAAGTTGCTTTCACAGGTAGTGAGGCTGACAATTAGAAGAAATTCAGAGTCTGCTGGATAGTTGCTTACGCGAAGAAGGAAGCACATAATTTGTCTAGTTTTCTTATCTACTCTTTTTAGGCTGGTGTATCAAAAACCTGTGGCTTCCTTGCACTGTATAGCTACTACTAACGGAATTACTGACAATAGCTACATCCTGTGGGACTAGCACATGCTGCTGCTGTGTAGAATGTCGTAATGTGTTATGCACGAGTGTAGTGTTCATTGATGTGCTGGGCAGCTGAGTGCTTGATGGGCCCTTTTATTTGTGTGACGATATCAACTCTGCTCTCCAAGCTCTCATAGTATGAGCCCATTAGAATAATAAATTCATGCTTAATTTCCTCACACACTCTGTGCAATAAAAGCAAACAAAACATACCCTTTGGACATGCGTTCTGCTGGAATGCCATTTAGGCCATCCATTTAGATTCTAGATCTAAATGGATGCAAGATTAACTGATAATGTATTTTATATGCATTTTTATTCTGGCAGAGAAGAAAAATGCATGGAATGCATATAAATTATCATTATACAGAAAGTGATACAGAAGCCTATGGTAAATATAAAATGATCTGTAATCAAGTCACAAAGTCACTTAGGCAAGTTAAGGCAGATTATGAGAAGTCTTTGGCAGAAATGCCAAGAACAGCAGCAAGACCTTCTTTGACTGATGCTGCATAAGCTCATACACTTGCTTTCTTGCATCACATGCCACTACTACTACTACTTATATTAACAGTAGAAGGAAGAAGTTGAATCACATTGGTCCACTTGATATTGATGGCTTAAATGTTGATGATTCTGCTCAGTTTTCAGAAAAACTGATTGTGTATTTTGTCTACATTCACGCATCAGTTCTTTACAGAGGGGAGTGCTAGAAGTTCAAAATATAACAGGGAATCAAATGATTTTGTCATAACTGAGAGGAAAGTGGAAGAGAAATTGTTGAAGTTTAACATAAGAAAAGTGCCTGGGGTGGATGGGATCTATCTAATTATATTAAGGGAGGCAGCGTAGGAGGTAAGCAAATCCCTAGTCATAATTATGAGAATATCTTTGGATTTAGGAGAGGTTACCATGGACTGAAGATGTACAAATATAACTCTAATTCAGAAAGAGGAATCACAAGGTGACATGAGTAATTACAGACCTGTTAGTTTAGCCTTTTTTTCAGGGAAAATAATGGAGTCTTTGGTTAAAAGAAGTAATGCAGGACCATCTAGACAAGAATACAGTTATACTGTAGTCATAGCATGCATTTGTTAAGATGCTAAAAATAATTTGATGCTATACTTGGATTTCTGGAAAGCTTTTGATACTGTTGCGGATAAAAAAGCCTATTGTACAAATTGGAGCAATATGGCATTAATGGCAAGTCACCGCTCTGGATAAAGGAATAATGGAGTGGGAGAAGACAGAGAAAGAGTGGTTATTAATGGACACTGCTCTTCATGGACTAATGTTATTTGAGTACCCCAGGGATCAGTGCAGGGCCCATTGTTGTTTTCTATATTCATTAATGATGTCGATGAAGGTACATCAGGCTTAAAGTTCGCAATTGACAAAGGTTGGCAGTGTGGTTAATGTCAGTAATCAAAGGTAGGTTACTGCAACAAGGTCTAGAAAAATTAGGTAGATGGACTGAGAAATGGCAATTGAAGTTTAACATTGACAAATGCAGGGTACTGCATGTGGGTAGCAGTAATCCCAAATTAATGTACCAGCTGTGTGCTACTACACTCGTAGAAAGTAAAAAGACCTGGGGGTAATTGTGTAGTCAGATATGAAGTTCTCTGAGCAGTGCAGTCAGGCTGCGAGGATAGCTCATTGAGTTTTCTCTATGATGTACAGGAAATTCGCTAGCAGTGATAAGGAAGTGATTATCCCACTGTATAAGGCAATGGCTCGGCCACACCTTGAGTACTGCATGCAGGTCTGGAGCCCTCATTTTAGAATGGATGTAGATCTGCTGGTGTGGATGTAGAGAAGGATGAGATGAAAGGGTTGGGTTGAATAAATTCAAGAGAGAACTAGACAAAAAAATTTTTTGCCTTATGCTGTATAAGCTTGCTTGCTTTCACCATTTTCCTTTACTATTACTTCTCTCCCACTTGTAACCTGAAAGCTGTTGCAATTAGTCTTTCATTTGGGATCCCCTGCAGTCTGTTTCATCAACACATGGAAAGACCTTGCTGACCTTATATGCATATTTTTTCAGTAATTTCCTCTTGATTTAATATTGGGTGACCTTAATGGACGTACTAGCTGAGTGGTCAGGAGTTTGAGTGCAGTAACACATGCTCTTTGAGTAGACCGGGGTTCAAGTCCCTGACTGCTAAATATGGTCGACCTGCCAACCCACACTGGATCAGCGTGGCAGATCCATTTCCCTCAACATGAATTGTTGAGGAGCAGTGGGTTGATAATGGCTGCAGTTTAATGGACGTACTACCCTTTGGGGAAGTATTCGTGTTAATGAACATGGCTAGGTTATCGAAAATGCATGCTTGACCTTAACAATCTCTTCTTGCTAAACAAGGTATTAACATTTTAATTCATAAAAAAGGACTTTCTCTGCCATTGATTTATCTCTATGCTCTCTTCCCAATAATAATTTGATTAATTGACTATCTTATAAATTCTGTGATACATCATGGTGGAACTTATCTGCTAGATTGCTTTGATACCACTGTTGTTAGTAACTAGTCAGTTTTGTAATAACACCCTCAAATGTTTTGTTTAAGTTTGGACAGATACAAAAACCTTCTGTACAATCTCCCATCTTTTCCAAAACCATAAAGAAACCCTGATTATATATTATCCACAGGCTGGTACATCCCCTGCTCTTTCTGTAAATATTATGTTACAGTTAAGAAAACTTCATATGGATGGCAGGCTAGATGTGCAAATCAGTGGAATTCATGGATTCAGTTTGCATCATCTGTAACAGCCAACTAGTCCTGATGTATTATGGAATAAAATCCATAGAATGAGGGTTTAAATACCTTTCCAGTTCGGTCCTACAGCATAGTGTATGTGCAATTGCTGATATACTAGGAGAAAGTTTTTCAGCAAAAGATTCTTACTGTCAAGATTTATTGTCTTGAAGCACAGAGTGAAAAGTAGAAATTAATTTTACTACTAAATCTGAACTATATAACAGGACTCCCATTAAAGATGAATTACAAATTGAAATTCATTGTACAAAAGCAAGTACAATTGTCCAGATGTCCACTATAATATTTTGTCATTACCAAGTGGAGTGTTTGTCTGTATAACTGAATATTTCTTTGATATTTTCTAGACTCTCAGAGAAAGGCAGTTGCACTAGTAATTGTCACTTGTCAGGGAAGTAATTACTTTCCTGACAAGCGGCATCTGCAATTTGTTGGTGCTTAGTTATTATAGTACTTAGAAATAAATTTATGAACTTTCTAAATCTCAATGTGGCTCAACCAGCTCATCTAGACTTCAAACACATGAGATGATATATATGTATATATTTTTTTTTATTTTGAAAAAGCATATATACTGTTTGGTGATCAAAGTTAGACTGTGGTTTCTCGGTGTATGCCTCTGATTGAGAAACTGCTCGTGATGGCTGGACTCATATTTGAATTGTGAGAATAGTCAAAAGGTGCCAAATTGGGTGAATAAGGTGGTTGTGGTATAATGGGAATTTTTTTTTTTTTTTTGGCCAAAAATAGTGTCTTGACTTGAAAAACAGATTAACATTAATATTAGGCTGCATTAATAATAAACACTGCCAAACAAATTGTGATGTCATTGTCCTTGTAAAAAAATGCAATAAGCATTGACCTTCACGTGTGATTTTGGCTGCTGTCCCCCCCCCCCCCCCCAAGTGACAACATATTTTCCATTGGGAGCTTTGAACCCTGCCCTCTGCTGCTCCCATGGCTCATCACCTGTTAATTTTTGTTAATGTTCAAAATTCAGGATCTGACATGGCTTGCTTGCAACTCGTTTCTCACTGTCTCATGATCAAATCCTCATTCAAAATATTGCCTGAATTGAACCAGATAAAAAAGGTGTCTCCTTAAAAGTTTTTGCAATGAGCAGTCATGAATTTGACCATATGAACTTCATTGATGTTTGATCCCTTGTGGATATTGATCAGTGACTACATGTTCATTTTCAAGCAAAGAAAGTTTCCTTGTGTAATTTTTTAAATTACTTCAACTGTTGTTATTGTATGTTATGTTATTTTTAGTACGTGCAGCTGGGGATTGGGGGGGGGGGCAAATATTAATCAAAACCAGCTTTCTGTCAGCCAGTGTTTTGAGCATCTGTAAAAAATTAAAACTTGATGTGCACATTCAAAACTTCTAAGTCCCACTCACAATTTTGACTATCATTATGTTCATTCAAGATTTGTACACGCATTCACTGATATTATTATTATTTTTATTTATTTTTTTATCAAAATTTGTATATCCATTTAACCCGATAAGGTACAGAAATGAAAAACATTACTCTTTTTATATTTTCATTGCAGGCCATTTATAAAATGGTTGGATCAGTTATGAAAATGCCTGAAGATGAAAGTACTCCAGAGAAGAGGACAGACAAAATATTCCGGCAGATGGACAAAAACATGGATGGCAAATTGTCTCTTGAAGAATTTATAGAAGGTGCTAAAAGTGATCCTTCAATTGTGCGGCTGTTGCAGTGTGATCCCCAATCCTCTCATTGACATTGGATTTGCCTACACATCCCATAATTCTCTGCAACATTGCCAAGCTCACTAATAAAAGTGCCCTGTAGTAGATGGCAGCAGCAGCAACACACTATCTGCTGCATTAAATGGCAGCATCCTTGGTTTACTTTAATTTGTACAGGAGTGTAATGGATTGATTACATATTGAAGTTGGATTTCACTCATTGCCTGAATCTAGGAATGAATTATGGGATATATACAAGTGTGTTAATAATACATTTCCTGATACTGCTGTAATGACTGTTCATGTACATTTTTATAGCTTATAAATCAATTCATTTTTCATTGGCACCCAGATCTGTATTAAGTGTAATGAATTTTCAGTAATCTGAGTTCTTTAATTAGGACTTTATTTACTGGTTTTGCATTATTTTTAAGCTAGCTAATCAAGAATTATTAATTTTATGATGTTAAAAAATCAGCATGTTACAAATCTATCTAATTTTTGCATTCATTTCAAGTGATGCTTTCAGTTAAAGGCTCTGCTGTGTATGTTTGTTGATAGCAATTTTAATTTTGAAAGGGCAAAACTATAGCTTTTACCATGTACTTATGTAATAGTAAAGAAATAAGTACAACTTTGCTCTTATAAGTCATAAATTGTTTATTTATGTTTTATAATTTGCTTTATTAAGATATAGATATTAGTTGCTCTCAGCCAGTTACTGATTGATGCTGTCCAGCATTCATTCATTCATTCATTCATTAGATCAGAAATATCCACCTACTCGTATAGACAGCTTGGAGGGGTCTTTGAATAGAACAGTATTTTTATAGCTTGTGATAAAATACAATTTTTTTTTCCCCCAAGTAATTGCTAAGATGCATTTCATATATGTATAATTTTTTTCTAAAGCTCTTGAAGTCTAATACTTAATGCTGCTAATATAATTTTATCTAGTTTTTGAATTTTCATTTTGGCAATATTGTTGGAATTTGCAGTTTTTAATTCATTCTTGCCTTTTTTACTATTTTATCCAAAGTTGCAATTTTATTATGCAAATGGAGAAATGGCTTATATTAGCTTTCTTCCCTATTAAAACCACTTATTTACTTAATTTTTAGGTCCTTGTTTGCCTGGCTCTGAATTGCAGAAGTATAACCCATTTAATTAAACATGTTTAATAGAATTCATCAATACAACAGGGACAGTGAATTTCCAAGTCTTTCACTTGAATATTTTGCCTTGCTGTAAAACTTACTGCAGTGGTCACAGCATGTGTAATATTTAAAAATAGTACTTTTATGGAATATGCTTTAAATGATGTGGTAGTGTGATGATGGGTAACGAGACAGTAGATTTTTAAGAATTTTGCTGAAATCAGAAATATTTTAAATTAAAGTTCTTGCTATAATGGCCTTAATATTATTTATTTATGAATTTGGTAAAAATTGTTTTCACTCAGCGCAGGTTATTAGATCTCAATCTTGCTCCTAATGCTATGTAAAGCTTAAGTTTAGATTATACGTAGTAGAGATTTTAGGGCTCTAGAACCAGATTAGAAATTTCATGCCAAAATTTTTCCATGATATCTCTTTTCTCTTCATTAATATTCTTGAATAAATTATGCAGAAGCTTCCAGGCATTATTCAGTTTATTAACAGTAGATAATTTTTTTTGATAACAGTGATAATTCTTGATCTCCCAACATAAACTTGGCACATCATAGCCATAAGTCACTGATGCACTGGTAAAACTATAAGCAAAAAAACAAACAGAAAAAAAAATGATAATTCCTGATCCTTAGATGTATGTAGGTTGTGTTTTCCTTGCTATAAATTATTGCTTAGCTTGTAAAAAAAAAAAACAAAAAAAAAACTTGTTACTAAAAATATTTTATTCAAATATTTTTGTTTGAAGTGAAGAAATGAGAATTCACATTGAGGAGAGGAAGATTCTGAAATAAGTTTCTCATTTAACATATAATTTCAATGTGTGTATTATTTCTTTACCCAGAAGTCTAACTTGCATTTAGTCATTTACTGATCACTGAACTGAATTGTTGTAATTAGATACAGAAACCGATAAGTACAGTTTAAAAAAATTATTTGTTCCATTTCTGATGCAATTTTATGCATTTTAAAATGTTATTTTCCACTGTATTTATTTATTAATCTCAAATAATACAAATTGTTATTTATAGTATTAATATTTTGAGATATAGTTTCATTTTATACCATTGAATATTAAATGATACGGTTTAACACTTAAGCTAATTATTTTTTTAAATTGCTCTCCAGAATGAAAAGGAACAAGTTTCCATTTCTATCACTATTGTATGCCTCTTCTCCCCCCCTCCCCTTTTTTTTTTCCATAGATATTAACCACTCTAAGTGGTGGATGTGCTTTTCTAGTACAAAAGCTGAAAAATAAGGTTGTGATTAGTAAATTAGTAACCATAAACTGTATGTGAGATATAGCAAGTGAAATTCAATTAAAATTAAATAATGATTTCCTTGTTTCATCAAGAAAGCTTGGAAAGCTGGTGCTCCCTTAAAATTCTCTTTGAAATTATACATTGTTATAATGCTGAGCAAGCAAAATACATTGTCAAGTATAAAAACTTGGTCTGCTCTAAAGTTATTTTAAAATATTTGTTGCATTCCTTCCATTTTGTTTCTTGGTTAGTTCTGATACTGTGATTTTCTGCATTCACCAGAGTTAAGTCTTGTAATGTAATTGTTATAAAATACAGAACCCATTTGGAAAATTACTGATAATTATATTGAAGCCCATAGCAGTTTACAGTCACTAAATAATAAGTTAGTTAATGTATGCAGTGTATTACATTTCAGGTGCATTAGCAAATAATAGTAACAATTCATTCATGATTGACAACAATGGCAAAAAAAAAAAGCAGTAACATAAAGAGAATGCTTCACTTCTGCACATATACTGTATTGCCCATTCATACCACCAATTAGCACACAGCAACAAATGTACTATCCATTGCTTCAGCTATGATATATATATATATATATATATATATATATATATATACATACACAAAGGGTACTAGGAAAGTTTTGCAATACAGCTTTGTTTATTTAATTTTTTCAAAGTAATTTCCTCTACATTCAATACACCTCTCCATCCTCCAAAACCAATCTTTAAACCAGTTCTGCCAAGTTTCATTAGGGAGTAAAGCACACTCGTTGTCCCAAGCCCGTAGAAGGTCCTCATCACTGGAAAACCGCCTCCCTTTTAGCTTCATTTTCACATGCGGGAACAGTGCAAAGTTGCAGGGAGCAGGGTCTCTCCATCCTCTGAAACCAATCTTTAAACCAGTTCTGCCAAGTTTCATTAGGGAGTAAAGCACACTTGTTGTCCCAAGCCCGTAGAAGGTCCTCATCACTGGAAAACCGCCTCCCTTTTAGCTTCATTTTCACATGCGGGAACAGTGCAAAGTCGCAGGGAGCAAGGTCTGGACTGTAGGGAGGGTGCTCAAGAAGTTTCAGTCCTGTCGTGGTCAAATATTCAGTGCAGGCTTTGGCGCGGTGAGCTGGAGCATTATCATGATGGAGGTACCAGGTGTCCATTCTTGACTTTGGCTGCAGGTTCTTCATAGATCCAATGACTTTAGGCAGGCATTGTTCAGTATACCACTTAGCTGTGACTGTCTTCTGCGTGTCCAAAACGACACGTTCCACAATTCCACTCGATTTGAAAAATACAGCTATCATTTTCTTCTTTACAGATCGGGATTTTCTGACAATTAGGGTGTGTCGTCATCATCAAAGACCCAAACTTTGTTTTGAGCCTTGGTCGGCAGATCGTAATAGTACAGCCAAGTCTCGTCACCTGTCACGATGTTGTTCACATACCTAGATTGTCCCTTATCAAACTTTTTTAACATCTCCCGGCACCAAGTCACACGTCGTGTCATCTGCTCTTCAGTCAGTTGATGCGGCACCCAGAGAGAACAAAGTTTCTTCACGTGCAAATGATCTTGCAGAATCGAACGAATTGCTGGTGCATTTAGGCCCAAAGTATCCTCTATCTGTTGGTAGGTCAGTCGCCTGTTTTCGTCAAGTATTTTCCTCACAGCAGTAACGTTTTCCTCCGTAACTGACGTTCGTGGCCTTCCCGGCCTCTCAGAATCCTCCAGAGTGAAATTTCCCCTTTGGAATTCTCTATACCACCTGAATATCGTTGTACGGTCTGGACAATCATCATCTAGTGCAAGAGTCATTTCTTCTAAGCACTGGTCTATGGTTAAACCACACACGAAATTATACCGCAAAACTGTCCTTATCTCATTTTGTGACCACGATGCCATCGCAAGCACTTTACACTCTCACTACTAATGAATAACTGAGCCCATCGACTTGGCGCGCCGGCTACTATGCACGTATGAACATGTCTCAACATGCAGCAACAAGCAGCTTCCTGTGATTCATTGTTGCGTCATATTTTCCTAGTACCCTTTGTATATATATATATATATATATATATGTTATATGTATGAAATAAATAAACAGTAATTGCTGGATTCTCATTTTAATGAAATTTGGGAGTGGGATGACTTGACAGATTAGTGTTAACTGTCAAGATTAACATCATTCTGTCAAAAAAAATTCATGTAATTAATCTGTATAAAATAGCCATATAAAATTTTACGAAAATCCATCCACTAGGAATCAAGTTATACAGACAGACAGACAGACATGGTGAAGACGAGCACTTTACGTATATGCAAATGCACTTAAAATGGTTGTGGTCTTGCAAATGTAAATTTATGTACAGTCATTATTGAAGTATGTTGATTTCTTCCCTGATTAATTCAGATGTGAATTTGTTTATTTTTTATATGCCAGCATGCTAACAACTTTATTTATATTTCATATCCTCCCTTCAATACTTTCAATAGAATTTTATTCCCTATATATAATATAACATAATTCTGTTACATGGGGACAAATGGTAATGATCATCTTTTTATACTTATGTTAATGCTAACTTGTAAATCATAGTTGCTGCATGTTTTTTTTTTAATATTGATTTTTCTTGTAAAAGAAGAGAATTTATATTCAGTTAAATTAAAATGGCAATTATTTAATTTTTGAATATTGTAAAATATTCATTAGTATAAGTCATAGTATCCATATTTAAATAAAAAGTAACATTCATCTTTTTCTGTTATATTTAAAAAAAAAAAAACACTCCATGCTGTGTACTTTATGAAATATTGTTAACACTGCTTAAAAATTTCAAAACAGCAGAAGCCTGTTAAATAAAAAAAAGTGCATGTAAAAGGACAGTAAGAATAATGTTGCCAGTGAATGGCAAATTTAACATTCAGCAGTAGTGAAAGCCATCAAAAGAGGTCAGGAAGTTTCAGTTTTTTTTTTTTTTTTGTTTTTATAGTTCACATTTTTAGCTGGAAAAGTTTAATTTTTAAGGATCCTTACAAAAGAAAGGCAAGAATTGTACTCCCTCCCAGATCATATACTAATGTTGACACTTATTAATTTGGCTGCTTAAGCACATCTGTACTATAAAGAAGTTTGTCTTTTTAAATGTGGTTCATCTACTTGATAGGACAATCCTGTGGATGCAGTTAAAAACATACTGGAATCATATGTTGCTTTAGGGCGCCTCCGTAGCCAAGTGGGAAGGAGCAGTAGTGCATATCGCATGCTTCTTGATTAGAATGGGGTTCGAGCCTGTCACCACCAAATACGGAAGATGCGGAAAAGTCAAGGAATGACCACCGCATATCCTGGAGCAATATGGCCTTAGTTGCTAATGCTCCTAAAAACCAAAACAACATGTTGCTTTATCTTGTACATTTGTAATTTGCAATCTTTCTTCTGGTTACTAGGTGGCCCAATTTACTGAGTAATATTGTGATTGTGCGTATAAAGAAATTTGTATTAGAAATCAGTCTTTGAATATCCTTTGAGAATCCCCCCCCCCATTGGTGTTATCACTTTTTGTCTGCAAAAGGACTTAATTATTGAATTCTTATTATGCTGAATCTTTACAACATATTTCAATGAGTTGTCAGATTTACTTTGCATTGGCAGATTTTAATTTTTTTTTTTTTTTACCTGCCATGACAACCTCTCTCTCATATGCACACAAAGGATAAGCAAAAATTAAGTAGTTTCCATACACTGTATGGTACAGTTGTGAAATAAAGAACAAATAGCATAGAAATACATGAATTCCTATTCCAATTATGGTATGATCACAGATGTGGAGGTCCCTTTTCAATCTGTCACACATCCACATTTGTAACTGCAGTCTTGGTTGATTTTGCTGATTAACTAATGTTATTAGTAATGATAGAATGTACACTAAATTGTTTGAGCTCCCTACTACCAGAAGAAGCTGTCTGGAGTTTAAGCAGATGATTGTGGAGTACAGGGGCTCTAAACCAAGTATGTTTGCACATTGAGGAAAATGCTCTATCCTATTATGATTTTGGTGCATAGTGGTGTACAATTTGGGCATTATCCATTGCTTGAAGCAGGGCAGGAGATGGAGTGTAAATAAAGCCTGAACCATATGAATTCCTTTTGGTTTAATTATGTAAGAGAATTTTTTTTAAATAGTATTATGCTACGCTTAGAATAAATGCGATGAAATTAATACTGGTTACAAATATTCAACACCAGAAATTTACTTAATGATGTTGATTATTTGTAACCAGTATTAATTTGTTGTTTGATTATTTGTAACCATCTGCTTCTCTCCGTTACCCTCCATTTTCAATTTCAAAGAATGAGAGGAACCATCTGTGTTCCTCTCATTCTTTTCTTGTTTTCATTCTTCTCCTGAATGGCCATGTTTTTTTTCTCTTTTCCACTCTTGGTCTTTTCACACACAACTCTCAAACTTTCCTGCTCCTGCATTACTCGTGATTCTGATCCATAGTTTATTATTGGTAAATAATGAACTATTGTTCAAACAATAAGCTGTATATCTTTCACTTTTCAGGTACCTCTTTTACACAGTTATAAAACATTCTTCCTTGGTCTACTCTCTGTATTTCCTTATCAATTCCTTCGCCTAGTTAGAGAGTACAGTTTCTACTGTATTCTCTAAATATCTGAAACCATTCACCTGTTTTCTTTCCCTCAGTAAAGATATTAATCTTCTCCTTCCTTGTCATTCTCATTGCATTATTCTTAGCATAAATCCCATGCACAGATATCTTCCATACTTGTGTTTTTTTTTTTTTTTTTTTTTTTAATCCATGGTCAATCTACCATCTCATCCTACTTTCGATCTTTTTTGTACTCTTCTTTCATCCAGTTTTCCTGCGTAGGCAAGGTGATATAATTCTCACTTCTTCCTGCCCCCCTATATAACTATCACACTTCTTCCTTCCCCCCCATATAGACAATCGATTATTCTCTTTACCAGTTTCTCAGTATTCTTTTTTCCTTCTATACTACTTTTATTATTCTGTGTATCCATTGCAGCCCAGCTTGGTCAGCATATCTTACTGTTTCTGTAGTCACTTTGTCACACCTTGGCAGTTCACCTTTCATCTTTTCCCATGCCTGCCACCACTTCACTTCTTGATATCCCCCCCCCCACCTATTCTTCCCTTGTATCTCCTTTTTCTCCATGTTCAATAGTCTTCCCACCTCCATATTTCTTCATCTGTAATTATTCTTCCCATCTCAGGAAATACTGTTTCTCTTTCCTCCTATTCTTTACTAATCCATATAGCATCTTTTTCCCATTATAATTTTTCCACCAGAAAAATAATATTGATTATACCTTGATGACTAAAATCATGAAATTCTTTTCTGCAGGAAGAAGACAATTGCACTGAAACAATTAAATCATTGGTGAGGTACACTAGTTTAATGAAGGGGGGGACCACAAAACACAGATGTAGACTTTTTACCACAGTTTAACAGTTGAAATTTTGATGGCATAAATCAGTTGGAACAGGTTTTTCAAATTATGCTTTTTGAGCATTATTTTTATTATTATTTTTTTAACACTGGGCAGGTGAATTCTAGTCATCAACCTGTTGCCTTGTTTATTTCTTGGTGAAAAAAAAGTTTTGTCTTATTTTATCATTTGAATACAGGACATTTATCTGAAATTTTAAAACCATGCATATTATCTTATGTAAATTCTTATAGGTAGATAAATTAAATTTCATTAGAGAGAAAGAATTCTGTAGTTTGAGTATATTCCGTGTGGCTGGAATGGATCATCTGCAGCCAAATGTGATAATGAGGATATCAGTTTAATATCAAAAGGCATTAAAGATAAACAGTTCAGTGTTATACATTACCGAATGCTGTAAAAAAATTATTGAAGCATTTTGTCAAGCCTAAATATTTCAAGAGAAATTGTGGTTAATGTATCTTCAGCAGATAGCTGTTAATTATTAAGTACATGGTGCAAAGTATGGAAGTTGAAATGCTGTTAGGATGCTGACAGATAAACTTTAACACAGTCACTTTTTTAAAGTTATCAAGTTAAATATAGAAATTTCATTTGTTTTAACACGATGAAATTTCTATATTTAGCTTGATAACTTTAAAAAAGTGATTGTGTTCAAGTTTCTGTCATCATCCTAATATCATTCCAATTTCTATATTTTGCATCATAT
Source organism: Mastigoproctus giganteus (assembly GCF_048544385.1). Lineage (NCBI taxonomy): Eukaryota > Metazoa > Arthropoda > Arachnida > Uropygi > Thelyphonidae > Mastigoproctus > Mastigoproctus giganteus. The sequence goes on along the minus strand of NC_143583.1, from coordinate 196,155,291 downwards.
ACTTAATAATTCGATTTAGTGAGTCTTTCTAACCGAGCCTGCATCCATTTAATTTTTTGTGGCAATTTTGATTGCTTGTTTGCTATTGACATCTGTAATCATATCCAAATATAATTATAACCATATTTTGAAATTAATGAATGAATTTTTATAGCCAACTAAAACTAATTTATTTAAGATAATTTTGCAGGCTTTAAGAATTTGAGCATTCTTGTTTGCTCAGTTTTCTGAAATATTAACTTTGAATAGGTGGGTGGGTATACTGAATTCTGTTTCAATGTATGACTAATTCCTGTCACTCTAGCTTCTCATTCTTAGCTAGATAGAGAAGGGAAAGTCTTGTGGTTAGTACTGTTTAATCTTGTAGCAGGCAATATTAAATCTTGGAGTGTTGAAAGTATTTTTTTAAATGTATTTGCTTAAACTATTTTGGTATTAGCTCCTTTTGAAAAATATATTATTTATATAAAATAGCCTAAACAGATAGTTTAATGGTAATAAAAAGTGAAATAAACACAATTTAAATGTTATTTTACTTAACGTTACTGTTATTTTTCTTAGTGCTTGTTTTATTTGATAATTTGTCTTAAGTAAATTTTCTACATTGCTGCCCTCACTACCACCACAAAGATAATGTTTAAATACAGATTTTGGGTAATAAAGTGATATATTGTAAATAACTTCATATTTTATTTGAATAATTTTATGCAAAAGCCCTCTGGCTTTTGCATAAACCAAGAAAGCAATGCAGATATGATGGTTTAAGGGCACATTTTCCTTTGCATTGCTAAGCATATTTTTGAATAGAAATTAAGGTTAAAAGTGGTAATCCCTTTATCTGGAGAGGCAAATTTACTAAAAATTAAATCTTGTTTTTAGTTCATATTTCCACATGCTTTATATTATTTTTCACTGGGAGTTTTATTCTTTATTCATTGTGCGCAATAAATTTTTATTATCTTTATGGGAATAAAAGGATTTTTCTCCCCGAATATGAAGTAATACATCACCTGTAAAAAAATGATTGCATCAGAAATGAATAACAGTGACCATTTGGCCTTCAGTAGAACAATGTCTTTTTTCTCTGTAATATTTTTGATATTATCTGTTTTAAAGTTGCATGTGGCATTTTTGACTGCATTTATAGTAAAAAAAAAAAAAAAAAAAAAACCAATACAAAAAGTGTTCCTTCAAGTTACTTTTAAGAGTTGATTGTGATTGATTAATAAATGCTGTATAAATCTGACTTTTGAAATCAATCAATGTCATCAACTTACAAATATGAAAATAGTGTGAATTGCATTTATTTCCTTTCAGCATTTTTAAAATAGTAAGTGCTGCATATTTATGGGGGAGGGATGTAACAGTATGTCAAGGAAATATTTTCCAAGAAGAATTTGAGGCTGTTGGAAAATTTGGCTTACTATATTGAAAGAAGGTAGAAGTAAGCTAAACACTTAAATTAAAATTGTTTAGCATTGTTTTAAAGATATCTAAAACAGTGCACCTAAGACAACACAAAAAAAAAAAAATTGTTACTGGACAGTAACAAAGTTCATACTAATGTTTAAATCTATTTTTTATAATTTCATGCCTTACCTTTTATAGACCAGTATTGTGTAATGAGAGATGTAACTCATGCCTTTTTACAGTTTATATTTAATTATTTATTCCTCAATATTCTTGCTAAGTACTACTATAAAATTACTTAATGGTGATTTTATACAAATTTAAAAGAGCCTTAGTTGTTTGACCTGACGTAAGTCTAGATAGAACACTGGATCCCAACCTTCATCATTCCACTATTTATTACAATCCTAAATGTATACAAAGATAGGGGAGTGTAGAGGCACTTGAAGACTGCTAGTGAAGCAGGCACCTTAGAACATACTCTTAGACAGTCAGTATTTTTAGTCTGCATCCTTTCCTCTAGAAATATTTTGCTTTATTCAGTATCAACTTGATATAAGGAAATCATGGTCCATTTACCCCTAGATCATCTTATCATCCAAAAGCTAATTAATCTTGGGTAGAATTTTTCCATTGGGAAATTTCATTTTCTGCTCTACTCAACATACTGACCTCAACATCACACATAAGTTGCCTTTTTAGAAAACTAAAGCCAGTTAGTCAACCCAAATAGTTCTAAATAGTACTTTTTTTTTTTAATAGTGAGATGCTAGTTATTAAGAGTCATTTGCAATGACTTTATTCAAATAGAGTAAGAAGGTAAAAAAATAAATAAAATGCAGGGTAGTGTCTTGTAAATTTATAATAGCTTGAAAAAATAGTGATGATGAATTTAGAATTTTTTTTGAAAGATTATTATACTGATATATTTTACTTATTCATCAGTTTGTAAGTAGTTCTTCCATTTTGTGTCTAACATGAAATTGTCCCTTCTGTTATGCACCAAGAACATATTGATCCTGGAAAGGAGTGAAATGGGGTTTAATGTAATTAACTTTTTCCACCTTGCGTTTATAACTTGACCCAGTGCTTGTGTGTATATATATATATATATAACTGTTATTTAAATAGTTTTATTCTCTGTGCTGATTTTTTCCTCCCCATTTCTTTGGCCAAAAGGAGGATTTCCCTCTGACTTTGGAGCCTTACATATGTGAATAAATGCCTGAAAACAATTTGGTTTCTGCTTGAGCATGTATTTTTGACAATGTGTCAAAACAGTTATTTGATATAAAGAGTTCTTTTAGCATAGAGCATTTTCTTTAACCCACTGGCTGGTGCATCTCATCCCAAGACCATGCAAATGATTGGAATAAAGGCAATAAATAATATAAAATTGGGCACTTATTAAGGTATTCATTATCTTGACAGTGGATATAAGAAAAAATGTCTAAATTAACAGTAAACTAGGATTAAAAATCATAAGTATATAAATGCACAGTGTACACAAAAAATATATATATAATAATAATGTTGAAAGCCGAATCTTCCACTTTTCCATGCTTCATTGACTTAAAGCAATCAAATGCATAATGTGTGAATCAGAGAGCAAATAAGTCAGCAATAAAGCTGAAAATGAAACTGATATTGTATGTCGGTGTAATTGTAAAGGTTTACTTTTTTATTTTTATATACAGCTTCAATGTGGAATTGAAGTTGCATGCCACTAAAAAGTAGCAAGAAAACAACAATTCTACTTATATGATAAGCTGCACAGAATTAAGTCCACTAACAGTTGACAAAAAAAAATTTGTAATCCAAATTGCTGATCAAACAAAAATTAATTATAATTCAACCTAAACAGTAATTTTTTCAACCAATGATGTTAATTTTTATTACAGACTTGTGTTCTCAATGTTAGCCTATTGTTACACAAACTGATGCAGAGTCATGTAGATCTCTTTATTTTTTACATAAAGCCGAAAATATACTGAAGGAATGTGAATATTAAAGTTCATATTTACATATGGTGCATGCCGTGTGCTGTTGCTAGATTAAATAACACCTCCATTGCATTTTATTTCAGTCTAATTCAGTTGTTTTACTTGACAATAAGAACTTTAATTGATACCTGAATACATTTTATAAGGGCAAGTTTAAATTTTTGAAAATATTCAAAAATTTAAATGTACAAGTACCCACATTATTAGTACATGTAACTAACAGCACATGATCCTCCCTTTAGCTCTCAGAACTGTCTGAATTTATAGTGACATGGGCTCTTGGAGTAGTCAAAAGTATTCCACGAATACTGGTCCATGCCTGCTTGATGTTGAAAGAACCTATTTGCATTTGATTAGTTAATGCACTTGCTGTGTTTGATATTCTGGTCCTCTTATCAGTGTGAAATAGCAGGAACTGTGATTTGCCAGATCAGGCAATGTTTCACAGTTTAGTTGTCAAGTATCATACCCCCCACCCCCATAAATGCAAGGTACAATGAGTTTTTGCATTCTCTTTGTTACCACTGTAGTGGGTTGTTTGTTTGACTGACTTATCCTACTTGTCTTCTACTTTGCCCAAGTCTTATTGGCCGCTTGCATCAACAAACTGGCAATTTGTTTATTAGACCAATCTTGATGCACCTGTGACGGTTAAGTGAAATCTCCAACAAAATTGTAAATTCTGAGATACTGATGCAGACTGCCATGCCATGTTCACTTAAATGTTTTGTCTTACTATGAATTTGTACAGCATCCCTATGTCTACATCAGCTGTTTTCTATTGCATCCATTTCACCAGAATGCATCAAATATACAACTCCCAAAACTGAAATTTAAATATATATTTTTTTTATTTATTTATAGTAATCATAATTATGTTATGATAAACATAATATAGAGCCATATAATAATTTTCTCCCTCCTAAATTTACACACATACCATGATCAGATATGGATAGTGATTATAATTAAATTGCATAAGCTTGTGCAGGAGGGAATGGATATCTTGGTGGAATCAAGAGGTGGTCTTGTTTGACTCATATTTCCCAGGATCATCAACATTTCAGAATACCTGTAACACACTAAATTGCTTTACAGTTATTCCATACAAATTGAAATCACAGAAGCCGTGAATGAATATACCAGGAGAGGGAAGATGCTGAAATAGATGAATAACAAGTTAGTGGAGCAGAAAAAGATGAAATTAAAGTGACAAACAGTACTCAAGCTTGTAATAGTATGACAGAAGAGGGTATGCTGGAAATGACTGATAATGAGAAATAGTTGGCTAAGAAAGCAAAGAATAAGGTCAAGATGGTTTTTGTGTAATGGGCAAAGCAAAATATTAGCATTAGTAGAGGCATTTGATGCAAGAAAGCAAGCTTATGCAGCATCAGCCAAAAAAAAACCCCACTTCCACTTCACCCCTCTGTTCAAAATACCTGTCCAGCTGAGCCTTAAACTTACAAAGGGTACTAGGAAAGTTTTGCAATACAGCTTTGTTTATTTAATTTTTTCAAAGTAATTTCCTCTACATTCAATACACCTCTCCATCCTCCGAAACCAGTCTTTAAACCAGTTCTGCCAAGTTTCACTGGGGAGTAAAGCACACTCGTTGTCCCAAGCCCGTAGAAGGTCCTCATCACTGGAAAACCGCCTCCCTTTTAGCTTCATTTTCACATGCGGGAACAGTGCAAAGTCGCAGGGAGCAAGGTCTGGACTGTAGGGAGGGTGCTCGAGAAGTTTCAGTCCTGTCGTGGTCAAATATTCGGTGCAGGCTTTGGCGCGGTGAGCTGGAGCATTTTCGTGATGGAGGTACCAGGTGTCCATTCTTGACTTTGGCCGCAGGTTCTTCATAGATCCAATGACTTTAGGCAGGCATTGTTCAGTATACCACTTAGCTGTGACTGTCTTCTGCGTGTCCAAAACGACACGTTCCACAATTCCACTCGATTTGAAAAATACAGCTATCATTTTCTTCTTTACAGATCGGGATTTTCTGACAATTACGGGTGTGTCGTCATCATCAAAGACCCAAACTTTGTTTTGAGCCTTGGTCGGCAGATCGTAATAGTACAGCCAAGTCTCGTCACCTGTCACGATGTTCACATACCGAGATTGTCCCTTATCAAACGTTTTTAACATCTCCCGGCACCAAGTCACACGTCGTGTCATCTGCTCTTCAGTCAGTTGATGCAGCACCCAGAGAGAACAAAGTTTCTTCACGTGCAAATGATCTGCAGAATCGAACGAATTGCTGGTGCATTTAGGCCCAAAGTATCCTCTATCTGTTGGTAGGTCACTCGCCTGTTTTCGTCAAGCATTTTCCTCACAGCAGTAACATTTTCCTCCGTAACTGATGTTCGTGGCCTTCCCGGCCTCTCAGAATCCTCCAGAGTGAAATTTCCCCTTTGGAATTCTCTATACCACCTGAATATCATTGTACGATGTGGACAATCATCATCTAGTGCAAGAGTCATTTCTTCTAAGCACTGGTCTATGGTTAAACCACGCACGCAATTATACCGCAAAACTGTCCTTATCTCGTTTCGTGACCACGATGCCATCGCAAGCACTTTACACTCTCACTTCTAATGAATAACTGAGCCCATCAACTTGGCGCGGCGGCTACTATGCACGTATGGACATGTCTCAACATGCAGCAACAAGCAGCTTCCTGTGATTCATTGTTGCATCATATTGCAAAACTTTCCTAGTACCCTTTGTATTTAGGCTATCAACCTCCACTACAAGGGATGGAAGTCTGTTCCACCAACCAACCACCCGCTGGCTAAAGGCAAATTTCTGCACGTCTATCCTACATCTCTTTCCTCAATTTGAATTTATGCCCTCTCAGGTGATTATTCTGAGCTAGAGGAAGAATCCCATCAGCATTGAGCATGCTCAAACCATTCAAGGCTTTATACACCTCTATCAGATCATCTTGCTGGTGCCTAGTCTCCAGACACTGTAATTTGCAAAACTTAAGCCTTTCTTCGTAAGAGCACCCCTTTGTTCCATTCACTAATCTTGTTGCCCTTCTCTGTACTCGTTCCAGCAGCCCTACATCCTTCTTGAAATGAGGCCTCCAGACCTGTATACAGTACTCTAGGTGTGGCCTGACCATAGCCTTATACAAGGGAATAATCACCACCTTATCCTTGCTGGAAAAATTCCTGTATATCATTGACAATACTCCATGAGCTACTCTTGCAGCCTGTCTGCACTGCTCAGAGAACTTCATATCTGCCTGCACAACCACCCCCAAGTCCCTTTCATTCTCTACCACTGTCAGTGTAGTACCACAGAGTTGATACGTTGCTCTGGGGTTGCTGTTTCCCATGTGTAGTACTTTACATTTGTCAATGTTAAACTTCATTTGCCACCTCTCAGCCCATCTGCTGAACCTTTCCAGATCCTGTTGCAGCAGCATAGTGTCAGTAGTGTCCTTGACAACCCTGCCAACCTTTGTATTGTCTGCAAACTTGGACATTAAGCTTGATATACCATCATCAATATCATTTATAAATACAGAAAACAGTAATGGACCCAACACTGAGCCCTGAGGGACTCCACTAATAACATTAGTCCACGATGAGCAGTGTCCATTGATTACCACTCTGTCTTCTCCCCCTCAACCACCCCTTTATCCATAGCAGCAATTTGCTTCCAATGTCACACTGCTCCAATTTGTGTAGCAGTCTTCCATGTGCAACAGTATCAAAAGCCTTTTTAAGATCCAAGTATATAATATCAAAGTTATTCACTGCATCCAGTTCTTTTGTGACTGCATCATAGTATCCAATCAAATTGGTCAGGCAAGACTTCCCCCTAACAAAACCATGCTGTGTCCGAGCTATAACTGAAGTCTTGTCTAAATGATCCTGCAGTGCTTCTTTAACCAGTGCCTCCATTAATTTTCCTGGAACAGAACTTAAGCTCACAGGTCTATAATTACTTGTGTCAGCTTTTGATCCTCCTTTGTGAATTGGGGTCACATTTGCACATTTCCAGTCTATGGGTACCTCCCCTGAGTCCAAGGAAGCTCTCATAATTATGGCTAAGGGTTTGCTTACTTCCTTTGCTGCCTCCTTTAATATAACTGGATAGATCCCATCCAACCCGGGTGCCTTGTGTTTATCTTCAACAGTTTCTCCTCCACTTTACTCCCAGTTATTTCAAGATTCCGTAGCTTACTGCTAGAGTTGAATACACCTCTAGCATTCCCCTCGCTGAATAACTCCTCGTGTGAATGTCGATGCAAAATATTCATTTAGTTTGTTAGCTACCTGAGCAGGATCATCAACAGTTGACCCATCAATATCAAGTGGACCAATCTGATTCATCCCCTTCCTTCTAGAGTTTACATAAGTAAAGAACTCTGCTGTTTTTCTTTGCATCCCTTGCCAAGGATTTCTGGTAATCTGCCTTTGCCTGCCTAATCTCCTTTGTAACTTGGTTGCATATCAACTTGTATCTGTCATAGGCTTCTGTGTCATGTGTTGATTTGTAAGTATCCCATGCATTTTTCTTCTCTGCCATATGCCTCATTAGTTCATCTGACATCCATTTTGGCCTAAACCTTGAACAATATTTCTTAGTTGGTATGTAAAGCCTAGTAGCTTCCAAGATTAATTCTTTGAATGCTTCCCATTTTGAATTCGCTGTTGGTAACATCATCAGTTGGTCCCACTGTATAGAATTTAAATACTGTCTCAGTCCATCGTAGTCGCCTTTACGGAAGCAATAACCCTTCCCTTTACCCCTAATGGTAATTACCTCCTTGAGTAAATCCCACTTCAGCACACTGTGATCACTGCCACCTAGTGGTTCATTTATCAGCAGATTCTTAATGCATGAAGAATCACTGCTGATAATCAAATCAAGAGTATTACTCCCTCTAGTTGCCTCCAGAACATGCTGATGTAGAAAACAATCATCCAATAAATCCACAAAAGCCCTGCTAGTGTGTGAGTGACCAGCCCCCAAATTCCAGTCAATATCTGGGAAATTAAAATCTCCTATTATAAGACTGATTTACTGGCCCACTCTATTTCCCTGTACAGTTTCTTATTATACTCCATCAGAGTCATTAGGCCTATAGCACACTCCTACTCTCAATTTTGATATCCCAATGCTTATGTCACACCAAACTGACTCAACACTGCAATGTCCACTGGTAGACGTTGTACTCCCCAAATTCCAGTTCTGCATCCCTTATATCTGTGTGACACCACGCCTCTGATATCCCAACAATATCTGCCTTTGATGTTTTGAGCAATACCTCAAATTTATTTACTAAACTCCTAGCATTTTCTTAGCTACCCTAACACAACCCGTGTGTTTACTTGTACCGCAATGGCTCCCAGCAGTCTCTGAAATATCATGCATCTTGTTTTTCAGGCTTCTGCGCATTCTAATAGAAGCAGTGCAAGAATCTCTGCCAGTGGCTACTGTCAATCTATTGGTCTTTGTCTCCCCCAAGCTAGCAGTTTTCCGACCCACCTAACACTGCCTCGATAGCATCAGCAAATATACTTGCACCCTTTCTGTTTAAGTGTATCCCATCCTTGTAGAAGCAATCTCTCCTGTTAACAAGTACAGTCCAGGCTGAAAAAAATTCTACCCCTTGAGCCTTGCACAATCTGTCCAGGGCCGAATTGATCGACAAGGCTCTCATCATATACTCCCTCCTATCGTGTCTGGGCAGAATTGCAGACACTTTCAAATTCAACCCTGATTCTCGGCTTTTGTTCAACAGTGACCTCAGTGACCTGTACTTGTTAAGTAATTCTGCCGGTCTCCTACTCTTAATATCATTAGTGCCAACGTGTACAACTATATCACCTTTTGTGCCCTTAAAAGATGATATTCGCTCTCCAACGTCATCAACCTTTGCCCCTGGCAGACATACCCTCGTCCTGTTCCACCTATCCTTTTTACAAAGCATGTTCCCCGTTTCCCTGACAATAGAGCCACCAACAACTACTAGTTCCTTCGGGACCAGCGCATTCTGCCTTGGGGTTGCCTCTGTGTCACGTGATGCCCAAGTGCAAGCTCTGGCGTTGATGTGGGCAGCTGAGAGCTTGATGGGCCCCTCAATTTAGTTTCTTCGAGGGCATCCACCCTGTCCTTCAAGCTCTCATATAGACCCACAAGAACGCTGAGTTGTTGCCTGATATCGATACACTCCTTGCATCGCGCACACACAAAGACATCTCCCATGGCAGTATCATGTCCCGTACCCGATTGCTCTGCAAACATCAAGTTCTGCGCAAATTAAATATGTACTTTGCCTTGATAATTACAGATGAAAGACCTTCCCACTAAGAAAAATGTCAAGGAAGCCAGAAAGTATGAAACTACAGATTTATCAGAAACACTTGTTGGAGCTTAAAGCTGATAGAGGCAGCATCCTCCAGCTGAAAGGAATCTTTCACAAGATTACTTCCAGTGAGAGAGAAGAGTAGAAATGTATAGTCAATACATAAATGCAGTTAGATCTAAGAGCAAAGTGGGCAGTTACTGACTGTATGGTGGTAAGGAAAAGCACTGAGATAATGATCATGGTAGAGTATACGTAGAAATGGATTTAATCAATAGTTAACAGAGCAGCAGTGACTCAATACGTTATAAGTAAATTAGTTTAGAAATGGAAGTTTTACCGTTGTCTTGTAGAACACTTCAGTGCTGATACTCTGTAGTTGAATAATTGTACAAATAGATTAGTATTCTGCTCCCTCATAGACAAGATCAGTGATCCAATGTACCCCGGGAATCAGAGACCAGAAGACCCCAAAATACATCGAATCACTGCCCCAATCTTAGAGAGAGAGAATACAATACGTCTGTATTTAAAAAAATGATTTGAGACCGAATAAATACATAGTGAATCCACATTAATATTTTAAAAACTAATATTAAAACAAAACATTGACACTGAAGAATTTTGTACTTCCACGAAGCGGACTGGGGCTTTTCGACCAGCCTCATGAACACAGGAAAGTGAAACCCCAAGTATTGCAACTTTTATAGCATGGAGATTAGTTATGATCCTGGGGCATGCGTGTGAATGACCATGAATCAGGGGTAGGGATGATGTACACTGACTGAATTTTGATGTAATTTAATTCAGTGTCTCAAGCATATTTGTTTCATTGAATAGAAAGGTGTGGCCTTCACCGATCACATGGAATGCGAGTTTTGATACTGAGGAAGGAGTAGGATGAGAGGAGAGATGTTCTTTCTGTGGAGCCCTCGTATGAGGAGTTGTGATCCTTGCAAGATACATTGTAGACTTTAGTTGTTTGAACCATTGTAGTATTTTCGAGACAATTCAAAATCATAGCCAAACCCCAAACAAAACTGCATGCTACCCTAAAAAACCACAATGTCGAATCCTCTTCACATTCCAATTGAATGACAGTCTACAATTGCAATCCCCCTAATAAGCTATACATTATGAGCAGGTCTATTCTCTCTCTCTCTCTCTCTCTCTCAACTATCTCTAGCAATAACTTGCCCTTAATGCCACCCTGCTCCAATTTGTATAGCATGTGCAGTGGGTATCAAAAGTTTCTGAAATCCAGGTACAGTAAACCCCAGCAAATAGTGGGGGTTACGTTCCCGAGAAATGCTGCAAATACTGAGTTATTGCTCCCATAGTAATAAAGGGGTTCCGTTCCAAAGTATGAAATATATAAGAGAAACTAGTCTAAAATTTTGTCTATGTATGTATTATATGTACCTTCATAATATGACTATGTACATAGACAGTACATAGTGAATTGCAAGCATATGGCATCGAAATGAAAATAAGAAACAATTTAATATTAAATGTAATATTTATTAGAAATTTCAAACCAGCACCTTTGCTAGCTAAAAAACTTATCCCACCAGTGCTATCACCAGTTGCACTAAAGTGAGGCTTATGCTGCACCAGCCAAAAAAAAAAAAAATTCTGAATTACCCCAATAGAGAGAGAAGTAGAAGGGAATTGCCAAGAAAGAGAAGAATTATGAATTCACGGACACTACAGCGGACTTTTTCTTCTGATTTCTTGATTGTTGTACCATTGACTCATTGCTTTTATAATGTTTTGCCACTGAGGAGACACTTTCACCATTAGAAATTTTGTCTAATAACTCAACTTTATTCACTAATGTCATCACCTTTTCACATTTCCCTTGTTATTTGTAGCCATATTTTTTGTAAGGGTTAGAAAGAACTTGTCCACAATAAAGTCACTTTCTTCTGTTAACACACTCGAAAAAGTGTTTTACACAGCAAAAGGGATTTATCACTTTTGTAAGCATATAAATTTATTCAATTTATAAGCATATCAATTAAAAGTTACAGATGAAACCTTCCATGAAAAGTGCATAACACATACTGAACAAGGATTAGCAAGAAACATCCACTCTTGCTATTTTGTCACCCCTCTCCCCCACCTACTGAGTGCTGTTTTGACCAGGAAAGATAATTTTAGCCATGCCCATGTTTTTTAATGGCGAAAAATGTTCACAACCCTTTAAAATTCACATTTTTTTAGAAATCGGCAAAGGAGAATACAGATACCGCAAATAGCAGGGGTTTACGGTATATGATATGAAAAAAGTTCGTTCCTTTCTGACTGCATCATAGTATCCAATCAAATTGGTCAGATTTCCCATTCAATGGTCTTGTATTATATATTTAACCAGTGACTCCATTATTTTCTGGAATTATTTTTGCCACCTTTTGATCCCTCTTTGTGAATTGGGGATACATTCAGGCATTTCCAGTCCTCCCCAATCCAAAAATGCTCTTGTTATGGCCATTGGTTTTTTATACTGCCCTAAATATAACCGAATAGATGCAATTTAGGCCAGGTGCTTTTTTTAAGTTAAGCTTCAATTTTGCTTCCACCTTCCTCTTCACTATCACAATCATTTAGCTCCCTATGAGTGTGATAAGCTTTAGCTGTCCCTTCCCTAAAGGCTTCCCCTTGTGTGAATAACTACTGCATTTGCAGCAGCCTCAGCAGGATCATCCCCTTCTGATAAAGAAGTTTTTGATGCTTTTCTTTGTCAGAGACTTCTTGTAATCAGTGAGTCGTAAGCTCTGTAAAGGCAAAAAGGATAGTAGTAAAGTTATAAGCCTAATGATTCTGATGAGTGTAATGAACAGCTGTACAGAGAAACAGTGGACCAGTAAATCAGACTGTCTTATAATTGGTGGGATTTTAACATCCCAGATACTGACTGGAACTTGTGGGTTGGTCACTTGCACACTAGCAAGACTTGTGGATTTATTGGATGATTGTTTGCTGCAGCAGCATGTTTGAGAGTCAATCAGAGGGAGTAATACTCTTGATCTGATTACCAGCATCACTTATTCATGTTTAGAACCTGCAAATAAAGGAACCACTAGGTGGCAGTGATCACGATATAAATGTTGTGAGGTTTACTTAAAGATATAATTACCATCATAGGTAAAGGGAAGGGGGTTATAGTGGTCTTAGAGATTTTAAAAAAGTTCTGTACAGTGGTACCAACAGCAAATTCTAAATGAGAAGCACTCAAGGAATTAATCATGGAAGCTACTAGGCTTTTCCTTCCAACTAAGAAATACTGTTCAAGGTTAGGCTTAAATGGATGTACCAATGAGACTCATAGCAGAGAGGATAAAAAAAAAAAAGCATAGATTATCATGTAACATAGAAGTTGATGGTAGATATGTTAGTCTGTAATCAAGTCACAAAGGAATTTAGGCAGATTACAAGAAATCTTTGGCAAAGGAAAACAGCAAAGACTTTACTTGTGTAAATTAGTAGGAAGGGGATGAATCAAATATTTCAAATTGATATCAATGGTTTGACTGTTGATGATTCTGCTCAGGTAGCTGACAAACTGAATGAGTATTTTGCATCTATGTTCACACATGAGGAATTCTCTAGGAAAGTGGAGGCCAGTATTCTATCAAACTAACAGTGTGATAAATGATTTTTAAAAAAGGCACCTGGAGTGGATGGGATCTATCCAGATATATTAAGGGAGACAGCAAAGGAAGTAAGCCAACCCTTAGCCGTAATTATGACAGCATCTTTGGATTCAGGAGAGGTTCCCCACAGCATGGAGATGTGCAAAGGTATCCCTAAGACAAGTAATTATGGACCTCTTAGTTTAACTTCTGGTGTGGGGTTACTGGTTAAAGAAACAATGCAGGATTGTCTAGTCAAGAATGGGAAATCTTGTCTGACCAATTTGATTGGATATTATGATGTGGGTCAAGGAACTGGATCTAAAAAATATATATATTTTTTGATATATACAGTAAAACCAGGATAAGAAATTGCCGCATAAGAAGTTCAATATCAGGGAAACTTGCGTTGAAGGCATTCACAGTAGGTGGCATCACAAAAATGATGCTTGTTTTGATAAGTGAATTTTCAGCCCTAAGCCTTTTTAGTTTAAGCATTTTGATATAATGGCGTCGACCATGTGAAGCACAGGAAACATTTGCTGTTAAGTTGTGATGGTTGTGAACAGTTCTAAATTACTTAGTGTTCTGGCGTATCGTAATTGTCACCTTTTAAGGTATGTTGAAACTCCAAGCTCATCCTTCCAACTTGGTAATGAGTATAATGAACAGAATGTAAACAAATTAGAAATCCTCAGTTTAAAAATCTTTCCCATATGCAAAGTAAAATATTTATAAATTCTGAAATCTTATGCATATCTTTTCATTTGTGTAACCCGTAGGTCATTTTCTCTTCTAAGAAGTCCCAAACCTCTTATCCAGGTTCTACTTCACTTGGATTTCAGAAACTTTGATACTGTTGCACATAAGACTGCTATACAAATTGGAGCTGTGTGGCATTAAGGACAAGTTGCTGCTAGGGATAAAGGGATGGTACAGTGGCAGAAGCCAGAGTGGTAAGCAGTGAACACTGCTCTTCATGGACTAATGTTATTAGTGGAGTTCCCCAAGGTTTAGCATTGGGTTCATGTTATTTTCTATATTTATCAATGATATTGATGAAGGTATATCAGGCTTAATAGAAATGTTTGTAGTCTTGTTTATGACAGTGTGCAGTAGCACAGTGTCATAATTGTTCAGTCAGATAAGAAGTTCTCTGAGCAGTGCAGACAGGCTACCATAACAGCATATTTGGTTTTGGCAATGATATACAAGAATTTTGCTAGCAGGTGATTATCCCTTTGTATAATGCAATGGAAGCCACACCATGACTGCATATTCAAGGTGTAGGTACTGGAGTACAGGTCTGGCAACCTCATTTTAGGAAGGATATAGCGCTCATGGAACAAGCACAGAGAAGGGAAATTAAATTGGTGAGGCGAACAGTGGGGTGTTGTTACCAAGAAAGGCTTAGGTTCTGCAAGTTGCAGAAATTGAGACTAGGCACCTCTGTAAGGTGATCTGAGGAAGAAAGGCTTTGAATGGTTTGAGCAAGCTCAATGCTGATAGGATCCTTCTTCCTGCTCAGATTATGTAATTGAAGGGGTATAAATTCAAATTGAGAAGGAAGGTTGCAGAATAATGTGCAAAAATTTTTCTTTAGCCAGTGAGTGCTTGATTGCTGAAACAAACTTCCATCTGTCTTTGTGGATGTTGATAGCTTATTTAAATTCAAGGTAGAACTAGATAAACTTTTAGAGGGAATGAAATAGGAAGTTTTTTTTTTGCTGACCACTAATCTGCCTTATATTGCCTAACCTACTTTGTGATGTGATTGCAGACCAGTTTATATCCACCATAAGCTTCTATGCATCCCATACATGTTTCTTCTCTGCCATGAGTCTTATATTACTTCTGACATCCATTTATTTCTGTACCTTCATCAGTATTTCTTATTTTCTTTTAAACAAGCAGATCTTCATGCTCATGTATTGGGGTGAAAACCCTTATTAAAACTGGAAAAGTAAAAGAAACAGTTGGGAGACACTATCAACCCTGGACAATTTTCCAAAGAATAAAAAATACTGTGGATGGAAACCCAATTAGAAATGTTTGGATAGTGAAAAGTTTAATTGAGCCTATCAACTGAAGAAAAAATGTGCCATATTTGTTTAATGCTTCCAGTCATGTACAGTTAAAGTTCTTATTCGAGGTAGTGCAATACATGGCAACTCTTGAAGGAGGAGCACAATATGATATACATATAAAATGATGCCCTTTTACACTACAAACAGTTTTTTGCCTTTTAAGAGTTATCTATGGTGTAAAAAAAGCCGAGTGGCTACGGAGGCCATTCTATGGTGTATTCACACCAATATTATATAGATTATTTATACTCTTAAACCTATGATGCCTTGTTGCATTGAGTTTAACTTATACAAGTCATGTACAGTGTTCATGCCATCACAAGTTATGGTTGCTTCTGTTTTTCTGGAGTGGGCGACATCGTCAGAATTGAAGGCTATTAAAACATTCTTTAACATAATGCGTTTTCTTCAGAACTTAATTTTTGGAAGAAATTTTATATTACGGTAAGACAATAACCCAATGCACAGCTATGAAAATCCTAATGGATTCTATAATTACCTCCCTGAATGCTTCCCATTTAGACTGTGTTGGTAACATCATCAGCTGCATAGAACTTAAAAGCTGTCCCAGATTAGTCACCCTATTTCAATAATTGCACAACAAATAGGTATCTATTCAAAAAGGGAATCATAGTGTAGTTAATTTTTGGCTGTTGTAGTCGGGCTTCGGGATAACACATACAAAAGGGGTTTTTTTTTTTTGAATGGGTTCATTTATACTTTGTATTAAATGCCTGCATCAGACCTGCCTTATTCGAATTGTGGTTTTCACTGGAGGACATGATCAAACCCCCCAAAATACATTGAATAAAATGTTTCAAAGAGAAAAATACTCAAGTAAGGCAAATGCATTTTTGTGAGCTGAAAGTTCTGTTTCACTTTGAAATAAGTGATTTAAAATATAGTAAAGTACAAGTCACCTGAAACTGTTATAGTGCTGATTGATATTTGTTCAAGAAGGGCTATCTTCAAAATTTATGGCCAATAATTTATAATAAAATAGTGAATTAAAACTTTTATAAACTGAGAGAATGGCATTTTTTAAAAATACCTTTTCTTTTTGTGTCTTAAATGAAACTCAGGAGGGAACAACTTAAGAGGTTAGTGTGGAAAATCATTTGAGAATAACTTAATGCAGACAGAAGTTGCATGTAATAACAGAAGACGTTGACCATGAGAAGCAAATACTTTCTATATAAACATTTTCTGTATGACAAAAAAAATATGCTTTCACTCTCCTGCAGCCACTCATAAATTTGTCTTCAGAAGTAGTCCGCTGGGATTCCTTTTAGTAATTTATATATGTGCAATTCCTGTACTGTTTGACTAATAAATAGAAAATTTAAGCAATGCAATTGTCAATGCTTTCAGAACAAAGTTCACCCTAATCAAAAGTTGTGTTCTAACAAATTGGTATTGCCAAAATAATCACCATTGTTTAAAAGATGAGACATTATTATCAATGTTTTTGGACAATTTACAAATTCAAATATGCAATATAGCAACTTGCACTTACTCTGAACTGTATAATAGAGAACATGTACACAACATTTATTTAGTTGGTCTGAACATTTGCATAACATTTGTTTAGGTAATTAGTTTATTGTGATCAGTACACTCATTTTTATATATTATAGTGGCAGGAGTGCTCTAACTCGGGGAAGAACTGAGTGGGGCGATTCTCCAACACATCACAGCCTATTTATATATGTGCAAGGGGTAGAATTTTTTTCAGCGTGGTCTGTTCTTGTTAACAGGAGAGACTGCTTCTACAGGGATGGGATACACTTAAATAGAAAGGGTGCAAGAATATTTGCTGATGCTATCGAGGCAGTGTTATGTGGGTCGGAAAACTGGGGGGACTAAAAGGTTAAAAGTAGCTGCAGGCAGAGGTGAAGGTGATTCTTGCACAACTTCTATTAGAATAAGCAGGGACCTGGAGCGAGGGGTGCTGAGGGTTTCAGAGACTGATGACAGTCATGGTGAAACGGGTATATGGGATGTGTCAGGGTAACTAGGAATAGGTGCATGTATACCAATGCTAGAAGTATAGTAAATAAATTTGATTAATTTGAAGTGTTGGTCAAGACATCAAAGGCAGATATTGTTGGGATATCAGAGACGTGGTGTCACACTGATATTAGGAATGCAGAATTGGAATTTGGAGATTACAATGTCTACAGAAAGGATGGACAGGATAGGAAGAGAGGAGGTGTCATGCTGTTAATTAAGAAAAACATAAAATCAAAAGAAGTGCATCCATTTGATATAAACGATGCACCGTTAAGTCAGTTTGGTGTGACAAGCACTGCAAAAGCAAAAATAATAGGAGTGTGTTATGGGCCTAATGACTCAAATGAGTACAATAAACAGTTGCAGAGAGAAACAGAGTGGGCTAGTAAATCAGAATGTCTTAATAATGGGGTATTTTAACTTCCCAGATATTGACTGGAACTTGTGGGTTGGTCACTCACACACTAGTAAGACTTTTGTGGATTTATTGGATGATCGTTTTCTGCAGCAGCATGTTCGAGAGGGTAATACTCTTGATCTGGTTATCAGCAGTGATCACTCGTGTATTAAGAATTTGCAGATAAAGGAACCACTAGGTGGCAGTGATCACAGTGTGCTGATGTGGGATTTACTTAAAGATATAATTACTATCAGGGGTAAAGGAAAGGGTTTTTGCTTCCGTAAAGGTGAGTACGGTGGTCTCAGATAGTTTTCCAATTCTGAACAGTGGGATTAACTGACGATGTTACCAACAGTAAATTCTAAGTGGGAAGCATTCAAGGAATTAATTGTGGAAGCTACTAAAAGTTTCATACCTATTAAGAAATATTGTTCAAGGTTAAATGAAATAATGAGACTCGTGACAGAGAAGAAAAATGCGTGGGAAGCATATAAATTATCAAGCGACTCAGAAGCCTATGGCAGATAAACTAGTCTGTAATCAGGTCACAAAGGAGGTTAAGCAGGCAAAGGCAGATTATAATAAATCTTTGGCAAAGGATGCTAAGAAAAACAGCAAGGATTTCTTTACTTATATAAACTAAAAGGAAGGGGATGAATCTGATTGGTTCACTTGATATCAATGGTCGGCTGTTGATGATCTTGCTCAGATAGCAAACAAACTGAATGAGTATTTTGCATCTACATTCATACATGAGGAGTTATTCAGGGAGGGGAATGCCAGAGGTGTATTCAACTATGGCAGTAAGCTAGATAATCTTGTAATATCTGAGAGTAAAGTGGAGGAGAAATTGTTGAAGATAAACATAAGAAAGGCACCTGGAGTGGATGGAATATATCCAGTTATATTAAAGGAGGCGGCAAAGGAAGTAAGCAAACCCTTAGCCATAATTTTGAAAGCATCCTTGGACTCAGGGGAGGTCCCCATGGACTGGAGATGTGCAAATGTATCCCCAATTCACAAAGGGGGAAATCGAAGGGTGACACGAGTAATTACAGACCAGTTAGTTTAACTTCTGTTCCAGGTAAAATAATGGAGTCACTGGTTAAAGATGCATTGCAGGATCATCTAGACAAGACTGCAGCAATAATTCGGACACAGCATGGGTTTGTTAAGGGAAAGTCTGGTCTGACAAATTTGATGGTCACAAAGGAACTGGATGCAAAAAATAATTTTGATATCACATATTTGGATTTCAGGAAAGCTTTTGACACTGTTGCACATGGAAAACTACTGTACAAATTTGAGCAGAATGGTATTAAGGGTAAGTTGCTACAATGGATAAAAGGATGGTTGAGTGGAAGAAGACAGGGTGGTAATCAATGGGTGCTGCTCTTCGTGGACTAATGTTATTAGTGGAGTCCCACAGGGTTCGGTGTTGGGTCCACTGTTTTGTATATTTATCAATGACATTGATGAAGATATATCAGGTTTAGTAGCGAAGTTTGCAGATGATACAAAGGTTGGCAGGGTTGTTAATGACTGTAATGGCAGTGTGCCACTGCAACAGGATCTAGAAAATTTGGGCAGATGGGCTAAGAAGTGGCAACTGAAGTTTAACCTTGACAAATGCAAAGTACTGCATATGGGTAGAAGTAACCCCAGAGAAACGTACCAACTGTGTTGTACTACACTTAAGGTGGTAGAAAATGAAAAAGACCTGGGAGTAATTGTGCAGTCAGATATGAAGTTTTCTGAACAATGCAGACAGGCTGCCAGGGCAGGTCATGGGGTTTTGTCAATGATATATAGGAATTTTGCTAGCAGGGAAAAGGTGATTGTCCCTCTGTATTAGGCAATGGTCAGGTCAGGTCAGGCCATGCCTTGAGTACTGTGTACAGGTCTGGAGGCCTCATTTTAGAAAGGATGTAGATTTGCTTGAGTGTGTACAGAGAAGGGCAACAAGACTGGTGAGGGGAATGAATGAACAGATGTAGAGAGGCTTAAGCTCTGCAAATTGCAGTGGCTGGAGACAAGGCACCTGCACGGTGATGTGATTGAGATGTATAAGGCCTTGAATGGGTTGACCATGCTGAATTCTGGTGGGACAATCCCTCCACTTGTTCAAATTATGAACCTAAGGGGGCATAAATTCAAATCAAGAAAAGACAGATGTAGAATAGATGTGCAGAAATTTGCCTATAGACAGTGGATGGTTAATTGCTGGAACAAACTTCCATATGTTGTTGTGGAAGTTCATAGGTTAAATAAATTTAAGGAGGAACTGGACAGGCATCTGGAGGGAATGGTGTGGGGTTTTTTTTTTTTTTTTTTTGGCTGATGCTGCATAAGCTCATACATTTGCTTTCTTGCATCAACATGCCACTACTACTACTACTACCCAAACACCCAGTATAATTCAGTAAGCTATTGTCTATCTGGCTAGATTTCAGATTACATTTGGGATTTCATCATTATGCAAAAATATAACTAAAGGAAAGGAATTAAGAATAAATGTCTGAATTAAATTGCTTTTATTGGAATGAGTCTGCTGGAAGTCATTGGGGTACAAGTAAACACATGGGTTGTGTTAGGGTAGCTAAGAAAAAAAACAGGTGCATGTATACTTGTGTGTACACCAATGCCAGGAGTTTGGTAAATAAATTTGATGAATTTGAGGTATTGCTCAAAGCATCAAAGGAAGATATTAACATTAATATCTTTAATAAAACATTAAAGGCGGATAGTGTCACACAGATATAAGTAATGCAGAACTGGAATTTGGGGAGTACAACGTCTACAGACAGGATAGGAAGGGAGGAGGGGTAAGGCTATTAGTTAAGAAACACATAAAATCCAAGGAAGTGAAGCCATTCGACATCGCTGGACAGTGCAGTGTCGAGTCAGTTTGGTGTGACATAAGCATTGGGAGATCAAAATTGAGAGTAGGAGTGTGCTATAGGCCTAATGACTCTGATGAGTGTAATAAGAAACTGTACAGGGAAATAGAGTGGGCCAGTAAATCAAAGAGTCTTATAATGGGGGATTTTAATTTCCCAGATATTGACCGGAATTTGTGGATTGGTCACTCGCACACCAGCAAGGCTTTTGTGGATTTATTGGATGATTGTTTTCTAAATCAGTATGTTCAGGAGGCAACCAGAGGGAGCAATACTCTTGATTTGATTATCAGTAGTGATTCTTCATGCATTAAGAATCTGCAGATACAGGAACCACTAGGTGGCAGTGATCACAGTGTGCTGAAGTGGGATTTACTCAAGGAGGTAACTACCATCAGGGGTTAAAGGAAGGATTATTGCTTTCGTAAAGGCAACTACGATGGTCTGAGACAGTATTTAAATTCTATACAGTGGGACCAACTGATGATGTTACCAACAGCAAACTCAAAATGGGAAGCATTCAAAGAACTTATCTTGGAAGCTACTAGGCTTTACATACCAACTAAGAAATATTGTTCAAGGTTCAGGCCTAAATGGATGTCAGATGAACTAATGAGACATATGGCAGAGAAGAAAAATGCATGGGATACCTATAAATTAACATGTGACACAGAAACCTATGATAGATATAAGTTGATCTGTAACCAAGATACAAAGGAGGTTAGGCAGGCGAAGCCAGATTACGAGAAATCTTTGTCAAGGGATGCAAAGAAAAACAGCAAGGAGTTCTTTACTTATGTAAACTCTAGAAGGAAGGGGATGAATCAGATTGGTCCACTTGATATTGATGGTTCAACTGTGTTCATGATCCTGCTCAGGTAGCTAACAAACTAAATCAATATTTTGCATCTACATTCACACATGAGGAGTTATTCAGGAAGGGGAATGCCATAGATGAAGTAAACACTGGCAGTGAGCTAGATGATCTTCTAATAATTGAGAGTAAAGTGGAGGAGAAATTGTTGAAGATAAATACAAGAAAGGCACCTGGGGTGGATGGGATCTATCCAGTTATATTAAAGGAGGCAGCAAAGGAAGTAAGCAAACCCTTAGCCATAATTATGAGAGCTTCCTTGGACTCAAGGGAGATACCCACAGACTGGAGATGTGCAAATGTAACCCCAATTCACAAAGGAGGATCAAAGGCTGACAATTAATTATAGACCTGTGAGTTTAACTTCTGTTCCAGGAAAATTAATGGAAGCACTGGTTAAAGAAGCACTGCAGGATCATCTTGACAAGAATTCAGTTATAGCTCAGACACAGCATGGTTTTGTTAAGGGAAGGTCTTGCCTAACCAATTTGATTGGATACTATGATGTAGTCACAAAAGAATTGGATGCAGGGAATAACTTTGATATTATATATTTGGATCTTAGAAAGGCTTTTGATACTGTTGCACATGGAAGACTGCTGCACAAATTGGAGCAGTGTGGCATTGGTGGCAAATTGTTGCTATGGATAAAGGGATGGTTGAGTGGCAAAAGACAGAGAGCGGTAATTAATGGACACTGCTCATCGTGGACTAATGTTATTAGTGGAGTCCCTCAGGGTTCAGTGTTAGGTCCATTGTTGTTTTCTGTATTTATAAATAATATCGATGATGGTATGTCAAGCTTAATGTTCAAGTTTGCAGACGATACAAAGGTTGGCAGGGTTGTTAAGGACGCTACTGATGCTATGCTGCTGCAACAGGATCTGGAAAGGTTGAGCAGATGAGCTGAGAGGAGGCAAATGAAGTTTAACATTGACAAATGTAAAGTACTACATATGGGAAACAGCAACCCCAGAGCAACGTATCAACTCTGTGGTACTACACTGACAGTGGTAGAGAATGAAAAGGACCTGGGGGTAATTGTGCAGGCAGATATGAAGTTCTCTGAGCAGTGCAGATGGTTTGCAAGAGTAGCTCATGGTGTCTTATCAATGATATACAGGAATTTTTTGGATAGGGAGGTGATTATTCCCTTTTATAAGGCAATGGTCAGGCCGCAACTTGAGTACTGTATACAGGTCTGGAGGCCTCATTTCAAGAAGTAATGTAGAGCTGCTGGAATGAGTACAGAGAAGGGCAACAAGGTTAGTGAACGGAACGAAGGGTTGCTCTTACGAAGAAAGGCTTAAGTTTTGCAAATTACAGTGTCTGGAGACTAGGCACCGGCGAGGTGATCTGATAGAGGTGTACAAAGCCTTGAATGGGCTGAGCATGCTCAATGCTGATGGGATACTGCCTCTTGCTCAGAATAATCACCTGAGAGGGCATAAATTCAAATTGAGGAAAGACAGATGTAGGATAGATGTGCAGAAATTTGCCTTTAGCCAGCGGGTAGTTGGATGGTGGAACAGATTTCCAACCCTTGTTGTGGAAGTTGATAGCCTAAATAAATTTAAGGCTCAGCTGGACAGGTATTTCGAACGAACGGAGGGGTGAAATGGAAGGGTTTTTTTTTTTTTTTTTTGGCTGATGCTGCATAAGCTTGCTTTCTTGCATCGTATGCCTCTACTAATGCTACTGCTAAATTCTAAGAGAGGAATTATAAAAAATTTAAAATTCATAGTTGCCAACTCTTCAGTTTCAAAGAGGTGAATTTCAGTTTTCATGAGGAAAAATGAGCTTTTTTCCAAAAAACTCATCCCCCTCCCCCACAATTGTCCAGAAATTTAATTTGCTGACAACATACACATTTTATATTAAAATACAATCACTGTTCATCAGGATAGTATGCTTTTTAACTTAATGATTTTGCTTTCTGAATTTGTTTGGATTGTCTGTTAGATATATGATTATGACTGCTTAGAAAAAAATACTTTTCATATACTTTTGTATATAACAATGGTACTACTGTTCAATTGCATTTCTATAAGCTTTACCAGAAAGATCTGGATTAATTCCCCCCACCACCACCACGCTTGAATATTCTTTGGTGCTCATCATTGCTGAGAAATGATTAAGATTTCAAGAATGACATGGGTTAATTTTGGGATAATTTGTTATATTTCATGCTTCTTTGCCCTAACCACAAACCACTGTACATGACTTCTGGATTTTGCTTGTGGATGCGGTAGCGTGCAGATGTGCTAGTGCGATGCTTCGCTTGATTAGTAGATGGCAGACAAAGACCGATAACAGCTGCAAGGATTTTTGGATTCTACAGGTTATTTTACCATGGATTTAACGACTTTAAAGGTACTTTCTGGATGAGCAGAACAGATAAAATACAGGTGAGAGAATCATTTGCTTGTACTTTTGAATTTTTTTTTTTTTTTTCCTAACTCTTTAATTCTCTGCATCAATTAAAACACATTTAAGCTTTCTCCAAGTACATTTGAAAATATCACAGTTAAGGCTGAGGTATTAATTTTTGGTGGAAAATTCCATCTAAGAAAGTAAAGTAAAGTGGCTACCTGGTTAGTTAAATGGCTTACAAAGATGATTCCTCTTAGTCCTTAAGGAATCAAGAATGCAGACTATCTGACTAACTTAAGGATGTATAAATAGATCTACAAGATATCCTAATGTCATTTGATGTGAATTAGTGTTCACAACAATCCCACTAGAAGATTCCAAGAACTGTCAGAAAATTGATCAAAACATCTAGTTAGGTTATATAAGACCTCCCCATCAGAGATCTGATCAATCTCTTGTGGGAGGACCATATTTTAAATTCCAAGAAGCTTTCTATGGTAGCACAGAGAACTCTTTCTTCACTGCCTTCTGGCTGAAATAGTCTTCCTTTGAGGAATTTTTTTTTAACAGGAGAATGTTCTCATCGGAATGGTATGTGGACTGTCTTCATGATTAGGAGCAGTGGGCTTAATAGACTCCAGTTGTTCTCGGAAGCTGATAATAGATTCAACCCAAAAATAAACTTCAAAATGGAATAGAACAGCATTTTGCCATTCCATTCTTCAACACAATCCCAAAGAGGACCAGTAATATTCACGTGTAGAAAACGAACAAAAAAAAAAGGTGATTCTTCCCACCCCTACTTTGTCAAAGTGGAGGCAAAAAATAGTATATGTTCTTGGAGCTTCCAAAGTATAAAAAGAACAGGAATATAACAAGGAAATTAGTAACTTTTCAGCCCTAGTTCTAATGTTAATAAGGAAGTTGCTAAATGGAATTTCATCAATCTTTTTAGCAAGATGACATGACTATTAAATTCAGAAAATTACAGATTGCACAAAGAGAACCCAGAAGAACCATGTGATAGTCACATATACACCAAACATATGGGAAGAAATAGCAAGAATATTTAACATAACCTTCTTTACAGAATCTCATCTAATCTGCAAAAGAAGATTGAGAGGTTCTTAGCTAAGGATGCAATAAAAGGCAAGGAATTGACTACATTGTCTCCTTGATATTTGCCTGAAAGACAGAATTAATCATCAATACTGAAGATTATAACAAAATGCTACTTTTATATTAAAATACGTTCAAAATTATTAAAAATGGCTGTGTGGTAAAAAGTCCCCCAAAAACTCGCCTCTCATTTAAAAAATTGATCTACAATGGGTCAAATTTTCATTTCTTTGATTTTCTTGTTCAGTATCAATGATAAAAATCAGTTCTGAATAACACTATTCTGCATTTTGAAAAAAATGCAATGCTTTACAGAAAAGTGTTTCTGAATCATTTTATAATGCTAATCTCAAAAATGACCTCTGTTTCCATCAGGCTTCTCCAAAAATCACAAAATAAAAATTTTATTTTGCACAAATTTTTATTTTGGTAGTTTGTGCATTGAGATTATAACAAAATGCTACTTTTAACCGGACTTTTATATTTAAATTAGGGTGACCAGATGTCTTGTTTTTATGGGATTGTCCCCGCTTTCAGCCACTGATCCCACTGTTCCGAGAAAATGGAAGCGGGACACCAAATGTGCTGTTTTTTTTTTAAATGTGTCCCATTTTTCTTTTTCTTTTTTTTTTTCCTGCACACGAGTCAACTTTTATGTGTAGCATGGCCGATGCAATAGACACATGAAAATGAATTCTAGTATTTTCTTTGGTGTTTTTCAAAGTATTGATATGTGGGTGGTGATGGAAACTCAGTAAGATTATTTGAAGGATCTAGTAATTAATTATAAATTCAATTTGTTGGCAATAGGTAGTGAGATGCCCAAGTGAAAATGTAGTTTCACAGACACATTGAAACAAGAATTCCCTTTTCTAACTGAAAGTCAATGTTAAAGGTAAAGTTTTATACACTATTTGTACAGCTGAATTTTCTATTGAACATGGTGGTCATTCAGTACACTGCTAAAAAGAAGCAGTTGTAGCAAAACATGCAAGCTATAAACTAACCTGTTTCGTGACAAATCAACAAGATGTGAATGGTAAATGGAAACATTTACCATTTACACAAGGATTGCTAGCTTTCCACAGTATCAAGCATAACCATTTGTTTAGATTAGTGGATTGCAAATCTACCATCATACGAAACTTATTTTCAAAAAGATCCACATGTGCAAGAACAAAATGTGGAAGTATTGGCTCCTTTTGCATTTCGTGAAGTGATAAGTGACTTACGTGAGGCAAAATATATGTCTGTTACACTAGATTCAAAAAAGATATCCAAAATGAGCTTATACAGCTTCCAGCCAGTGCCAAAAAGCAACAAATTTTAACACATACAAACTCAGCCAAATACTATTCAATTATTCTGGACTGCACACACCTGATGGACGATTGTACATTTTGTTGATGTAATCAAACCATCAGATGATATGTCTGAGCCTGAAGTTATCATAAGAGAATATTTCTTAGGATTTGTTCCACTACAGGTGCCTTTATAGCAGAAACTCTTCTTGAACAGCTTGAGCAAATGGGATTACCAACTGAAAATCTGAGTGGTCAAGGTTATGATAATGGGCATAACATGAAAGGCAAAGAAAATGGCATACGAAAGAGTCCTGGACATAAACCCATATGCCTTTTTTGTGCCCTGCAATGCACACTCTTTAAGCTTGGTAGTCAATGATGCTGCTAGGTGTTGTCTGGAAGCAACTGGTTTCTTCATTTTGGTTCAACAGATCTATAATTATTTCTCTGCATCAACTAAGCATTGGCAAATTCTAACTAGCCATATATCAAACTTAGGCATAACTGTTAAGCCACTGATTGAGTGAAACAAGATGGGAGAGTCGGATCGATGTTTTGAAACCACTGAGATATCATCTTGGTAATATATATGATGTTTTAATAGAGATCTTTGATGATATAATACTAACAGATTCATCTGGAAATACTTCCCAAATTGAAGCTAAGGCACTTGCTGGTGCAATTAGTAAGTTCAAGTTTGTGGTATCCCTTGTTACATGGTACAACATCCTTTTTGAAGTCAATCTTACAAGCAAGCTACTACAAAATAAAGAAGCTGATTTAAATTCAGCTACAAGACAATTGCAAGTGACTAAGAATTACCTTGTAGACTGCAGGTGTGATGAGGGTTTTCAACAAGTTTTGACAGATGCTACTGAGACTGCAAAAGGAACTAGAGATACTACCAAACTTCGAGACAGACCACGTTAGAAACAGGAGGAAGAAATGGCAGTTTGAATGAGGCCAAGAAGATGTAACACAAGATCCAAAGTAGAATTTCAAAGTAGGTTTCTACTATGCTGTTTTAGACATGCATAGTAAAAACCTACTATGCATGGCCATACAATCAATTGAAGAGAGATTCCAACAGCTACAACAATATAATTCCCTATTTGGCTTCCTGTATGATATATACAGTATAAAGAAAAAAAACCTACTGAAGATGTACTTAAGGACTGCAAGGATTTGCAAAAATCATTAATGTATAATGGAAACAGAGATATTGATGTTGAAGATCTGTGTTGTAAACTTACAGCAATAGCTCAAAAACTTCCAAAGTCTATGCCACCACAAAAAGTACTTCTCTTCATGCTACAACAAAAACTCCTGGATAATGTGCCTAATGTTTCCGTTGTTCTAAGGATCCTTCTCACACTTCCAGTATCAGTGGCAAGTGATGAACGTAGTTTCTCAAAGCTCAAACTTATAAAAACTTACAAATGCTCTACAATGTTGGAAAAAAGACTAGTTGGCTTGGCAACTATATCAATTGACCATGCCCAGGCATCAGCACTTGATCTGGTTGAATTGATGACAAAATTTGCAAAGGAAAAGGCACACAAAGTGAGATTTTGATGTGCCTGAAATTGAAATTTTTATGAGACATTTTTAATGCTGTCAGCTTTTTGCTTGTTTCTCTGTCTGACTGTAAGCAAAATATTGTGCTAACATATTGGGTTGGTTACACCAAGTCACTTTAAATAATAGTATATAAACTTAAGTGTGTGAAGTAAAAGGTTTTAATGTTGTGTTGCCAATGGCAGAGGTATGCATTATACTGAGTGCCCTTTAATGATTTGTGTGCCAAAATATTTTTTTGTATTTGCAAAAGATAATCAAACATTGATTATTACTTATTCTTGCAATTTAAAATAAATTTAGCAGTTTTAAGTTTTGTGCTTTTTATTTTTTCTACAAAACATCTGTTCTTAAAAATCAAAGTTAGCAATTTGGGGGGGGGGGGGGGGGGTAGCTTGCCTTGCCTAGCCTAGAGCACAAAATAGTCTGGTGCCGGCCCTGAATGTGCACATTGTAGGAATAGCAGAAACATGATGTCACTCAGACATAAGTGATCCTGAATTCGAATATGGGGAGGTCCTTGAAGTTGTCACAGATATTCTCTCAGATATGCCAGATAAGCTGTACTTGCTACTCAGGAGTCTAAAACACTGATGGAACTGATATTCGGGTGACATTCAAGTTGAATGGACCCAATTTCGGCAAGTCTGGACAGTCTGTGACAGCCAAATCCTCTGCTTGCACCTTCATGATGGTGGGACTGTTAGTAATCCTGGGTATAACCTCCATGCATAAGCATGCTATGGGTGACCACCCTGGTGTGAACCAACGCAAGCAGGGGTCGAGGTGTGGTGCCCAAACCACAGGGAGGAATGCTGCCCCTCTGTGTTACCAGGCAATACTAGGTGGATAACTCTCATCAACTGGCACAATACTGTCACTTTGCTTATTGGAGGCTTGAAGTGGTGGAACCCATATTTAGTCTCCAGAGCTAAGTTCCGGTCAACCCTTCCCCATCTCTTCCATCATGCAGTATGATTGATGACTTTTTTTGAGGTTATGTACAGCACTAAACCGGTGTGTTCGCAGGCCAGCCGCTAGTTACTACACCGGACCGAACCTATTGGTAACTCTTTAGGAGGCTTCCGGATCAGCTAGTGTATAATCTTGCTACATCTACTCTGCCAGATAGTGATTGGAGGGAGTCCGAGTAGTGTGTGTATTGGGGAGGGGCACTGTCGAGGCCACATTATGTCAAGCGTCTGGGTATATTTTTACCATGTGAATGCCATATACAAAAATTTCATTACTTCATACAGCATGTATCCCCCCCACACTTTTTCCTAGTATTGAATACACCATGAATTGTCAAACTAATAGAGTAAGCTTATCAGTGAAAACACTTCGTAGTTCAATATGTGGTCTCATTCTAATCTTGACGATGTCCATTTCCACTTGCAGCCTGCCAAACCCCATATACTTTTTCTGAGAGAATCTCAGTTATCGGTTGATTCAATTACTGCTCATCTCAGTTGCCCAAATTATTTGCTGTATGATTCCTTTCGTCTCAAAGGTGGTACTTGTGCATATGTCCGTTCTGAAATTCCCTGTCAGAGACTTGGTAATTTTGAATCTCCTCTTTTCGATCTTCTCACGCTTAAAATCTCTCTACCTCATTATGTCAAATTCATCTATTGTCTCTACTGTTCTCCCAACTCCACTAATCACTTGGAGCTCTTTGACTTTCTCCATTCCAACTTTCCTAACAGTGAGGTAATTTTTCTTGGTGATTTTAATGTTCACAACTGCAGCTGGCTTCTGTTTTTTTATCACACCGACCCAGCTGGTCGAGATGCTGTGGCTTTTGCAATTACTAATGAACTTGCACAGATTTTTCATTTACCTACAAAGAATACCAGAAAATCCTAACCATACAGCCAACACGCTTGATCTTTTTTGCACAAACAACCTTTCTAAGTTGGTCAAAGTGAGTGAAGGTGACCCAATTACAGACCTGTTAACATCTGTTCCAGGAAATAATGGAATCACCGGTTAGAGAAGTAATGCAGGACCATCTGGACAGGCATGCAATTATACTGCATTCACAGCATGGATTTGTTGAGGGGTGGTCTTGTCTGTCTAACCAATCGGATAGGTTACTATGATGAAGTGACCAAGGAAATATTGTAAAAAATAGTTTTGGTGCCATATATTTAGATTTCAGGAAGGCTTTTGAATCTGTTGCACACAAGAGTGGTGTACAAACTGGAGCAACGTGGCATTAAGGGAAAGTTACTGCTGTGGGTAAAGTGGAAGAAGACAGAGTGGTTATCGATGGCCACTTCGCTTCATGGACTAATGTTATTAGTGGAGTTCTCCAGGGTTTAATGCTAAGCCAATTGTTGTTTTCAATGTTTATCAATGATATTGATGACGGTATATCAGGCTTAATGTGTAAGTTTCCAGTGATACAAAAGTTGGTAGGGTGGTTAATGACAGTTATCAGGGTGAGCTGCTGCAATATGACCTATGAAAATTGGGTCGATACACTGAGAAATGGCAGTTGAAGTTTAACATTGACAAATGCAAGATACTGCATATGGGTAGCAGTAACCCGAGAATAACTTATCAACTTTGTGGTTCTACACTCAGAGTAGTGGAGAATAAAAAAGTCTTGGGAGTAATTGTGCTGTCAGACATAATTCTCTGAGGGGTGCAGGCATGCTGCCAGGACAACTAAAGGGGTTTTATCAATGATATACAGAAACTTTGCGAGCAGGGATAAGGAGCTAATTATCCCTTTGTATAAGGCCATGGTTAGGCCACATCTTGAGTACCGTATGCAGGTCTGGATGTCTCAATTTAGGAAGGATGGAGATCTGCTGGTTCAGTTCTACAAATTGCAGCATCTCGAGACGCTGCAATTTGCAGATTTTGGGACCAGGCACCAGTAGCAGTGATCTGATTGTGGTGTTTAGAGCCTTGAATGGATTGAGTAACCTGAATGTTAATGGCAATCTTCCATTTGCTGAGACTACACACGAGAGGGTATAAATTCAAGTTAAGGAAGATTGGTTGCAGGATAGATGTGCAGACGTTTTTCTTCAGCCAGCAGGTGGTTGAACAAGCTTCCATCTGTTGTTGTGAAAGTGGATGGTGTGAACAAATTGAAGGAGGAACTAAAATTCTTGGAGGGTGTGCAGGCCTGACGTAGTCCAGTGGTCTGCAGCCTGAGTGCCGTAGCACGTGCTCTTTGAGTGGACCGGGGTTCAAGCCCGTGACTACTAAATATGATTAACATTTGTACTGATGATTTATTGTAAACTCCACTGACTTGGTGGAAGTGCCAGAGTATAAACAAGAACATTATACTCTGGTGAACTGTATACGTTTTTTTTTTTTTTTTTGGCTGATTCTATATAAGCTTGCTTTCTTGCATCATTTGCCACTACTACTATAATCTAGGTCTTGATTTTGGTTTGGTTATATATGAGAAATATGAATGGTAAACAGATTCCTTTAGTTTCTCAAGTTAAATACCTAGGAGTAATTCTTGATGATAAATTGCAATTTATACCGCATTTAGATTACCTGAGTTCTAAGGTTAAAAATTATATTTCTTCCGTTATTAGATTAACTAGAAATGATTGGGGTTTAGGTAAGAAGGTTATACATTTATATTATAATGCTATTTTTATACCAATAGTTACTTATGCTGCCTCCATTTGGTATGCAAGAACTGCTTGGGTAAAATTTAAGCAGAAATTATCTCTACAAAGAGACATGTTATTTACTGTGTTAGGAGTATGTAAGACGGTGTCAACCAATGCATTACAAGTTTTAGCTGGGGTGATGCCTTTGGATTTATTTCTTGTATATAGATCATTCTGTTATTATTTACGTAAGGGAGGTCAAATAATGTTTTTGGATATTGTAAATCCATCATTAACAATTACAGAAAACAAGCGGGATATATTATCTAAGTTAGTTAATTTGTGGCAGGAGCGTTCGGACTCAAATGTAACTGAATAGGACAACATTCTTTTATTTCTAGTGTACAATTTAATTATAAGAATAAATTAAACAAGTGGTTTTATCCTTGTATGGAGGGTTCATACATACTTACAGGACATGGTTCACTGAAAGCAAAATTACATGAGTTTAGGATTAGAAGATGTGCCTTACTGCATTTGTGGCATGGTAGAATTATAACGAAACAGGCCTACGCCCAATGGTAGAATTATGGGATCATGTATTATATGATTGTAATTTGTATGATGAATTCAGATGTGAGCTGATACATTTGGTGGCTAATTTTGGCAGGGGGAATGAGGCAGTGTTGTCATCTTCAGCTGTTAATTATGATGCATTACAGCATTTTTGTAGAATGGTTTTTAGAAAGAGGAGGTTGTTGTCAGTTAGTACTATTACTGAATAATTGCATTAATGATGTTACTAATATGTTTACATTAATTATTATGCTTGTACTTTTCCTCCCCCCTTGCTGGCTTCCTGTGGATTCATGTTGCAGTATGTTTTACCCAGTATTCGGGAGTTAACTTGTGTGTGTGTGTGTGTGTGTACGTTGTTTTTATTTTATTATTATTAATTTTTTTTTTTTTTTTTGCTGGCTCCTAGGAGTGGGCATCCTAGGGGTAGGATGCTAGCACCCACTAGTCTTGCACTTCACTAGTGGGTGTGCAAGTTAAGTGCATATCATACAGTCTATGATATGCACTTATGAAAAGCCAGACCCAGGCCTGGCTTTTCATGCTACGGCAAGCACCGGGTGATATTTGCCTATCACCTGGTGGACGAGTGGCCTATTCACTATAACTTACTATACACACTTACATTAACAGGCCACCATATTTAGATGGGTATAATGCCTACGTTATATTGGTGGAGATGGATGTAGATCCAGGTGCCACACGGTGACAGGAAACATACATAATAATAATAATATGGTCAAGCCAAGTTTTTCTTGCTTTTTTGAATTAATGTGTAATTTCTAATTCTATGTAAGGTACATAATTTGCTGGCTAACCTGTAAAGTTTTTATGCCATTCTTTCTTTCTTTTGTTGTGCCCTGGGGAATTGTTCTTATTACCATCATCAGGCAATAACAAATTTTTTTAAATATATTAGCAATTTTGTATTTAACAAATTAATTAATCTCTAATTAAAAGCCATTTTATTTACATAAATATCAAATAGTCAACATTACATCTTCTAGTGTTATAAAACAATTTACCAAATCATAAAAACAGCCCATTTGCATTCAAATTGAATAACAGAAAAAAGAAAAGAAAAAAAAAAAAAAAAAGAAAATGTAACTTACCAGATGAGGTAGTAATTAACAGCATTTTCTTTTTTTAACTCAAATCAGGCTTGCTTTTTACTTTTTTCATGTTAACACTATTCAGAATTAATAATTTATTACCTACAATTTAAAATGTAATATACATATGTACAAATAGTAAAATTCCATGAAATTTAAAATATGTCTATTCTGAGAAAAAGTAACTGTTTCATAGGTAGCTATCCAAAAGGCAATGAAATTTCACAATAAATCCTGAGGCCAGAAGAGCAATACTAATCCATAGCCATACTCCAGGAAAATATAATTTCAGCATATTCCAGTGCTTGGCTATATGACTAGTTTTTTTATTTCCTGGAAAATCTAGTAACAGATCACTTGATGTGCACTTCAGTTCTGATATTTGGCCTTTAGGAAGTGGTGGCCAAAATGTCCTCTCTTTCTCTTGATAGATGCCTAACAGTCTTCCAACCATGTGATGTTTTCCTACTTCAGTAATGACAACTTTCACCACTTGTCCCAGAATGGCATCATCTTTTGGAAGCAGTATCTAATTGATTAAAAAAAAAAAAAAAAAAAAGACACTTCATATAGTGTGAGCAAATACCCATATTATAATAAATTACGGGTCAAGCACAAGTACTCACAGGGAGGGCACAAGTATGATTTTGGCTAATATCCCTAACCTGTATAATTTCTGACTCCCTACACTCCAAAGTAGCAGTTTTCCTGACTCTTTAAGGCCTCCTCAATGAAATCAAACACTATTGCACATTCTCTATTCAAATGAATTAACTTTAATATGAAAAATGCCAGGCACTTAAAAAGAGAAGATTCAATCATCCTGAATGAAATGCTAAGAGACAGAGAGGAAGAAGACAATAATTACTGGGAAAATAACTAATAATTTCAAAAAGAAGAAATGCTGAAAGCTGTTAGTAAAAACCTATTAACCCTGCAGCAACAGTGCTGGGCCTGTGAGATTCTTCCAAAAATAAATAGCCCATGTTAATTATTGGCCAAAGATAAAAATCTATGATTTCTGTATCCTTTCTAAATATAATAAAATTTTTACTTATGATGTAATTTTTTAAAAATTGTTTTCAGAGTTATATAGTCTCGTATAGTGTGAGAAAACCTATCAGGGTGGTCTGCACCAATACATATGTTCTATTTATATGTTGTACTACTAGCTATTGTATTAGTGGGAACATATTAAGTTTCTGCTGATACCATGAGGCATGGAATTATATCTGTTGATATTTCAAGTTATTTACAGAACTCTTCCATGTGATCTAGTAGTGTAATATTTCCAATTGAGATAACGGTTCTAACAGTCTTACATGAACTACTTGTGAATGATTTGTTTGAAAGTTTTTTTACAATTTTTGAATAATGACAAATGCATTATCATTCAAACACAGAAGGTGACTTTGTTCACCATAGACAGTTGGTAAGGAGTCTAATATTCAATTTGCACATGCTTTAAGCACGCCAAATTTGAATTAATTTTTGAAAAATTTGAAAACTTAAGTGAATAATACGTAATACAGTAGTGTCAAAAATCTGAACACCAATAATTCGAAACATCAATAAGCTGAATCAGCCAGCATTTATTTATTTTTTTTATGTTGGTGCCATAAAATAATTACAGTAAGCGGCGGTTATTGTGATCACATTTGCAAATTTAATTTTTATTCTATTAAACAGCAATTATAATAAGCGAAAATCAGAGTAATATTATCCACAGGCTATAAAAATGAAGATATAAAGCACAAATTTACACCTTTTTCCCTTCTTATCAATTAACAAAATTAAATGATAGGTGAAAATCAGAAGACTATTATCCACAGGTTAGCAAAATAAAAATATAAGCTTACGTACATAGCTTAATTAATATACATACGGTACTAACTAAACATAACACTGTCATCTGATATTTCTGTTCACTGACTTTTTTTTGTTGCAAAATCTGGAACAGTAAAAAAAAGAAAAGCGTTAAACAATAACAAAACACGACATGCAGAAATTGCAACTAACACGATACATGCACGTGAGATACGAAGTGAACAGATTCTGAACAGTTTTTATAGAATTTTGTTTTACTGTGCTGTAGTGTCCATCTTTTAAAAGGGAGCAGAAATGTTCAATTAAATCCAAGATTGAGATTTTAAACAGACTTTCAAAGGGAGAAAGCAGGTCTCTGGCAAAATTTTACAAGGTTGGAAAGTCAACTATAACAGACATTAAAAACAAGGAAAACATTTTAAAGTTTGCATTGAAAAATTGATTCAGATGGTGCAAAAAAAGAAAAACCACAAGAACAGCTAATGGCCCATCCTGCAAAGATGCCGTTTGTGGTTCACATAGAAATAAAGTTTAGGAAAAACCATATATGGATAGTTGTTTGTGAAAAGATATTGGATTTGGATTTTAAAGCCAGTGTTTTTATTAAGTTCGAACTACCACCAGTCCCCCAATTAGTCTGGATTATCGACACTCTACTGTATAATAATATATACATAAATATAGTATGTTGATAATTATTAATATATGGAATTTACGGGCTAGTGACGTTGTAGTGGCAGTAGACACACTACATCCATAAAAAAAAATAACGTACCACACACATGCCGTGTTATTTTGTTAAATATATGTATTAGTTTATTGGAAAGATTATCATAAAAGACATACCTAGATAAATCTATGGAGAATGCATAGGTGAAGTGTATATATATATATACACACACATACAAAAAGGATAATATACAAAAGTTATCGTAATATACCAACAATTTGGGTGACTTCTGGGATCAACCATCCAAATTAAAAGGAAAAACAACGATAAGGGATTCTATATTTCTGTAATGATCAAAATGCACAATGGCAAAATCAATTTCGAAGTTATATAACAAATACAGGAAACCCTTGTATAACACGGTACTTCTACAAGATGGTTTTGCTCTAACATGGTTAGAGAATTTCGGTAAACCTCGTATAACAGGGTATTTTTGACTTTTTGAGATAATGATCAAAATGCACAATGGAAAAATCAATTTCGAAGTTATATAACAAATACAGGAAACCCCTGTATAACACGGTACTTCTACAAGATGATTTTGCTCTAACATGATTAGAGAATTTCGGTAAATATCGTATAATAGGGCATTTTTGACTTTTTTGCAGGGGGGGGGGTTGCTCTTATGTTGGATGTAATTTTTCAACGTTTCCACTCTTTTTGAATCCCACTGTCGACTCACTAGTCAAAAAAAAAAAAAATTGAGAAATCCCTGTATTTTATTTTGTTGGGAAATTCCTATGTGTTCTGTGCTACCGAACTTGTGGAAAAATCTAGATTTCAAAGTTTTATTACTATTGGATAGCACACCAGGCCATCCAAAAGATTTAAGTCATCTAGACGTTAAAATTATGTTCCTACCGCCACAGTTGTACTGGGTTAATACAACTTCTTTCATTCAGCTGTTAGATCAAGGCATTATATCATTATATTCATCTTTAAAACTCATTCCATCAGAAAATCGTTACAATGGATTTTGGAAAAAATTGATTCCAAATCTATTTGAAGTAATGGAGGCATGGAAACATTTCTCAATTGCGAACTGTTTCAGAATCATGGCTTTATCGCTCAAAGTAGTAAAACTGTCAATGTTAAATCCGTGTGGAAAAATGTATGGCCAGAGTCAGTTCATTTGGGAAATATGGTTGAACAGGCAGAAAATGGAATCGGTGCAATAGTAGAACTTGCTACACTAGTAGGATTGGTTGGATTGGATATTTTACTGGCACATCAGCTTCTATGGCTATAATGCGCCATGTCAGTAGGAGGAGAAGGTTTTGATGAAATGACTACTGAAGCCCTCGTGGGTAACACAGTTGATAGAATCGCCCTTCTCCCCACACTGGCTGGAAAAGACCAGAGTTCGAATCCCGTCGATGAAGGGAGGAATTTTTATGGGTCTTTTTCACAATGTGGCTGAGTTAGTCAGGCTCGGGAAGCATGGTTTTTCTCCTGGAAACTAGGGTTTTTTCATCCAGCAAAACAGAAACAGTCGCCGATGCTCCTAAAAATATAAAAAAAGATACTACTGAAGACGTTCACGAATTACTGGCAGAAAAAGAAGCTGGCATAGCAGATTTGGCACAAATGGCATCAGAGGTAAAATCAAATCAATTCAGATAATGGTATCGCAGATGAAAATTCTAAACTTCCAAATTTTACACTAAAAAGCATAGGGGAAGGCATAAAGTTAGACAAGCAATTAGAATCTTGTTTTTTTTAATGCAGATTCTTGAATGAAAGGAGCCCAAAGTTCAAAAGAAAGCTTCAAAAATGCTTAGTTCCATAAGATGAAATTCAAAGATTTATCAAGCAAAAGCAAACAAACTCAGATTACTGATTTTTTAAAGAGAGCAGAAGATACAAGAAATCTAGAATGGCGTATTTTTTACCATTTGTACTTTTTCTTAGTTCCGTATAACATGTAATAGAATTTACGATTATATAGAATATAATAGAAATTTCAAATTTATATGATGCATAGTAACTTTGATCATTGTTGACCTGACAGAGAACGAAGGATATAAAGTTAAGCTAAAACAAGAATAAAGCATGTGGTAAAAGCAGACTAACCATGTCCAAGCAAAAGAACCACATGTGCACTTTATTGTAGCCATAAAAGAAATGGAGTTGTGTATAATGTGTGGCCCTCTAGTGAGAACTGGAAAGTGGCAACCCCTATGTGTTGAAAGTGGTGAAAAGTGTGTTGAAATGCAGTAAATTAGCCAATAAGTTATATATTAAGTTTGGGCATATTGAAACTTGGCGATAGTGAGGTGGCGTAAATGGCTAATGGAGTAGGAATGACAGCACTTTAACTCCACAAAGGCAAAGATATAGTAGTATGCTTAAAGGTAGTTTCTGCGACATTCTCAGACTACCCTAATAATTTCAAAGAAATAAGAGTGGAGAGTATAGGATAGCTGAAAGTCTGATGCAGGGTAAAAGGTAAAGCTCAGGTGAGCCCGAGATCGCAAGCTTGTTCCAATAGTAGGACCCTGAGCTGAATTTGCAAGTCATTATGCAACTTAAGTGGGGGGTGATACAGCAATAATGGGGGGGGGGGGGTGAGATAGAATGTAGAGCAATGTGGAAGCTAAAGAATAAATAAAAAGGTTATAAGAAATACACTATAGGTTGCTAGCTGGTGGGTACAAGTTTTTCAGACCATAATATGCCAAAAAAACAGTGTATACTATACACATTGTATATATAAATCTAGGACCTGTTCTGAATCTTAAACCATTATTTTAGTTTACAATTACTAAATTAATAATGGTTTTAGATTCAGAACAGGTCCTAGAGCTATATATATAATTATATAGTATACACTATGCTTTCTTGGTGTATTATGGTCTGAAAAACTTGTACCCAGCAGCTATCAACCTATAGTATATTTCTTAATCTTTTTATTTATTCTTTAGAATTCCACATTGCTCTACATTGATTTCTTCCCCTCCCATTATCATTATATTACTGCCCCACTTAAGTTCTTGTATAATGACTTGCAAATTCTGCTCGGGGTTCTACTATATGAACGGGCTTACCCAAGTTTTTACCTTATACCCTGCATCAGACTTTCAGCTGTCTTATACTCTTCACTCTTATTTCTCCAAAATTAAGGCAATCTGAGGATGTAGGAGAAACTATCTCTACATATACTACTTCACCTTTGTGAAGTTCAAGTACTGCCATTCCTATTCTGTTAGCCGTTTACACCACCTTGCTATTGCCAAGTTACATTATGCTTGAACTTAATATAACTTATTGGCTAATTTCCTGCATTTCAACACACTTTCCACCATGTCCAACACACACACACACGGGGGGGGGGGTCGTCACTTTCCAATTCTCACTAGAGTGCCACACATTATACACAACTCCATTTCTTTTTTTGGCTACAGTAAGATCCACATGTGGTTCTTTTGCTTGGACTGTTTTAGTTTTTAACTTTATATCATTCGTTCTCTGTCAGGTCAACGAAGATCAATGTTACTATCCATCATATAAATTTGAAACTTCTATTATATTTTATATAATCCTAAATTCTATTATTTGTTATATAACTTTAAAATTGATTTTGCCATTGTGCATTTTGATCATTACAGAAAGAGAGAACCCCTTATAGTTTTTTCTTTCAGCTTGGGTGGTTGACCCCGGGAAGAAGTCACCCAAATTGTAGGCATACAGTGATAAGTTTTTGTACATTATCCTTTGTGTATATATAACATACTTCACCTATGCATTATCCATAAATTTATCTAGGTATGCCTTTTACAATAATCTTCCCCATAAACTAATACACACACATGCATACATATATATATATTTTTTTTAATATATTAAAAAGTAAGCAATTACCTCAATCTTTTTCGTGGAATGCTTCCAGTCAATTCTCTCCCATATGTGACGAATAAAATAAGATGAAAAAAGGTGAAAAAAACAAATTAACGAATTTCCTCGCTCATAGAGATATGACCAAATCCGATGTGCCACGGAATCGAAAGCCCCAACCCGACCCCGAAACACATCAAACCATCGCAGCAAGACCATGAGTGCGAGAAGACATTGTGTCATAATAAATAGTTAAAACTGCTTCCGATAATAAATAATTAAAATCACTATTAAAATTAAATGGATTAGAAGTTACGATTTAGATGAATACTCAAATTAAACAAAATGCACAGCTGTTTCCCTTCCTTAAGCAGATCATGCTTTTCGGTTGATTGCCATGTTCAGAGGATGGGAATATCGCAAAGTGTTTGTGTTTCAGAGTCAAATACATAAACAAACTTTTAATCCGTTTAATTTTAATAGTTGTGATTTTAATTATTTATTATCAGAAGCAGTTTTAACTACAGTGGTACCTTGGTTTGTGAGCATAATTCGTTCCGGAAACGTGCTCGTAATCCAAAGCACTCGTATATCAAAGCGAATTTCCCCATAAGAAATAATGGAAACCCAGATGATTTCTTCCTAAACTCAAAAATATACATATACTGTAAAAATGATTAATATATGAATCCTCGTATAAACACGTGTTATACGAGGACTGACTGTACTCGTATTGCAAGACCTCGCTCGTTTATCAAGTTAAAATTTATTAAAAATTTTTGCTCGTCTTGCAAAACACTCGCATACCAAGTTACTCGTAATCCAAGGTACCACTGTATTTATTATGACACTGTCTTCTCGCACTCATGGTCTTGCTGCGGTGGTTTGATGTGTTTCGGGGTCAGGTTGGGGCTCTAGGCTTTCGATTCCATTGCGCATCAGATTTGGTCATATTTCTGAGTGAGGGAATTCATTAATTTGTTTTTTTCACCTTTTTTCATCTTATTTTATTCGTCACATATGGGAGAGAATTGACCGGAAGCATTCCACAAAAAAGATTGAGGTAATCTCTTACTTTTTAATATATTAAAAAATTGTGAAAATTACTGAGCCCTGTAGCTCTGAATTTTTTACTAATATATATTTTTAATACACATAATAAGCATAAATATAATGCATATTTATGAAATTTTGCACAGTTAAGTTTTTTTAAACTTGAAAATGGAAGACCCAAAAAATTATCTGTATATTTTATGCCTATAATATCCCTTATTTTAAATTTTCAGAAAAATTAATATTTTTTTACTTTAAAAAAATGATATGAAGACACAGCAGAATTTTTTTTAAAAATATTTTATTTTTTTATTAAAACAAAAAAAAATTGCTGCATGTACTGCAATCCAGTAAGAAAAGATTAAATAGTATATTACAAGCAGAATTTAAAAAATAATAAAATAAAATAATGGGTTTTTTATTGTTTTTTTCTGAACCATTGGCTTTTTTAATTTATTTGGTGCCACCAATGATGGGTTAAATATGAAACTTCCTGATTCTGATCATGCTGCCTAGACACTTGAAGGCAGCATGATCAACAATTGAAGGTGTTAAGAGTGTGGGTTAGAAGAATTGTATTTGTTAGTGCTATGAAGGTTGTCAGATAACTTAGCATACGGGTTACCTGATGTTGACTTTACACTGTTTTTCAGCGTAGTTTCCTTGTAACTCAATATACTTTTTCAGTGATGCCAGATTCATGATCTCAGTTTTGTATTTGCTCTTTCGAAGGTCCTAAAAAAAGGAGTTGCAGCTCTTTCACCTCATTATCCAACCCAAAGATAAATTAAAAATAATGAAAGTCTAAAATCTGTGTGATTGTATGTTCAATACATCTTGCAAGCTTGGGACCCACCAAAAATTTCCCTGCGAAGTAGGGTGAGAGCGATGTTGAAATTGATCACTTTGACATTAATGTAAAAAGTGGCTTGTATTATCACAGGCCAGTTTTTATATTAATGTCAAATTCATATTTCAGTTTTATATCTACATTAAAACTGTTATTTGACCATTCAAACCCAAATCTGTTTGGGTTTGATGGTCAAATATAGAATGGAAGAAATGTCCATCAATGTAAAAGACAAATTATCAAGAGAATGAAAAAACAGCCAATACTATTAAATAAAACTGGATGAAAGCACAGATTTATTGAATAATACTAGTTTGCTTGCAGTGATTTTTAAAAACTCTAGGGTAAAATTTTCGAAGGTTTATATCATTCTGCCATTGACTCTCAATGTGCAATACAACAGATGTATTTAAAATCAATGAGTTCACACCATCCAATAACACCGGATAGTGTGAACTCATTGGATGGTTAATACATGTAGGAATAAGTTTGGGTATGGTTTATGCTATGTCAGGAAATATAGGCCCTCCCCCAATACCAACAATTAAATGGTATCATTGCTGCATACAGTCATTAGTAGCCAGAAAAACTGAAGACAATTCCAGACAGTGGTCAAAACTGTCAACTTTATTAAAGTCTTGGTTCCTTTATATTTACTGTTTTTGGAAGTTACTGATAGGTAGTGAGATCACAGACAACTTTTATTACATCAAAATGTTTTGGCAAGCTTATGAAAAGTATTTTCACCCGTTTTTTTTTTTTTTTAAATTACATAAAAGGATATTTTAAAAAAATAATAATACATTTCAACTAAGTGAAGGTTTAAATAATTTCACATGGTCAGGAATAATTGCATATTTAGCTGATAATTTTACCCATTTAGTGGATTAAATCTCATCCCACTAAGAGCAAATGTCAATATATTCAAAGTTAAAGAATAAAGAAATGAAAAAGACAAAACAGAGAAACAGATTAATACAGAACTTTAACTCAGTGATTTAATGTCAGCAAAGTACTACGTAAATAACACCTTTTACATTAAATATAACTGTGATGTGGGGCAAGAGTGATCAGTGTTGGTGAAATTACCACTTTGGCATTAATGTAAAAACTGATCTGTATTATCATGATTTTTATATTTTGTAAATTCAGTTTTATACCTGCATTAAAGCAAAATTAATTATAATTTTATATTAACAATTTTTTTTTTTTTTTTTTTTTGTTTGTTATTTAGGAGCATTAGCAACTAAGGCCATATTGCTCGGGGATATGCGGTGGTCATTCCTTGACCTTTCCGCATCTGGTGGTGACGGGCTCGAACCCCGGTCTAATCAAGAAGCGTGTGCTACGCACTGCTGCTGCTCCTTCCCACCTGGCTACGGAGGTGCCTTTTATATTAACAACACACACTTCAAGAGGTTGAAGGATGCCCACTTCTTGGGTCAGTGCAATCATCCTTACATCTATCTTCGAACTGCTTATACCATTCAAACACACTGTACGACTTAACATTTCATCGCCATAAAGTTTTTAACATTTCTGTTGCAGATTTTCCCAACTTAAAGCAAAATTTGATCGGGACACTGAATGTTAAAGCTAATAATGAAACTGGTCGTTACTTGCAACCTGTCAGTATATCAGATAATCTCTGTACCACCATCTGATGGAGGAAGTTTGAACTACAAAATACCAATTCCATTTATTTTGAAACACGTTAAACATGACTACAGTGGCATCAGTCTGGGAACTTTATTGCCGCACCTCGTATATATATAAATTTTATGTGTTATTGTATTTTGTTAATAGCAATAACATTCCTTGACTGGTGCAATTAAAAGAAAGCAAAAGCAAAAGCTCAAAAATGGTTTTATTTTTATTCTAAGTAGCCATCACCTGATTGAATGCATTTATTACACCGTTCTAAAAGTTTCTCAAAAAAGTCAGCGAAGGTGTCCAAAGAGATGATGTTCAGTTCAGCAGTTACGTTTTTCTTTATGTAGTCGCCACTGGTGCTAGAACCAGCTGACTATCTCTCGAAATTGTGGCCACACTTGGGAAATGCACTTCAATAATCTTTGAAGTGCCCATACGTAGAAAGCGGCATTGACTCTCTCTCCCCTTCAGGTACAAATTCTTTGTGAATCAGACCCTGTTTTTTCACAAAATATGATCAGCATCATCTTGATCCAGGACTTCTGTAAATGAAACTTTCTGGGCTTTGGTGATGATTTTTAAGATGGCTGTATGCTCTGATGCTTCATCTCTGGGTTGTACTGAAACAACCAACACTCACCTCCAGTGACAATACAGTTGAGAAAATTAGGATTATCTTGACAAGTCTAGATGAATTCTTTACACGATGACACTCTTAGTTACTCCTGCTTATCCATGAGGCTGACACACATTTTGCACAGACCTTCCTTTTCTCTAAATCTTCACGCAGAATTTGATGAATCATATCCTTATTCATACCAACTCATCAGCCATCATTCTGAAGTCGATCACATTTGCAACTCTGTCCTCATTTCAAGAGGTTGACGGATGCCCACTTCTTGGGTCATTGTGAACATCCTCACATCTATCTTTGA
The DNA here is from genome assembly GCF_048544385.1 of Mastigoproctus giganteus. NCBI lineage: Eukaryota > Metazoa > Arthropoda > Arachnida > Uropygi > Thelyphonidae > Mastigoproctus > Mastigoproctus giganteus. The sequence continues at coordinate 196,111,107 of NC_143583.1, read as the reverse complement.
ACCTCCTCTACCATTCAAACACACTGATATGACTTAACATTTCATTACCATAAACATTTTTTACCATTTCATATATTTCTGTTGCAAATTTTTCCAGCTTAAGGCAAAATTTGATATTCATTTATTGCTCCACTGCAAAATCATAATACAGAACACTGCTGCTATTAATGAAACTGATTGTTACTTGCAACCTGTCAGCCTATAGGACAATCTATGTACCACCATCTGTTGGAGGAAGTTTGAACAACATACCACTTCTGTTTACTTTGAAACTCATCGAACATGACAGCAACAGCACCAGTCCGGGAACTTCATTGCCACACCTTGTATATAAAATTTTATGTATTATTATATTTTTTAAAACAGAAATGAAACTGCTGCAATTGGTCTGCAAATCTTTTATTAATAAGGGGGGACGTGAGCTACTGAAATTTGCAAAACACTGACCTCTAACAAAAAATTATTGGAAGAAACAAAACTCACTTATCCTCTCCTCCACACAAAAAGTGTGGCAATAATGTTCCCAGACCGGTGCAATAAAAAGAACACAAAGTGAAGAACTCAAAAATGATTTTATTTTTATTCAAAGTAATCACCACCTGACTGATATTCATATACTATGCTACTGCTTGCTGAACATCTTGTAATATCCTTATTGAAATCAATTGCATGACAGTCCATTTCAATACAAACATTATATTTCCATTTCAATTATATAATTTTATAAATTAAAAATTAATGTATTTAAATATTATAATTCAGTTCTTCATTTTCTTTTGAATAATGTGTAATGTGTATGGGGAGTCATTGTTATCCAAGGATAACTAGGACCCATAAAAGGCCATTTAAAGTGAATTCACTAAAAGCTGGGACCAAATACCATACAAAATACATAATGAAAGTAAGATCTAACTGAGACTTGAACACAATAAATGATAATATTGATAAAAAAATTTATTATGCATGTACTATTTTTAACAACATTTAGGTATCTTCTCTAAATAGGCATGCAGATAGATGCTGTAATACCATTAGGAGGAAGAAAAGGAGAAAGAAGCACAGTTAATGGAGGAGGGGGTTCTTACTCTGAAAGGAACTGCTTGAGGTGCTAAGAACAATAGCATGACAAGACAATTTTCACTTCACACATGATCACAGAATGGGTTGTTATTGCAAAATAACTCAGAACTTCAATTTTTCCAAATGCCTCTTGTAATCTGAATTATTTTTCTTTGTAGATAGACGTCCACAAAGAAAAATAATCACTCTGAGTTCTGTCTCCTCAGTTAACCGGTCTAACTCTGCCAGATCCTTATTTGTTAACAGCACTTTGTTTGATTCAAGCAATTTTCTGACATTTACATCAACTTTTTGGAATTCTGCCCCTTTTGCAGTCTGCATCTAACTACCATCGAATTCTTCAAAGGCATGAACACCATTACGACACATTTTTTCAACAGCTATTCATCAACTGAATGGAAATTTCCTTCCAAGCTTGTCAATAACTGCAACACAAAAATCTTCCACAGTTTTCATTGGTCATGTCTCACACCTTGTAATTGCAGAATCCCTTGTACAGTAAACTCCCGCTATTCGCGGTCGCTGATTTAATAAGAACCTAAAAAAAAGTGAATTTTAAAGCGCCGTGAACATTTTCCGCCATAAAAAAACACAGGCGTGGCTAAAATTATCTTTCCCAGTCAAAACAGAGCTCAGTGGGTGGGGGAGAGGGGTGACAAAATTGTGAGCGTGGATGTTTCTCGCTAATCCTTGTTCAGTATGTGCTTGTCGTGGAAGGTTTCGTCGTTTGCTTTTAAGTTATATGCTTATAAATTTATAAATTGATATGCTTACAAAAGTGATAACTCTACCGTTTTGCAGTGTAAAACCGACTTTTTCGAGTGTGTTAATGGAAGAAAGTGACTTTATTGTGGAGAAGTTCTTTTTAACCCGTACAAAAATATGGCTAGGAATAACAAGGGCAATGTGAAAATATCAAAGAAGGTGATAACATTAGAAAATCAAGTTGCAAAGAGAGGAAGTCAAAGAGATCCAAGTGATTAGTAGACTTGGGAGAACGTTATTAGATAAAATTTCTAATGGTGAAAATGTCTCCTCAGTGGCAAAACATTATAAAATCAATAATGTCAATGATACGATCAATCAAGAAATTGGAAGAAAAAATCTGCCGTAGTGTCCGTGTAAACGTGCTAATTGCTTCAAAAATTTGCTCTGTAACTCGTGATGTTAAATTAGAAAAAATGGAAAAGGCTTTAAATCTGTGAATAGAAGACCGAACTCTCAAAATAAAATTCCGTTAAGTTCACTCATCATTCGTGAAAAGGCAAAAACACCTTTATCAACACTTTAGCGAAACTGGTGATAGCACTGGCGGGATAAGGTTTTTAGCTAGCAAAGGCGCTGGTTTGAAATTTCTAATAAATATTACATTTAATATTAAATTGTTTCTTATTTTCATTTCAATGCCTTATGCTTGCATTTCACTATGTACTGTGTATGTACATAGTCATATTATGAAGGTACATATAATACATACATAGACAAAATTTTAAACTCAGTTTAAAATTTTAAACTTCTAGTTTTTCTTATATATTTCATACTTTGGAACGGAACCCCTTTATTACTATGGGAGCAATAACTCAGTATTCGCGGCATTTCTCAGGAAAGTAACCCCCGCGAATAGCGGGGGTTTACTGTATTTGTAAATACAAAACTTCAGATCATTAACAAACATATATTCAAGAACAGCTTTAATGACGTGTAACAGATTAATACTACAGTTGTCCTGTATACTTAATGTAATCTGGTTGTTGAGAGAGAGAGAAAAGATATTTGAAAAGCATAGAAACAGAAGTAACAAAAAAAAAAAAAGAAGTATATTACATGGGGGGGGAAAAAAAAAAAAAAAGAAGTAATGTACATAGCATTCAATTATGAAATTAGTACCTAACTGCCTAATACATCATGTAAAGGAAAATGTCACTTAATCAAAACTTGGGAGAAGACACTTACCTGCTCATAAAATTTGTTGTGACCTACATAATGGATTTTGTCATGAGATAATTCAGTAACAAGCACAAACTGCTGTTGTCCAATCTTATGATCATAAGAAGTATAAGATCTGAAAAGTTCAGTGATTTTCTTTGTCCTCAATTTTACCTGCAAAAGATGACAGGATTAACAAGCAGTATAAATTAGAGGAAATTAAAATAATAACAGTAGTGCCAACTCTCTAAACAATGTCAAGAACACAAAAACTTAGAGAGCACTTAATGACTTTCAAAAAGCTGGAGATAGATCTAGCAATTGTAAACATGAAGTTCACACTGCACTGTAAATTAATTTCAATGCTGAAATATGCATTTTATGTTAAAATTGTCATAGGAGTGCTTATTTGTACAGTAAATTTTCAAACATTAACTTATCTAGGATTTTTCTGTTTGAATCTCTTTGGACTATTAGCCATCAACTAATTATAATTGCTTTGAGAAAGATACTGTTGCAGACTTTGCTCAGAAATGGGGTCAAAGTTTTGTTAACAATAATGGCACTGCTGTTCACACTTGGCTATCAAGGTCATTCCCAAATCTTCACCAGAAAGACAAGATTTGAATTCAGTTTTTTTTTTTTAAATATTTTCACCTGGTTAAATATTATCAAAATCAATGATGCTGTGAGGAATTATTAAAATGCCAAGAATGATTTGGGATAATTTGATATATTTCATGCTTCCTTGTGCACTTGTCAGTTCCTTAACCAAGGATCACTGTACATCAATTCTTTTTTCTGTCATAAGTAGCATCTTCTGATAGGTTTTCAGTGAAAATCTACCAGATGCTAATTCCAAAAAATTGATATAAACTGATGTCAAAAAACATTCAACGCTTTATCTATGTCTTTATCTTTAATGACATCAAGCAGCAAACAAAATATGTCCACAAAAATTTTCAAATTTGAAAATGATGCATTGCCAACTGATGAAACTTGTGCTACCTAAGCATTTTTAAGAACATTTGTTTTAGACACTATGATCCTGGCAGTAGAAATGCCTTGTGAAGAAGTCATAACCACTGTTGTGGTTTAGTCTGCTGTGGTAATCAGCTTGCAAACTGGAAGTGAAAAATTTAAAGGCTGTTGATATAATAAATTTGCAAATAATATTCAACAAAATATCTAGGCATAATGACCTCAATACACTTAGGTGAGGTACTTTGGATTGAAGAGCTATGATTGGATTTCCAAACATTGGCATAACATTTAAAAGAAATAAGTAAATTTCTTTAGAAAGGATCACAGACTTTCTGCATTAGTGGTGTTAATATCCTAGAATTATTAGCATACTTGGCCTGTTCAGGATTCAGAACTTTTTTCTTGAGGAGTTCATTAATTTGTCTTCTTTCAAAACTTCTCTTGGGTCATGAACTGGATATTTTGATACGAGTCTAGCACTCACTAGTGATTGCTTATCATACTTTTAAAACTGGTAACTCTGAAAAGTAATCATGGATTTCTCACCACTTCTAACCTCTTCTTTGAATACACTTGTAAAGTAAAAGATTGCCACTGTTTAACAGTCTAGTTACCCATTTAACAAAATAAAACAATGCGTAATAAGTTTCAAAATCTTTTTTACTTCAGTGGCATGTCAGCTGAAATTGTTTACATCTATCTTTCCTTTTAGTCTTTCTTTCTAAATATATTTTTTTATTACTTTTTTATTTATTGGTGTGTGTGGGACCCCAGCTAAATTATGGCAACTCCATGTTTAATGTGTGTAGTTACCATACAGATAAAGGCCGACCAGTGTAGTGGCATATTTGTATTGTAGTGTAGTATAGCAAATAGCGTAGGCTGTAATGTGGCTCCAGGGGTTCCCCCAATTCCGCGTCAGGCAATGCGATGAATATGAAACTCTGTAAAGGCCAGATTTATGTAGGTTAGTGAGTGTACGTGTAGTATTAGTGTGAGGTTGTATTGTTCATCCAGGCTCTTATCCTAGGGGCCTGTGTTTTTACACAAAATCCTCTAGTTCACCGCCCAGCACCACAAGGATGGTCAGGCGCAGTAGGGAGTATGAAAGCACTGGTGGGAGAAACCCTGTGGTAGGATTAAAGGGGTAGAGTGAAAGGTGGGGGCAGCATTAAAGGTACCACATAGTTGAAAGGTGGGGGGACAGAACAAGGTCCCCCAGTAGAATGCCCATCCTGCCCCTAGGGTGGGAGTTTACAGGTGGCAGTGGAGTTACCCACCAAGCGAAGGTGGGAGGGACATCACCCAGGTTAGGAGTAGAGAATATGGGGAGTGAGAGAACAACTAACCCAGGTGGCAGGAGTGAAAGTAAATAGGAATCCTATGTTGGAGTGCTTGGTTGTTGCTCATTCCCACGCTGGCCAGTGTTTGTGAGATGCAGACACTAGTCTTGCCGACCAGTGCCTGCATCCAACACCATGCAGCTAAATTGCTACAGCATGGTGTCTGCTTGGATGGCTGTGGAGTGGGAGAGAATTTAATTCAATTAATCCTCATTCACACTGCTTCCATTCTGTTTTGTACTTTTTACTTTTTTCTTACATTTTATTATTATTTTATACTCTGTTTTAACATTTTCTATTAAGTTATATTTTTAATTTATTTTTTTCACATGTATTCTTCTTCTTTCTCACACCAGGGGCGAATGTAATGGTGTATAGTGTTATTATAAATATGTTAAAAATGGGTAATATATAATATGTAATACAGTTGGGTCTCATATTTGCACCGGGTGGGGGGGGGTTACGTGTCAACACTTCCCGCAAAAACATGAAATTCTGCGAAAATCTGTACTCTCGCCCAAATAGCCCTGTTGTTTTCTACGTATGCCTAAATGCTTACACAACCATTTACAATTAACCGAAAAATGTTTAAATGTGTTTAAAAAGTTTTATGTTTTACAATAATGAGTAACATTTTAGACCCCTGTTTCAAAAATACAGTTGACCCCTGCGCAACTGTTTGAACTGCATGGGTCTACTAACCGAAAGAGCAAGCTGGCTTTAGGACAGGATTCTCAACTATGGAAGCAAACGGTGGAAGAAGGATTGGTAACGTACAGAAACATTTTTAGAGAAATGAAAAAGCAAAATATAAGTCAGACAGAAATTATGATGTATTTCCGTATAAAGTTACACTGAGTGTGCCTGCCTCCCTGCCTCCCATTACACCTCCTCCACCCGAGACAGAGGTCAACCCCTCCTCTTCCTCCTCAGCCTACTCAACATGAAGATGACGAGGATGAAGACCTTTATGATGATCCACTTCCGCTTAATGAATAGTAAATAATCATCATGCCATACAGTTATGAACTTATCTGTTGTGTATGTGTCTTCGTATGAAAATCTAATGACTGTACGGCAAGAACTGTATGAGACATTTTTGTGTCATCATCATCACCTAAGTATTCATCGGGTAGAACATCATGTGCAAGACTTGTATGGAAGTGGATAGCCTATCCTTACATAAGCATAAGGTGAGTGATATTTAATATAAAATTAATGTGTTAGTTTTCTTACCATTTTATAACTTTGCTTTGAAAGAATTACATTACTGTACAGTCTGTCTGTCTCTCTCTCGTAATTGGAGAAAATGCACATCAGCTTATCATTACAGGCAAGTAGTTTTTTTTTAAAATGTAACAATGTTTCCAATACTGTATTATGAATATGACTGTAATACTGTATGCCATAAAAATTTTATAATGATTCATTCATTAGTATATAGGCTAGGCTAGCGTGATGCCTAGTGTAATCATATCGATTACACTAGGCTACCAAAAAGCAATCATACTGCTGCTGCTTCATTATCAATGCATGAATCGTTATACTGGTAAATAAACATGAATTTCTTTTTCACATTATCTTTTCATTTTTGATATTTAGTGTTAGTAATACATATAGCATCTACAGTGTTTCGTATCATATAAGACAATATTGATGTAGGTACTGACAGACAGATGATTCATCTTGTAAACAGACGATGTAAACTTACGGTACTGATAAATATAGTACAGTACTGTAAATGTATTTTCTCCTCATGATTTTCTTAATAATGTTTTCTTTTCTCTAGCTTACTTTATTATAAGAATACAGTATATAATACATATAACATACAAAATGTGTTAACTGACTGTTTATGTTATCAGTAAGGCTTCCAGTCAACAGTAGGCTATTAGTCAAAAGTTACGCGCGGGTTTTCGACTGTGTGAGGGATTAGCGCCGCTAACACCCGCGTTGTTCAAGGGTCAACTGTACTTATCAAAATTTTATTACACAGTTAAGAACAAGGCATGCACCAGAGTATTCACCACAGGATTCACAGTACTACTCAGTAGTAGGGGTCTTAGAGGCTGAAGAAGAAGAAGCAGGGTTGTCTGACGTAGAGATCTCATGTTCGGAAGTACGAGGAGTTTTCGGATGTGATGTAGAAGTTGTCCTTTTCAGGAACATTATGATGGGAAGCTGCTTCTTTTGTTTAAACTCATTGAACATGGTTGTGTATAATGTTAAAATGTCATTGAGACTTTCCTTGAACTTCATTGCACGAATAATGTTGTCGTCATATTCATAGAAGTCCACAAGACGTTTGCTGTCATGTATTGCCTGTGCTAGGTTTTCCAAGTCGAACTTCTCTTGGCATAGTTGTTTCTCAACCTCTTCCTCAGAGTTGGAACAAACAAACTCCTCGAGTTCATCATTCGTTAGTCATTACTTTCTTGGCCCTTGATTCCGTCACTAGATGCACTTCGTTTAGAACTCATGGGTATTCACATAAGCACAGGTAATATTTTAAGCACAAGTAGCCTAACAAAGATACACACAAAGGTTACAAGCTGTCCTACTCGGATGATGCTCCCTGCGAGACTGAAACCAAAATTATTAAATTAGGGTTACCCGGTAATTTCTTGCATACATCTATGTGTATTGTGTCTGTAAATTGTGTATGTTCTCCGGGTCGATTTGCTCATTTTGCTGGATAAAAGAAACCACAGTTTCTGGGGGGACTGCTATTTATGCCTGAGACAGACTAACTCAGGCACAGAGTGAACAAAGCCCATAAAAGTTCCTTGCATCATCGACAGGATTCAAACCTGCACCTTTTCTACTCAGTGTGCGGGAGGTTGGTGACGATACCACTCTGCTACCCATGCAGACACTGCAAGACCGAAGATGCACATACCCCACCATCACTCAGAGTGAATGCAGCGAGCAGCAGCCAAATTTTTAGTATGATAAATTTCCCAACTGCCAACGTGAAAACACGAATCTGCAAATACAGAAACCATGAATATGAAGACCAGACTGTATATAATACATATGTTATAAATATTTAAACCGGATATATATCAATATCTGGTTCACAGAGTAGAATAACTAGATAGAAAAATTAGTCTAAGTACAACTAAGTGAGGGATAGTATTTACAGCAATAATAGGAATTAACTTTATTCTTCAACTCATTCTTACAAGTATTTGGCTCACTTATTCATCTCTCTCTCTCTCTCTCTCTCTCTCTCTCTCTCTCTCTCTCTCTCTCCTACGCCGGCCCCTCAATTTACTATTACTATTATATTTATTATTTACTATTACCATTCAGTTGGGTGATGTGCTCGCTGTAAGTTTGCATATCAGGGATATAGCAGTGGGTATGTTGGTGTTGTTAGAAGCTAGCACCAATGTGTTAGTATATATATATTCTAAGTTTACATATTAAAGTGTGTTTACATACTTTCCATTACATTCATACCTTCAATTACTCCCATTTACCATAACATTCATTCACTCACTCACTCTTGCTCCATTGGCCACTCTCACTCACCAAAACTAACATTCAGAAAAGATAGCAGTAACTAACAGTTACTGCTACCCATTCATTCCCTCTTACCACAACTCCTAATTCACTCTATCATTCACAGCCCAGCACATTCACTCAGTCTCTCGCACTCACTCATTATTCATTTCATTTCTTTCATCCTTCTACATTGCATCATGTTGCTGCTAGCTTACTAATATTTTTCAGCTATGCTGCTTCCCTGGCTTCTAATAGCATTAGTAGAGGCATATGATGCAAGAAAGCAAGTTTATGCAGCATCAGCCAAAAAAAAAACCCCTTCCACTTCACCCCTCCGTTCGTTCGAAATACCCATCCAGCTGAGCCTTAAATTTATTTAGGCTATCAACTTCCACAACAAGGGATAGAAGTCTGTTCCACCAACCAACTACCCGCTGGCTAAAAGCAAATTTCCGCACATCTATCCTACATCTGTCTTTCCTCAATTTGAATTTATGCCCTCTTGGGTGATTATTCTGAGCAAGAGGCAGTATCCCATCAGCATTGAGCATGCTCAAACCATTCAAGACTTTATACACCTCTATCAGATCACCTCGCTGGTGCCTAGTCTCCAGATGCTGTAATTTGCAAAACTTAAGCCTTTCTTCTTAAGAGCACCCCTTTGTTCCATTCACTAATCTTGTTGCCCTTCTCTGTACTCGTTCCAGCATCTCTACATCCTTCTTGAAATGAGGCCTCAAGACCTGTATACAGTACTCAAGGTGTGGCCTGACCATTGCCTTATATACAAGGGAATAATCACCTCCTTATCCCTGCTAGAAAAATTTCCTGTATATCATTGACAAGACACCATGAGCTACTCTTGCAGCCCGTCTGCACTGCTCAGAGAACTTCATATCTGCCTGCACAATTACCCCCAGGTCCTTTTCATTCTCTACTGAATTTGAAAGTGTCTGCAATTCTGCTCAGACACGATAGGAGGGAGTATATGATGACAGCCTTGTCGATCAATTCGGCCCTGGAAAGATTGTGCAAGGCTCAAGGGGTAGAATTTTTTTCAGCCTGGACTGTACTTGTTAACAGGAGAGATTGCTTCTACAGGGATGGGATACACTTAAATAGAAAGGGTGCAAGAATATTTGCTGATGCTATCGAGGCAGTGTTAGGTGGGTCGGAAAACTGCTAGCTTGGGGGGAGACAAAGACCAATAGATTGACAGTAGCCACTGGCAGAGGTGAAAGAGATTCTTGCACTGCTTCTATTAGAATGAGCAGAAGCCTGAAAAACAAGATGCATGGTATTTCAGAGACTGCTGGGAGCCATTGCGGTACAAGTAAACACATGGGTTGTGTTAGGGTAGCTAAGAATAGAAACAGGTGCAGGTATACTTGCGTGTACACCAATGCTAGGAGTTTAGTAAATAAATTTGATGAATTTGAGGTATTGCTCAAAACATTGAAGGCAGATATTGTTGGGATATCAGAGACGTGGTGTCACACAGATATAAGGGATGCAGAACTGGAATTTGGGGAGTACAACGTCTACAGAAAGGATAGACAGGATAGGAAGGGGGAGGGGTTATGCTATTAGTTAAGAAACACATAAAAACCAAGGAAGTGAAGCCAGTCGACATACTGGACAGTGCAGTGTGGAGTCAGTTTGGTGTGACATAAACATTGGGAGATCAAAATTGAGAGTAGGAGTGTGCTATAGGCCTAATGACTCTGATGAGTATAATAAGAAAACTGTACAGGGAAATAGAGTGGGCCAGTAAATCAGTCTTATAATAGGAGATTTTAATTTCCCAGATATTGACTGGAATTTGGGGGCTGGTTACTCACACACTAGCAGGGCTTTTGTGGATTTATTGGATGATTGTTTTCTACATCAGCATGTTCGGGAGGCAACTAGAGGGAGTAATACTCTTGATTTGATTAATAGCAGTGATTCTTCATGCATTAAGAATCTGCAGATAAATGAACCACTAGGTGGCAGTGATCACAGTGTGCTGAAGTGGGATTTACTCAAAGAGGTAACTACCATTAGGGGTAAAGGGAAGGGTTATTGCTTCCGTAAAGGCGACTATGATGGACTGAGACAGTATTTAAATTCTATACAGTGGGACCAACTGATGATGTTACCAACAGCAAATTCAAAATGGGAAGCATTCAAAGAACTTATCTTGGAAGCTACTAGGCTTTACATACCAACTAAGAAATATTGTTCAAGGTTTAGGCCAAAATGGATGTCAGATGAACTAATGAGGCATATGGCAGAGAAGAAAAATGCATGGGATACATACAAATTAACACATGACACAGAAGCCTATGATAGATACAAGTTGATATGCAACCAAGTTACAAAGGAGGTTAGGCAGGCGAAGGCAGATTACGAGAAATCCTTGGCAAGGGATGCAAAGAAAAACAGCAAAGAGTTCTTTACTTATGTAAACTCTAGAAGGAAGGGGATGAATCAGATTGGTCCACTTGATATTGATGGGTCAAGTGTTGATGATCCTGCTCAGGTAGCTAACAAACTAAATGAATATTTTGCATCGACATTCACACATGAGGAGTTATTCAGCGAGGGGAATGCCAGAGGTGTATTCAACTCTAACAGTAAGCTACAGAATCTTGAAATAACTGGGAGTAAAGTGGAGAAGAAACTGTAGAAGATAAACACAAGAAAGGCACCCGGGGTGGATGGGATCTATCCAGCTATATTAAAGGAGGCAGCAAAGGAAGTAAGCAAACCCTTAGCCATAATTATGAGAGCTTCCTTGGACTCAGGGGAGGTACCCATAGACTGGAAATGTGCAAATGTGACCCCAATTCACAAAGGAGGATCAAAGGTTGACAAAAGTAATTATAGACCTGTGAGCTTAACGTCTGTTCCAGGAAAATTAATGGAGGCACTGGTTAAAGAAGCACTGCAGGATCATTTAGACAAGACTTCAGTTATAGCTCAGACACAGCATGGTTTTGTTAAGGGGAAGTCTTGCCTGACCAACTTGATTGGATACTATGATGCAGTCACAAAAGAACTGGATGCAGGGAATAACTTTGATATTATATACTTGGATCTTAGAAAGGCTTTTGATACTGTTGCACATGGAAGACTGCTACACAAATTGGAGCAGTGTGACATTGGAGGCAAATTGCTGCTATGGATAAAGGGGTGGTTGAGGGGGAGAAGACAGAGAGTGGTAATCAATGGACACTGCTCATCGTGGACTGATGTTATTAGTGGAGTCCCTCAGGGCTCAGGTGTTGGGTCCATTATTGTTTTCTGTATTTATAAATGATATTGATGATGGTATATCGGGCTTAATGTCCAAGTTTGCAGACGATACAAAGGTTGGTAGGGTCGTCAAGGACACTACTGACACTATGCTGCTGCAACAGGATCTGGAAAGGTTGAGCAGATGGGCTGAGAGGTGGCAAATGAAGTTTAACATTGACAAATGTAAAGTACTATACATGGGAAACAGCAACCCCAGAGCAACGTATCAACTCTGTGGTACTACACTGACAGTGGTAGAGAATGAAAAGGACTTGGGGGTGGTTGTGCAGGCAGATATGAAGTTCTCTGAGCAGTGCAGACGGGCTGCAAGAGTAGCTCATGGAGTATTGTCAATGATATACAGGAATTTTTCCAACTGGGATAAGGAGGTGATTATTCCATTGTATAAGGCGATGGTCAGGCCACACCTAGAGTACTGTATACAGGTCTGGAGGCCTCATTTCAAGAAGGATGTAGAGCTGCTGGAACGAGTACAGAGAAGGGCAACAAGATTAGTGAATGGAACAAAGGGGTGTTCTTACGAAGAAAGGCTTAAGTTTTGCAAATTACAGTGTCTGGAGACTAGGCACCAGCGAGGTAATCTGATAGAGGTGTATAAAGCCTTGAATGGTTTAAGCATGCTCAATGCTGATGGGATTCTTCCTCTAGCTCAGAAAAATCACCTGAGAGAGCATAAATTCAAACTGAGGAAAGACAGATGTAGGATAGACGTGCGGAAATTTGCCTTTAGCCAGCGGGTGGTTGGTTGGTGGAACAGACTTCCATCCCTTGTGGTGGAGGTTGATAGCCTAAATAAGTTTAAGGCTCAGCTGGACAGGTATTTCGAACGAACAGAGGGGTGAAGTGGAAGTGGTTATTTTTTATTTATTTATTTTATTTTATTTTTTTTTTTGGCTGATGCTGCATAAGCTTGCTTTCTTGCATCAAATGCCTCTACTAATGCTAATGCTGTCAGTGTAGTACCACAGAGTTGATATGTTGCTCTGGGGTTGCTGTTTCCCATATGTAGTACTTTACATTTGTCAATGTTAAACTTCATTTGCCACTTCTCAGCCCATCTGCTCAACTTTTCAGATCCTGTTGCAGCAGCAGCAGCAGCACCAGCATAGCATCAGTAGCGTCCTTAACAACCCTGCCAACCTTTGTATCGTCTGCAAACTTGGACATTAAGCTTAATATACCATCATCAATATTATTTATAAATACAGAAAACAACAATGGACCTAACACTGAACCCTGAGGGACTCCACTAATAACATTAGTCCACGATGAGTAGTGTCCATTAATTACCACTGTCTTTTGCCACTCAACCATCCCTTTATCCATAGCAACAATTTGCCACCAATGCCACACTGCTCCAATTTGTGCAGCAGTCTTCCATGTGCAACAGTATCAAAAGCTTTTCTAAGATCCAAATATATAATATCAAAGTTATTCCCTGCATCCAACTCTTTTATGACTACATCATAGTATCCAATCAAATTGGTTAGGCAAGACCTTCCCTTAACAAAACCATGCTGTGTCTGAGCTATAACTGAATTCTTGTCAAGATAATCCTGCAGTGCTTCTTTAACCAGTGCTTCCATTAATTTTCCTGGAACAGAAGTTAAACTCACAGGTCTATAATTACTTGTGTCAGCCTTTGATCCTCCTTTGTGAATTGGGTTTACATTTGCACATCTCCAGTCTGTGGGTACCTCCCCTGAGTCCAAAGAAGCTCTCATAATTATGGTTAAGGATTGCTTACTTCCTTTGCTGCCTCCTTTAATATAACTGGACAGATCCCATCCACCTCAGGTGCCTTTCTTGTATTTAACTTCAACAATTTCTCCTCCACTTTACTCTCAATTATTACAAGATCATCTAGCTCACTGCCAGTGTTTACATCATCTATGGCATTCCCCTTCCTGAATAACTCCTCGTGTGTGAATGTAGATGCAAAATATTGATTTAGTTTGTTAGCTACCTGAGCAGGATCATGAACAGTTGAACCATCAATATCAAGTGGACCAATCTGATTCATTCCCTTCCTTCTAGAGTTTACATAAGTAAAGAACTCCTTGCTGTTTTTCTTTGCATCCCTTGCCAAATATTTCTCATAATCTGCCTTCACCTGCCTAACCTCCTTTGTAACTTGGTTACAGATCAACTTATATTGTTTTCTGTATTTATAAATGATATTGATGATGGTATATCGGGCTTAATGTCCAAGTTTGCAGACGATACAAAGGTTGGCAGGGTTGTCAAGGACACTACTGACACTATGCTGCTGCAACAGGATCTGGAAAGGTTGAGCAGATGGGCTGAGAGGTGGCAAATGCAGTTTAACATTGACAAATGTAAAGTACTACACATGGGAAACAGCAACCCCAGAGCAACGTATCAACTCTGTGGTACTACACTGACAGTGGTAGAGAATGAAAGGGACTTGGGGGTGGTTGTGCAGGCAGATATGAAGTTCTATGAGCAGTGCAGACGGGCTGCAAGAGTAGCTCATGGAGTATTGTCAATGATATACAGGAATTTTTCCAGCAGGGATAAGGAGGTGATTATTCCATTGTATAGGGCGATGGTCAGGCCACACCTAGAGTACTGTATACAGGTCTGGAGGCCTCATTGCAAGAAGGATGTAGAGCTGCTGGAACGAGTACAGAGAAGGGCAACAAGATTAGTGAATGGAACAAAGGGGTGCTCTTACGAAGAAAGGCTTAAGTTTTGCAAATTACAGTGTCTGGAGACTAGGCACCAGCGAGGTGATCTGATAGAGGTGTATAAAGCCTTGAATGGTTTAAGCATGCTCAATGCTGATGGGATTCTTCCTCTAGCTCAGAAAAATCACCTGAGAGGGCATAAATTCAAATTGAGGAAAGACAGATGTAGGATAGACGTGCGGAAATTTGCCTTTAGCCGGCGGGTGGTTGGTTGGTGGAACAGTCTTCCATCCCTTGTGGTGGAGGTTGATAGCCTAAATAAGTTTAAGGCTCAGCTGGACAGGTATTTTGAACGAACAGAGGGGTGAAGTGGAAGTGGGTTTTTTTTTTTGGCTGATGCTGCATAAGCTTGCTTTCTTGCATCAAATGCCTCTACTAATGCTAATGCTAATATCTATCATAGGCTTCTGTGTCACATGTTAATTTATATGTATCCCATGCATTTTTCTTCTCTGCTATATGTCTCATTAATTCATCTGACATCCATTTAGGCCTGAACCTTGAACAATATTTCTTAGTCGGTATGTAAAGCCTAGTAGCTTCCAAGATAAGTTCTTTGAATGCTTCCCATTTTGAGTTTGCTGTTGGTAACATCATCAGTTGGTCCCACTGTATAGAAATTAAATACTGTCTCAGACCATCGTAGTCACCTTTACGAAAGCAATAACCCTTCCCTTTACCCCTGATGGTAGTTATCTCCTTGAGTAAATCCCACTTCAGCACACAGTGATCACTGCCACCTAGTGGTTTCTGTATCTGCGGATTCTTAATGCATGAAGAATCACTACTGATTATTAAATCAAGATTATTTGGTCTCTCTGGTTGCCTCCCAAACTTGCTGATTTAGGAAACAATTATCCAATAAATCCACAAAAGCCTTGCTAGTGTGATTCTCTAAAACTCTGATTTACTGGCCCACTATTTCCCTGTACAGTTTCTTATTATACTCATCAGAGTCATTAGGCCTATAGCACACTCCTACTCTCAATTTTGATCTCCCAATGCTTATTTCACACCAAACTGACTCAACACTGCACTGTCCAGCGATGTCAACTGGCTTCATTTCCTTGGATTTTATGTGTTTCTTAACTAATAGCATAACCCCTCCTCCCTTCCTATCCTGTCAACGATATACTCCCCAAATTCCAGTTCTTCATTACTTATATCTGTGTGACACCACGTCTCTGATATCCCAACAATATCCACCTTTGATGCTTTGAGCAATACCTCAAATTCATCAAATTTATTTATCAAACTCCTAGCATTGGTGTACACGCAAGTATACATGCACCTGTTCTTTTTCTTAGCTACCCTAACACAACTCATGTGTTTACTTGTACCCCAATGACTCCCAGCAGTCTCTGAAATATCCTGTATCTTATTTTCCAAGCTGCTCCTCATTCCAATAGAAGCAGTGCAAGAATCACTTTCACCTCTGCCAGTGGCTACTGTTAATCTATTAGTCCTTGTATCCCCCCCCAATCTAGCAGTTTTCCGACCCACCTAACACTGCCTCGATAGCATCAGCAAACATTCTTGCACCCTTTCTATTTAAGTGTATACCATCCCTGTAGAAGCAGTCTATCCTGTTAACAAGTACAGACCAGGCTGAAAAGAATTCTACCCCTTGAGGCTTGCACAATCTTTCCAGGGCCAAATTGATCGACAGGGCTCTCATCATATACTCTCTCTTAGCGTGTCTCTGCAGAATTGCAGACACTTTCAAATTCAACCCCGATTCACGGCTTTTTTTCAACAGTGACCTGTACTTGTTGCATATACATCTTCCTCTTCTACGTGTTTGCTTCTTTGGTGTCGAAGTCTCCTCCTAGGGCAGTCTAAACCTGGGGGAAGGGGCTCTAGTCATTTTGTTTAGTCAAATTTGGGTATCTGTTAGGGAGCTAATGCAGCTACCCTGTCAGTTTAAAATGTCATCATCTGGGCATGGTGAGAGACAGTGGTATGCCCCTGAAGAGTTCAGGGGCATACCACTTTGGCTTTGGGCTAACCACTGCCAACTGTGGCAGAAACCTTTTAGTAACCAGAACTCTGGTTTTCTGCTCCCAATTTGTTTGCGATAGCTCATGGGGCTTTGTGGCCATTTTCTTTCTTTCAGCCTTGATGGTGTTGGCTGTGCTATCCACAGAAATTCTGTATATGCCCTTTTTAAGTCTATAATATAAGCCTTTTTTGACTACTTCCAAATAAAGTGGGAGGGCAACAGTCAATTGGACACCACCTGCAGTGCTGGTGTTCTCATAGTGCAACATGCTCTGGTAACAGTGAGAAGTATTGTCCTTTGTATTGATTCTAGTTTATTCCTATTTCTTACTAGGGCTGAGCTGCTGAACAATACTATGGCTCTACAGGTTGTAACAGGTAGGAACACTATGCGGTATATGATTTTCAGGGTCCTCCTTCTGAGCCCCCAGTCTGGCAATCATACCTGCATAATTTCTCATTTTCTTTGCCAAGTGAGCCAAATGGGGGGTGAAAAAGGTAAATTTAAGTAGTAGTAGTAATGGAAGCATGTGATGCAAAAAAGCAACTGCATGAGCTTATGTAGCATCAGCCAAAAAAAAAAAAAAAAAAAAAACAGGTTCATACATACATTACTCTACAAGTTTGTCCAGTCCCTCTTTGAATTTATTTAAGCTATCAACTTCCACAACAGATGGAAGTTTGTTTCAGCAATTGACCACCCACTGTCTAAAGGCACTGGTGCCGAGTCTCCAGCCTCTGCAATTTGCAGAACTTAAACGTTTCTTGGTATGAGGACACCTTCGTTCACCTCACTAATCTTGCTGCCCTTCTCTGTACATGCTCAAGCAACTCTACATCCTTCCTAAATTGAGGCCTAAAGACCTGTAACCCTGTAACGCAGTACTCAAGATGTGGCCTGACCATTGCCTTATAGAAAGGGATAATCACTTTTTCTCTACTAGCAAAATTCCTGTATATCATTGACAATACCCATTGATCTACTGTGGCAGCCTGCCTGCATTGCTCAGAAAACTTCATATCTGACTGCACAATTACTCCCAGATCTTTTTCATTTTCTACCACCTTAAGCGTAGTACCGCACATTTGGTACATTTCTCTGAGGTTACTGCTACCCATATGCAGTACCTTTCCATTTGTCAATGTTAAACTTCAGTTGCCACTTCTCAGCCCATCTGCCCAAATTCTCTAGATCCTGTTGCAGCAGCACACTGCCTAAGACAACTTCTAGATATTTTAGTTCAGTTACCATTTTGATTGTAGTTGTATTAATTTTGATTTGTGGACATCTCCTTATGTCTAAAGTTTCTTTTAGAAGTATTTTTTATTTATTTATTTTTTTTTTTGTTTTGTCAAGCAATACTTTGAGCATGTGCATTTGTGCCCACTCCTGCAGCTGCAAGGGAGTGGCATTTGATCTTTGCCCTACAACCACTCTAGTGCTACCTTTTACAAGGAGAACCTTTTACACCTCAGATCACAACTTGGTGATTGTCTCTTCTCCAATGCAGCCTTTATCTTATAGCTATTCCCAACCTCGTGTTGTTTGGCATTACAAGAATGCAAAATGGGATGACCTGCCAGATTTCTTTTCTTCTTTTCCTTGGTCACATTACTGTTTCAAAACTTCTGATGTCAGCGTTTGCTCAGATCGTGTCAGTGAAATTATTCTTGTAGGAATGTAATCCTTTATTCCACACTTCACTTTAAAATCTTGTCCTTTATCTGGCACATTTATTGGAAAACCTTGGTTTTCCAATAAATGTGCCAAGGCTGTTCAAGAGAAGAACATTGTATATCATAATTGGCTTGTTTCCAATTCTTCAGTTTAATTTTCTGCCTACACCAAAGCTCGCAACAATTTTAAAGTAGTCATTAATCAGTCCAAACTATATTTTGAACAAGCTAAGAGTAGAAAACTTGCTTCTTGCCCTAATGGTAGAAAACCATTCTGGTCCTTTGCCAAAGCTATTGGCCACAACTTTTGCCCATCTCTGCTCTCACCTCTGTCCAAACCAGATGGTTCTGTTGTCACTTCAGCCAAGGATAAAGCTGACCTGCTAGCATCCCATTTTTCTTCCAACTCATGTATTTATGATCTTGGTAAAACACCTCCCACCATTACCAACACACTCCATTCAATGCCTCCTGTGGTCTTCCATTAAAAGCATGCCAGAAGGATTTTGACAAATCTTGACACTAAGAAAGTTCCAGATCCTGATGATATTTCTCCACTTGTTCTCAAAACCTGTGCTCCTGAACTTAATCCTGTTCTTTGCCTCCTTTTTTCACTTTCTTATTTCAAAGGTGTTTTTCCTTCTGCTTGGAAATTTGCTCGTATCCAGCCAGTTCCTAAAAAGGGTGACAAATCCCTCCCATCCAATTATCACCACATTGCAATTACTTCTACTCTTTATAAAGTAATGGAGAAATCAATTAACGACCAACTCTTAAACTACCTTGAAACCTTCTCGCCAGTATGCATTCCATCAGTGTCGATCCATTGGTGATATTCTGGCTTATGTTACCCATTTATGGGCAAATTCAATGGAAACGTTCGGTGAAACACAAGCAGTTTCTCTTGACAATTCAAAGGCTTTCTATCACATTTGGCATAAAGGTCTTCTAAACAAGCTTCCATCTTATGGATTGCCAACTCTTTTTTGTAATTGGTTATCCAGTTTTCTCTCTGATCGCTCACTGAGGGTGATGGTAGATGACTCTCTGTCTTCTAACTTCTCCACTAATGCTGGTGTCCCCCAAGGTTCAATTCTTTCCCTCACTCTTTTCCTCTTCTATATTAATGACCTTCTCCCATTGACTGGAAATCCTATCCATAGTTCTGCCGATGATAGCACATTGCATTCCACTTTCCATTTTGTCCTGATCAAACAGTTTCAACTTCTCAAATATCTGCTACAATTCCTTAAATGCCGATCTCCAAGTAATTCTCCAGTGGAGCAAAGACAACTTAGTTTATTTCAATCCTTCTGAAACTCAGTCTTGTCTTATATCTCACAAAAAGGATTCTTCTGCTCCTATGTTATCTCTGATGACACTCCAATTTCTATGCAAAATGATATTTCTCTTTTGGAGATTACCCTTATTTCTAATCTCTCTTAACACAAGCACATTACAAATATTGCTTCTTCTGCATCTAAAAAACTTGGTTTTCTCTTTCGCTCTCAGCGTTACTTTTGTTCCACACAGCTGTTCACTCTGTACAAATTGCAAATCCGCCCTACCATGGAATATTGTTCCCACATCTGGGGCGGTGTACCCAAAACCTTTCTCAGGCTTCTAGATTCCATTCAGAAGAGGGCAGTTAGGTTAATTAATGACACCTCACTAACAGAGTTTCTCCACTCTCTGTTTCATAGACATACTGTTTCTGCTGCATGCCTTTTCTACAGGTACTTCCATGGGAACTATTTTTCTGAATTGGCTTCTATAATTCCCGCTCTCTCTCTCTTTCAAAACAGTTCGAACACGTGCCGCCACCAGCCAACATCCATTTATTTTCCAACTTCAAACTCATAGAACCAACTTTTCATCTTCCTCGTTTATTCATTCAACAGCCGTTTTCTGGAACAACCTTCCTTCATACGTATTTCCTGAAAATTACAGTGTATAGAAGTTCAAGTCTAATGTCAACAAATATCCTCTTTCCTCTTCTCAACCTCCAAACCAAGCATGGTACTAAGTACTATAGGTTCTAATACCTCTCATGCTTGGGATTTTAATAAAAAAAAAGTAAAGACAAGTGCATCTATAGTTGCATGTACACCAATGCTAGGAATATAGTAAATAAATTAAATGAATTTTAAGTGCTGGTCAAGACATCAAAGGCAGATATTGTTTGGATATCAGAGATGCGGTATTACACAGATATAAGGAATGCAGTGTTGGAATTTGGGGAGTAAAATGTGTGCAGAAATGATAGGAAGTGGAGAGGGGTTATACTGTTAGTTAGAAAACATGATATCTAAGGCAGTGCATCCAGTTGACATGGGTGGCCAGCAAAATGTTGAGTCAGTTTGGTATGACATAAGCATTGGGAAGGCAAAAGTGAGAGTAGTAGTCTGTTATAGGTTTAATGACTTTGATTAGTACAGGCTGACCTCAATTAACATGATTAATTTGTCCCACGAGCACATCGCGCAAAACAGAAATGAGTTAATTGAATATAGTAATCTATAGGAAAAATTAAAATTGGTTCTTGACCTTCAGGAATTTCCATAAAGAATTTTAAAAAAAAAAAAAATTTAAATAACTTTAACTGTAGACCATGTAAAAGATAATGAAAATGAAAATAATTATGGAATTAAATGTTTATTGCATAAAACAGCGGTTTCCAAACTGTGTGCAGTGGAATATTTTAAATTTGAGGGAAACACAGCAATACTCGACATCTGTCGGACACCGTGAGAACTACTAGATCGAGGTAGCTCACAGTTTCAACATTTCTTATCAAGTTGTTTTGATTTAACTACTTAACAAATGGAACTGTTAGGTATTTCTTTTAGTCCAAGTGCACTGTGAAAAAATTACTGAGTCACTAAGAGGCACCATGAACCAAGAAAGTTTGGGAACCTCTAACATAAAATACACAATGAAGAAACAATTTGTTAAGGAAATATTTGAATAGGGTCGTTTGAACAGTGTTGACTTTCTCTTTTCATTAATTAATTTCCAATAGCCTAAAACAATCTTCTCTGGGCCCTGGCAAAATAAATATAGCAGAGAACCTCAAACCTTTTGTTTGAGGTTCTCTGCGATACGAAAAATTTCATCGGTCTTTTACCGTTATCTCCTTCGCAGTAACATTTTCATCTGGCTCATTTAAAAATTAGAATTTTTAAATGCAAGTCTGTATTGACTTTATTAACGGGAGACAAACAAGTAATACGTCTTCTTCCGATGGTTGATGGAACAAACTGAGGCGGGCAGCAGGCAAACATTTGTTTATTGTCTGTCCGATGTACGGTAAGCTTCATGCACGATTCAAATCTTTTTTATCACATAAAAAGAAATTTGCATTGTGTAAAGTGAAAAGTGGTATATTTTTTTCAAATAGTGGTAACTGAAAAGTGCGTTAATCGAACTCGCGTTATGCAAGGCCTGGCTGTACAACAAACACCTGTAAAGAAAAACAGAGTGGGCCATAAATCAGAATGTCTTATGATGGGAGATTTTAACTTTCCAGATATTCAGTGGAATCTGTGAGTTCCTTGCACACTAGCAAGACTTTTGTGGATTTACTGGATGACTGTTTTCTACAGTAGCTTGTTTGAGAGGCAACCAGAGGGAGTAATACTTTTGATCTGATTATCAGCAGTGATTATTCATGCATTAAGAATTTACTGATAAAGGAATCACTAGCTGGCAGTGATCACAGTGCACCGATGTGGGATTTACTTAAAGATGTAAATAACATCAGGAGTAAAGATATGGTTTTTGCTTTTATAAAGGTGATTATGGTGGTCTCAGACAGTTTTTAAATTCTATACAGTGGGACCACTGTATAGAATCAGCAAATTCCTAATAGGAAGCATTCAAGTAATTAATCTTGGAAACCTAGCTGGCTTTTCATACCAACTAAGAAATATTGTTTGAGGTTTAGGCCTTAATAGATGTCAAATGAACTAATGAGATTCATGCCAGAGAAGAAAAATTCATGGAATACATAGAAATTATCAGGTGACACAGAAGCCTATGGAAGATATAAGCTATTCCGTCATCAAGTCACAAAGGAGGCTAGACAGGCAAAGGCATTTTTACGAGAAATCTTTGGCAAAGTATGCAAAGGAAAATCAGCAAGGATTTACTCATGTAAACTCTAGTAAACTTCTTTACTTATGTAAACTCTAGAAGAAAGTAGATGAATCAGATTGGTCCATTCGATATCGATGATTCGACTGTTGATGGCCCTTCCTCCTCAGGTAGCTGACAAATCTAATGAGTATTTTGCATCTACATTCACACATGAGGAATTCTGTAGAGAAGT
Organism: Mastigoproctus giganteus; assembly: GCF_048544385.1. Lineage (NCBI taxonomy): Eukaryota > Metazoa > Arthropoda > Arachnida > Uropygi > Thelyphonidae > Mastigoproctus > Mastigoproctus giganteus. Next base: position 196,088,242 of record NC_143583.1, on the reverse strand, counting down.
GGATACCAGAAGTTTATCAAACTTCTGGTATCCATTTACTCATGTAAACTGTAGTAAACTTCTTTACTTATGTAAACTCTAGAAGAAAGCAGATGAATCAGATTGGTCCATTCGATATCGATGATTCGACTGTTGATGACCCTTCCTCCTCAGGTAGCTGACAAATCGAATGAGTATTTTGCATCTACATTCACACATGAGAAATTCTGTAGAGAAGTGGATACCAGAAGTTTATCAAACTCTAATAGAGAGCTAAATGACTTTATAATAACTGAGAAGAAAGTGAAGAAGAAATTGTCAGAAAGGCACCTGAGGTGGATGGAATCTATCCAATTTTATTAAGGGACAAAGCAAAGGAAGTAAGCAAACCCTCAGCCATAATTATGAGAGCATCCTTGGATTCAGGGGAGGTCCCCAAGTACTGAAGAAGCACAAATGTATCCCCAATTCACAAAGAGGGATCAAAGGGTCACGAGTAATACAGATCTGTGATTTGAATTTTTGTTTCAGGGAAAGTTTGTTTGTTGTTTGTTATTTGGTTTTTAGGAGCATTAGCAACTAAGGCCATATTGCTCTGGGAATGTGCGGTGGTCATTCCCTGACCTTTCCGCATTCTCCGTATTTGGTGGTGACTGGCTCGAACCCCTGTCTGATCAAGAAGCGTGTGCTATGCACACGCTTCTTGATTAGACAGGGGTTCGAGCCACCTGGCTACGGAGGCACCTTCCAGGGAAAGTAATGCGGTGACTGGTTAAAGAAGCAAGGCAAGATCATCGAGACAAGACTGCAGTTATCGTTCACACACAGTATGGATTTGTTAACAGAAAATGATGCCTGACCAATTTGATTGGATACTATGATTCGGTCACAAAGGAACTGGATGAAAAAAAATTTTGATATCATATACTTGGATTTCAGGAAAGCTTTTGATACTGTTCCACATAGAAGAATGCTGTAGAAATTAGAGCAGTATGGCATTAAAGGAAAGTTACTATGGATAAAAGAATGGTTGAGTAGGAGAAGACAGAGTGGTAATCGCCGGACACTGCTCATTGTGGAATAATATTATTAGTGAAGTCTTCCAGGGTTCACTGTTGGGACCATTGTTGTTTTCTATATTTATCAATGATACTGATGAAGGTATATTGGGCTTAATGTCCAAGTTTGCAGATGATACAAATCAGGATTGTTAACCACAGTAATGACAGGACACTGCTGCAACGGGATCTGGAAAAGTGGGCTGAGAGGTGGCAACTGTAGTTTAACATTAAAAAAATGCAAAGTACTGCAAATGGGTAGCAGTAACCCCAGAGTAATGTACTGGCTTTCAGATACTACACATGGTATTAGAGAATGAAAAAGACCTGGGGTAATTGTGCAGACAGATATGAAGTTTCGGAATTGTGCAGACAGGCTGCCAGAGCAGCTCATGGTGTCCTGTCAATGATATACAAGAACTTTGCTAGCAGGAATAAGGAGGAGATTATTCCCTTTGTATCAGGCAATGGTCAGGATACAACTAGGGTACTGCATACATGTCTGGAGACCTCATTTCAGGAAGGATGTAGAATAATGCTTCTGGAACGAGCACAGAGAAGGACAACAAGATTGGTGAGGGGAACAAAAGGGTGCTATTACCAAGAAAGGTTTTAGTTCTGAAAATTGCAGAATCTGTACACTAGGCACCTGTGAGGTGATCTGATTGAGGTGTATAAGGTAAATGGTTTGAGCTTTCTTCTCGCTCAGATTATACACCTGACGGCGCATAAATTCAAATTGAGGAAAGACAGTTTCAGAATAGATATGCAGAAATTTGCATTTAGCCCATAGATAGTTGATTGCTGGAACAAACTTTCATCAGTTGTTGCGGAAGTTGATAGCTTAAATTAATTCAAAGAACTGGACAAACATTTGGAGCAAATGGATTTGTGAAATAAGCTTTTTTTTTTGGCTGGTGCTGTATAAGCTTGCTTTCTTGCGTTATATTCCATTTATAATGCCAATTAGCCTGGATCGTAATTAGCTGTTAATTGCCATCTGAATAATAAAATGATTGCACATTAGAGAGAACAATGCTATTCTCACATGTTCTGTTTTATAATGCTGACTAGCAAATTGACAGCCAATTCCTTAATGGAAATAATGCAGAAATTTAAAATTTTTTTAAAATTCCACTTTTAGCATAGTTTTACTTGTTTTTCGTAAAAAGAACAAGACAGAGAAAAACTGAGTTTTTTATTCAAAAAGACTGAAAACCAACTATACTACAAAGGTGACATGGAGAATAGATCAAATAAAGTTAAAAAAAAAAAAAAAAAAAAAAAAATGGATTCTCCATTGTAAATCTGGAATCTGATCATTTCAATTTTACAATAATATATATACGCAAAGTGGAGGAGAAATTGTTGAAGTTAAACATAAGGAAGGTATCTGGGGTGGATGGGATATATCCAGTTATATTAAAGAAAACAGTAAAGGAAGTAAGCAAACCCTTAGCCATAATTTATGAAAGCTTCCTTGGACTCTGGAGAGGTGCCTATAGACTGGAGATGTGCAATTTGTCCCCAGTTCACAAAGGATGACATGGGTAATTACAGACCTGTTAGTCTAACTTCTGTTCCAAGGAAAATAATGGAGTCACTGGTTAAAGAAGCAATGCAGGATCATCTAGACAAGACTGCAGTTATAGCTCAGACACAGCATGGGTTTGTTAAAGGGAATTCTTGTCTGACAAATTTGATTGGATACTATGACGTGGTCACAAAGGAACTGGTGAAAAGGATAATTATGATCTCATATACTTGGATTTTAGGAAAGCTTTTGATATTGTGGCACATGGAAGACTATTGTACAAATTGGAGCAGTATGGCATTAAGGGCCAGTTGTTAGAATGGATAAATGGATGGTTGAGTGGGAGGGGAGAGAGAGAGAGAGAGAGAGAGAGAGAGAGAGAGAGAGAGTGGTTATCAATGGACACTGCTCTTCATGGACTAATGTTATCAGTGGAGTCCCCCAGGGTTCGGTGTTGTGTCCATTGTTGTTTTCGGTATTTATCAAGGTTTATCAGGGTTAATGTCTAAGTTGGGAGACGATAAGAAGGTTCATCTAGACAAGATGGCAGGGTTGTTAATGACAGTAATGATAGCATGCTACTGCAACATGATCTGGAAAAGTTGAGCAGATGGGCTGAGAGGTAGCAACTGAAGTTTAACATTGACAAATGTAAAGTACTGCATATGGGTAGCAGTAACCCCAGAGTAATGTATCAACTGGGTGGTACTACACTCAGTGTAGTGGAGAAAGAAAAGGACCTGGGGTAATTGTGCAGTCAGATATGAAGTTCTGAGCAGTGCAGACAGGCTGAAAGAGTAGCTCATGGTGTCTTGTTAATGATATACAGAAATTTTGCTAGCAGGGATAAGGAGGTGATTGTTACCTTGTATAAGGCAATGGTCAGGCTACATATTGAGTACTGTATACAGATCTGGAGGCCTCATTTTAGGAAGAATGTAGAGCTATTTGGAACAAGGTTAGTGAGGCGGAACAAATGGCTGATGTTACCAGTTAAGGCTTAAGTTCTGCAAAAATGAGGCTTCTGGAGACTAGATATCTGTGAGGTGATCTAATTGAAGTGCATAAAGCCTTGAATTGATTGAGCAAGCTCAATGCTAATGGGATTCTTCCTCTTGTTCAGATTACTCACCTGAGGGAGGGTATAAATTCAAATTGTGCAAAGACAATTGTAGAATAGATGTGCAGAAATTCGCCTTTAGCCAGCAGGTGGTTAAAAGTTGGAACAAACTTCCATCTGTTGTAGTGGAGATCAACAACTTAAAGGCAGAAGTAAACAAACAGTTGGAGTGAATGGATGGGAAGGGTGGTTTTTGTTTTTTTTTTTTTTTTTTGGCTGATGCTATATAAGCTTGCTTTCTTGCATCATATGCCCTACTAATGCTAATATATCAATAACAAATAGCACAATGATATTTGCTTCAATATACTTAAATAAAACTCATGTAACTTCTCACCTAGTGTATCTATTTAGTTTATATTTTAGTCTCCCACTATTTCCATGAAATATTTCATAGTCTTTGGCAAAGGATGCTAAGAAAAACAGCAAGGATTTCTTTACTTATATAAACTATAAAAGTAAATTGATGAATCAGATTGGTCCACTTGATACTGATGGTTCGACTGTTGATAATCCTGCTCAGATAGCAAACAAACTGAATGAGTATTTTGCATCTACATTCACACGAGTTATTAAGGAAGGAAAATGCCAGAAGCTAATCATATTGTAGCAGGGTGTTTAATGATTTTGTAATAGCTGAGAGCAAAGTGGAGGAGAAATTGTTGAAGTTAAACATAAGAAAGGAACCTGGGGTGGATGGGATCTATCCAGTTATATTAAAGGAGGAGGCAAAGGAACTAAGCAAACCCTTAGCCATAATTATGAGAGCATCCTTGGAGGTCCCCCGCAGACTGGAGATGTGCAAAATTATCTTTAATTCACAAGGGGGGGGGGAGATCGAAGGATGGCACAAGTAATTACAGACCAGTTAGTTTAACTTCTGTTCCAGGTAAAATAATAGTCACTGGTTAAAGATGCATTGCAGGATCATCTAGACAAGACTGCAGCAATAATTCAGATGCAGCATGGGTTTGTTAAGGGAGAGTCTTGTCTGACAAATTTGGATACTACGATGTGGTTGCAAAGGAACTCGATGCAAAAATAATTTTGATATCATATACGTGGATTTCAGGAAAGCTTTTGACACTGTTGCGCACAGAAGACTACTGGTGCCTCCGTAGCCAGGAGCAGCAGAGCATAGCACACGCTTCTTGATTAGACCGGGTTTCAAGCCCGTGACAACCAAATACGGAGGATGCGGAAAGGTCACGGAATGACCACCGCATATCCCCGGAGCAACATGGCCTTAGTTGCTAATGCTCCTAAAAACAAAATAACAACAATAACAGAAGACTAATTGTACAAATTGGAGCACAATGGTATTAAGGGTAAGTGGCTACAATGGATAAAAGGGTGGTTGAGTGGGACAAGACAGAGGGTGGTAATCAATGCATGCTGCTCTTTGTGGGCTAATGTTATTAGTGGAGTTCCACAGGGTTAGGTGTTGGGCGCACTGTTGTTTTGTATATTTATCAATGATACTGATGAAGGTATATCAAGCTTAGTGTCGAATTTTGCAGATGGAAGAGAAAAAAAAAAGGGGGGTTGGCTGGGTTGTTAATGACAGTAATGGCAGCGTGCTACTGTAACTGGATCTAGAAATTTTTAGCAGATGGGCTGAGAAGTGGCAACTGAAGTTTAACACAGAGAAATGCAAAGTGCTGCATGCATATGGGTAGAAGTAACCCCAGAGGAATGTACCAACTGTGTGGTACCACACTTAGGGTGGTAGAATATGAAAAAGACCTGGGAGTAAGGAGTAATTCTGCAGTCACATATGAAGTTTCCTGAGCAATCCAGACAGGCTGCAAGAGCAGGTCATGGGGTTTTGTCAATGATGTACAGGAATTTTGCTAGCAGAGAAAAGGAGGTGATTATCCCTTTGTATAAAGCAATGGTCAGGCTATGTCTTGAGTACTGCATACAGGTCTGGGGGGGGGCTCATTTTAGGAAGGATGTCGATTTGCTTGAGCGTGTACAGAGTTGTTGTTGTTATTTGGTTTTTAGGAGCATTAGCAACTAAGGCCATATTGCTCCGGGATATGCGGTGGTCATTCCCTGACCTTTCCGCATCCTCCGTATTTAGTGGTGACGGGTTCGAACCCCGGTCTAATCAAGAAGCGTGTACTACGCACTGCTGCTCCTTCCCACCTGGCTACGGAGGCGCCTACGTGTACAGAGAAGGGCAACAAGATTGGTGAGGGGAATGAAGGGGGATCCTCTTACCAAGAGAGGCTTAAGTTCTGCAAACTGTAGCGGCTGGAGATTAGGCACCTGCGAGGTGATCTGATTGAGGTATATAAAGCCTTGAATTGTTTGAGCATGCTCAATGCTGATGTGATTCTTCCTCTTGCTCAGAATAAATTCATATTAAGGAATAAATAGGAATAAGGGCATAAATTCAAATTGAGGAAAGAGATGTAGGATTGATGTGTGGAAGCTTCCTTTAGCCAGCGGGTAGTTGGTTGGTGGAACAGACTTCCATCCTTTGTTGTGGAAGTTGATAGCCTAAATAAATTTGAGCTGGACAGGTACAGGAAACCCTTGATTAATGCGGTTTTGAACAATGCGGTTTTAATTAGTGCGCAAAATTTTTTTGATACCCCCTTAATATATGCGTTATCAAATTTGATTAGTGCGCTGTTTTTTTCTTGCGGTGCTTGGCAACTCACAACGGCGCCTAAAGCGGCAAATACGTGATACGCACTCACCAGGGTCTTCTAACTTAAATGAATGGGAATCGACTCCAAAATGCTCGACAGCAGCACCCCATACCACTCTGAAATTGAAATTTGCTCTGGTAACTCATATTCTTTTATTCTTTTATTATTAATATTAAACTTCTTTAATATTATGATATTAAAGAAGCAGTTGAGAACATACACAAATCGTGGGAAGAAATGACGAACAGCTGCATGAGAGCTGTCTGGCAGAATCTTTTGCCTGAATGCACAAATGATTTTTGCGGTTTCATTAATCCTGTCAACAAAGTTATTAATGAAATTACTACAATTGGAAAAGACCTCGGCTTTGAGGAAGTAGATTCAGAAAACGTTAGAGAATTATTGGAATCGCATTCAAAAGACTTAAGTAACGACGATCTTCTTGAAATTAAGCATCAACATGCATACGAGGAAGAAGACGAAAATGAAGCAGAAGAAAAGCAATTTGCTCCCAAAGAAATTTCATTCAAAAAACTTGAACTATTTAATACACTTTAAAAAGCAAAAGAACTCATACTAGAGATTGATCCAGATGCAGAGAGAAGCATGAACGTTCGTTGAGGGTTAGATAAGCAAATTGATTGTTATCGCAAAATCATGGAGGAAAGGAAGAAAGCTACCACTGTTCAATTGAAGTTAGATAAGTTTTTTTTGCAAAAAATAAAATTTAAATCATACTATCTTTTTTTAAATTTATTCCTTAATAATTTAAAAACTATGCAGTGCATTATAGGTACGTATTGAGTAAGAAAAAATATATTTGTACAATTTCATAATTTTCAAGGATTCATTATAATTATTCCCATTGTTTCTTAAGTTTGATTAGTGCGGTTTTAATATGTGCGGTATATTTCAAGGATTCATTAACCGCACTAATCAAGGGTTTCCTGTATTTGGAACGAACAGAGGGGTGAAATGAGAGCATGTTTTTTTTTTTTTTTTTTTTTTGGCTGATGTTGCATAAACTTGCTTTCTTGCATTGTATGCCTCTACTAATGCTATTTTACATTCATTATAATGACCTTGAAAGATAAACTATTTCCCTATAGTGGGCCAATTTTTTCACTACTCTATCTTGTTTTTTTAAAGACAATATTCACATTTCAAAATAAAAGAATGCTATTAGCTAATGACGAGATTGTAGGCTGACTGTGAGAAATCATTTGTTGACATAATGAAACTAACTTCAACTAGAAATTCATTTGTATAGATATGTTTATTAATATGCCAATCACAAACAAAATTAAGGTTTTACAAACTATAACCTTAATAATAATAAAAGTAATGGCATGCATTCTGAGATCAACATCATTAAACAGTTTGGCACCCAAGAGTACAATGTTCACCAATCCAAAAGAAAGAAAAAAGACTGAAAACAGAAATCTGCTGCAACAGGTAAGACCAGAGCACAAAAGGCAAGTATCTGGACTAATGATGATGTGTTATTTACTTAGGCTAACAATATTATTTATATATATATAATATTATTATATATATTGATATATAATAATAATATTATTATAAATTAATTAATTGATAAATTAATAAGGTGAAAAAATATCAAAATCACTTACATCTTGAGCAGGTATGCGTTTCATGTGAGCAGCAGGAGTACCAGGTCTAGGATAGAACTGGTTGATAAACAATGAAGGAAACTTGTAATCCCTTACTAATGCCAACGTTTCTTCAAAGTCCTGAGAATATTCACAATATAACAAAATTTATTAGCTTCATCAACAGGGGCCAGAAAGTGGAAAATTTTAATGACTCATATGAATAAAAAAAAGAAGTTTCATATGACTTAAGTACTTCACCCACCACAGAGGCCTACAAGGGGAATGCCCAGTCTGGAGCAAGTACTGCACACATGAATGGGATGCTAAGTTTACTTAGATTACAATACCTGCATTTCCAATAAGTTTTGACCCTGTCCCAAGACTAGAAGAAAGGAGGCTTACTAGAATGCAGTGGACACTAGTAGAAAAAACTACCTGCTGAGTGATCCCAGTTGGGCTGGCCCAGAACCTCCTGACTAATCAAAGCAGAGGCCAAGATGGCGTATTTGGGCTGTGCATCCTCACACACCAGGATCCTTTTTCTGAGTTTCCTGGGTTGCAGGGCATGACACGCCAGATTCTAATAATGTAACTCTGGAACCAAAGATCTCAGCCAGCGATGTTGATTTGAAGTCGCCCTCACCACGTACTGGTGTCCGTGTTGAGGCGGTTCAGAAAGTACATCTATTTTTGGACATGGTAAAATGTATGATAATATACTTGAATATAGCCCAGCATGTAATGTATTATCAAGTAAAACAAAGTTTTGTCAAGCACACAATAATATAGCAGTAGATAAAGTAGAAAAGAAAGAACTTCTTAAAGACAAAAAAAGTGGTTTATTTGAATAGTTCATTAATTTATTTATTAGTGAGTAAAGCAAATAATTGAAATAAGGAACACACCACATGTGCTAGCTATTATTTTCTAGACAGTAATTCACTATGGTAGCATAGTATATGCTACGTAGAATACATACACAGTCTGAGAATTTAAACTAGATCTAGTTCGCAATCTGTATGCAGTCACGTGCAGTGGTGGTGCAAGAATTGGTTCGTGTTAAGTCCTTCGGTTTTTATGTTTAAAATGTATTATTTGCGACCAGTTTTTTGGAGGCTGCTGCACCTCCTTGAATATTAAAAAGCTTAGCAAAGCAAAGAAACAATTTTATTTGCCTTTCGTGTGCAAAACAACAAGAGAGCTCAAAAGAATCAACTGTTCTGATAAATGCTGTTAGTTAAGAAACATAAAATCTAAGGAAGCACATCCAGTTGCATGGGTGGACAGTGCAACGTTGAGTCTGTTTGGTGTGACTTAAACACTGGGAAAGGGAAAATGAGATTAGGAGCATGTTATAGGCCTAATGACTCTGATGAGTACAATGAAAACTGTACAGAGAAATAGTGTGGGCCAGTAAATCAGAATGTCTTGTAATGGGAGATTTTAACCTTCCAGATATTAACTGGAACTTGTGGAATGGTCACTTGCATGTCAGCAAGACTTATGGATTTATTGGAGGATTGTTTTCTACAGCAATATGTTTGAGGGGCAACCAGAGGGAATAATACTCTTGATCTGATTATCAGCAGCGATTATTCATGCATAAAGAATTTGCAGATAAAGGAACCACTAGGTGACAGTGATCACAGTGTGCTGATGTGGTATTTACTTAAAGATGTAACTGAATGAGTATTTTGCATCTACATTCACACATGAAGAGTTAGTCAAGGACGAGAATGCCAGAAGTTTATCAAACTAACTGGGAGCTAAGTGGTTATGTAATAACTGAGAACAAAGTGGACGAGAAATTGTTACTTAAAGATGTAACTACCATCAAGGGTAAAGGGAAATGTTTTTGTTTTCGTAAAGGTGACTACAGTGGTCTCAGACAGTTTTTATATTCTATACAGTGGGATCAACTGATGATGTTATCAACAGTGAATTCTAAATGGGAAGCCTTCAGAAACTTAATCTTGGAGGCTACTAAGCTTTTCATACCAACTAAGAAATACTGTTCAAGGTTCAGGCCTAAATGGATGTCAGATGAATTAATGAGATCTGTGGCAGAGAAGAAAAATGCATGGGATGCATATAAATTATCAGACGACACAGAAGCCTATGGCAGATATAAGCTAGTCTATAATGAAATCAAAAAGGAGGTTGGGCAGGCAATGGCAAATTACAAGAAATCTTTGGCAAAGGATGCAAAAAAAATCAGCAAAGAGTTCTTTACTTAAGTAAATTCTAGAAGGAAGGGGATGATGAATCAGATTGATCCACTTAACATAGATGGTTCGATTATTGATGATCCTGCTCAAGTAGCTGATAAACTGAATGAGTATTTTACTTCTGCATTCACACATGAAGAGTTATCAAGGACGAGAATGCCAGAAGTTTATCAAACTCTAAGAAGGAGCTAAGTGATTTTGTAATAACTGAGAGCAAAGTGGAGGAGAAATTGTTGAAGTTAAACATAAAAAAGGCGCCTGGGGGCAGATGGAATCTATCCAGTTATATTAAGGGGTGCACTTATGAACAAAGGCTTTAAGTTCTGCAAGTTGCAGCATCTGGAGACTAGGCATCTGCGAGGTGATCTGATTGAGGTGTATAGGGCCTTGAATGGTTTGAGCAGGCTCAATGCTGATGGGATAATTATGCTTGCTCAGATTAAGAACCTGAGGAGGCATAGATTCAAATTGAGGAAAGACAGTTGTAGAAGAGATGTGTAGAAACTGGCTAATTGCATTTAGTCAGTGGGTAGTTGATTGCTGGAACAGACTTCCATCTGTTGTTGTGGAAGCCAATAGCTTAAATAAATCTAAGGCTGATCTAAACAAGTATTTGGAGTGACTGGATGGGCAAAATGGTTTTTTTTTTTTTTTTTTTTTTTGGCTGATGCTGTATAAGCTTGTTGCATCATATGACTCAACTAATGCTAATAAAACAATTTGCTATTTCTGGTTTATTGGAGTTCCTGCTAGTGGAATTTGTATAAACGGGTAGTAAACTCAATCTAATTGAATTTGCGATAATACCGATAGCTGGAATTCTGCAGGTTTAAGTTATTATGGTAGTTCCCTCCCCCTTCAATGAAATCTTCAATCATATAAAAATCAAATAAATTTTCAGAATCTTCTCTTCATTCCTATTGTGTTGTGTTCAGTTGGGGTGATTCTGCCATGTTCGATTGCCATTTCTCGTATACACAAAGGCGACTCATGCATAAGCGAATTCAGTTTGTGTTATATGTGACATCGTCCCCATATTTATACAATGTGTATGATCGAATTTGTGTAGTGTAAACACGTTTTATACAAGAACTGACTGTATTTGGATTTCAGGAAAGTTTTTTTGAAATCCAAGTATATGGTACAAAAATTGTTTTGATACTGTTACACATAAAAATGTGTAACAGTATCAAAATGTTTTAATTAGAGCACTGTGGCATTAAGGCTGTTGTTATGTTATGTTATTTGGTTTTTAGGAGCATTAGCAAATAAGGCCATATTGCTCCGGGATATGCGGTGGTCATTTCCTGACCTTTCCGCATCCTCCGTATTTGATGGTGACAGGTTCGAACCCCGGTCTAATCAAGAAACGTGTACTGCGCACTACTGCTCCTTCCCACCTGGCTACGGAGGCGCCGGCATTAAGGCAAGTGACGGATAAAGAATATAGAATGGGAGAAGACATAAGGCTGTTAATGGACCCTGCTCTTCGTGGACTAATGTTATTTAGTGGAGTATCTCAAGGTGTTCACTATTCAGTGTTGGGTTGTTTTCTGCATTTATTAATGATATTGATGAAGGTACATCAGGCTTAATGTTTTCAGGTGATAAAGTGTCGGCAGGGTGATAAATGACAATAATGAAGGCATGCTAAAGCAACAAGATCTAGAAAAATTGGGCAGATGGGCTGAGAAATGGCAATTGAAGTTTAACATTGACAAATGCAAATTACTGCATGCAAATATCAGTAATACCAGAGTAACATACCAGCTGTGTGGTACTACACTTAAGGTAATGGAAAATGAAAAAGATCTGTGAGTAATTCTTCAGTCAGATATGAAATTCTCCAAGCAGTGCAGACAGGATGCCAGGACAGCTTATTGGGTTTTAACAATGATATACAGGAATTTTGCTAGCAGAGATAAGATCCTGGGCCAAGTTATAGTTTGATAGGGTATTATTATGATTGTAACTATACAAATACTTGTATTGTTGCAATCATACTATTCAACAAATGGCCACAATCAAATGGATAATTAGGCTATTGGCCTAACCTCTTCCAAACGTTGATTCCATAAAGTAAGCAGTGGGAGTGTGTATCCTATTTATCACTAACTTTGATTCCCTAGAGTAAGTAGCAGGCGTGAGCATAAATTACATCGTTCATGATTTCAGTTCTAGCTGTTCGAAATTAGTAGGTGCATCAAAGATGTTTACACAAAAAATCTTTTGTGCGTACAGGGTATACATGCAATTTTTTTTTTTTTTTTTTTTTTTGATGCTGTATAAGCTTGCTTTTTTTGCATCATTTATAACTAGGAGGTGAAGGCTACATTATCTTAATAGATAGGCAGTTCACAATGCCTACACCTTTTCAGGACCTGCAACAATATGGATTTGAAACTTGCAGAACTGTGAATCTGATAAGAAACAAACTGCTATCTGCTAAAGTGAAAAAAAGAAATGTTCTTTCTACTCATCAAGTAACTTATCTGCAATAAAGCAACATGATAAAAAGTTCTTGATGCTGTCTGCAATATACAGAGGACAGATTATGATTTCATAAGGTCAATAGAAGTAATAAAGTAGACAGATGTAATTGGATACAATTCCAATATGGAAAAAGTCGATAGGTTGGACCAAAAAAAAGAACTACAGTGAAACTTCCCTTTAACGGACAGCCATGGGGAACGAAAATATGTCCGTTAGAGAGAAGTGTCCGCTAACAAGAAGTCTGAGGAAGAAAAAAAAGAAAGAAAGAAAAATTGTTAAACGTTTAATGTAAAATTAAATTAAAATATATAGAGATTTTGAACAATATTTTTGTAAATAATATACATACAATTGTGCTATGCATATTATGACTTTATCTTAAGAAAAATACATACAGTAATCACTTATTTTCTTCTGCACCTTCTTCCGGCTGATAATTTTGTTTTCAACATTTGTTCGGAGTGAAGAAATCATCGAAAGTCCTTCAGTATCTTCTTCAGCGGTGAAAAAAATTTTTAAACGATTGATTTGTATGAGCGCTTCTTCTATTTTCATCAGTGGTTCGTCGTTAATATGTTCTTCGACAGAATGACCTCCTTCCATTTCTTCATCCTCATGAGGAACTTCTTGAAAAATATCGATGTTAATGTCGTTGATATCTAGAGCACCATCTTCTGTAGGGAGGTTTGAGTCTATATCTTTGTAGCCAGGGTCACTTGTAGTGGAAGTATCGTATATTATCAACAGATGTTGAAGTTCTTGTTCTTCTTGGTGCTCCACATTGCTGTTCACAACTTCAATTTTTGCGTTTGAGAAGCCAGACTACAAAACAGTTCACGACAGTTTGTTTTCTAATTGTGTTTACTGAAGAGAAAATCCACTGAATTGCATCTAGGATGCTGATTTTCTTTGCAAGGTCACTCACACATGTTACATTGTTTATGTTTGCAATGAGATGTGTTAAAACACGTTTTCTGTAGAGAAGTTAAAAATTTTTTTATTATCCCTTGATCCAAGGGCTGACACTCTGCAGATGTTTGGTGGCAGAAAAACGATTTGAATGTTGGACAATTCAATGTGCGGGTGAGATGCAGCATTATCCATGAAAAGAATAATTTTTCTGTTTTGACGAATCAGGTTTTGGTTAAAGTGACTTATCCATTTGCTCATGATATCTCGTGTCATCCACGCTTTTTTATTAGACTTCCAGTCAACATCCAAAAGATTCAACTTTATGCCCTTGAAACAACGAGGATTTTGTGGGTTTCCTATAACAAGAGGTTGTTCAAAGTCTCCAAGCATATTTGTACACAATGTACAGTCAAGCGTTCCTTAGAAATTTTTCCGCCCTGGCACTTTTTGTTTTTTAGACTCATTGTTTTTTCAGGAAGAGCTTTAAAAAAACAACCCTGTTTCGTCACAGTTGTAAATATCCTTAGCTTCAAAATCACGACATAAATCTTCCAATTTGACGGTCCACTCTGTTACAACCCCAGCATCAACAGATCCACCTTCACCACTTACGGTTTTCCAAGAAATTCTATGCAGAGTTTTGAACTTGTCTAGCCATCCCACAGAAGCTTTGAGCCCATTTACTCCCATACATTTCGCAACCTCCAAAGCCTTTTCCCTAATAATAGGCCCATTAATGGGAATTTTTTTTAGCATGTGCGCGACAAATTTGAAGTCCAACGGTTTACGGGAATGATTTTTGAACCTGATCAAATCCCGTGTTGCCAAAATTGTTTGAGCAGTTCATTTTTTTTCTTTAGGATGTCGCTTACCTGCGTCTTCCCGATTTTGAATTTTGCAGTGAGATTGCGAACACTATTTTTTTGCCGATGATACGCATTAATGAGTTCGACTTTATCTTTTAAAGTTAAATGTTTACGAGAAGACATTGTGCACTTCACTGAACAAAACTGAAAAGACGAAAGGCCGACCATATCCCCCCTCCTGCACATACCGAATTCATCAGAAGCTTTGCACGTGCCTTAAAATTCTTGAAAAAGGGTTTAGAACCGCGACGTAAACCTTGATAAAATTCAGAGAATCGGAAATAGAAAATAAACACACAATTGAGGCAATACGTGGAAGAAAAGTTCCTAGAAAAAGGGCCGTAAGCTCGCCCGCTGTCCGTTATGGGGAGATCAAATTAAGTGCTAATCTAACCGAAACAGTGCAGATTGCATGTCCGCTAGACAGAAGCTGCAAACACGTTAAAACCAATGGAGGTGAGTTGGGGAATTTGAAAATGTCCATTGTAGAGAGATGTCCGTTAACGAGAGGTGTCCGTTAGGAGAAGTTTCACTGTATATGAGTACTTCAGAAAAAAATGTTAGGTGGTAAAGGAAACTTTTTTTTTCACTTAACTTACTGTTAACTTGTGTGCACTTACTGTTACAATGTCTGTTAAAGACACTGCAACAGTAAGTGCACACATTCTGCATGAGAAAAGTAGTGGGCAAGAGGACCTTCTAGAACTTTGACACAAAATGATCCATGGATTGTTTGAAGAGTAGACAATGGAGCCAAAACTTTTCAGGGATGAAGCTGATCAGAAACAGATCAGCTTCATTCCTTCATTGCTCATCTCACAGAAAGGTACTTGCCTACAGATATTCCACCAATACAAGGAAGTTGTAGGGTGTGTGTGTGTCCAGGAAAGAAATGATGGCATATAAGAAGCATTCACCAAAAGAAAATATTAAACCTTCATTCTGACACTATTTGTTTGCAACACTGTTTCTAGAATCAAATATTACCAATGAACTAAACCTTTTTGTATACACTAAAATGTGGAAATTGTCTTATTTTAAAAATAAAATAAATCTTTAAAAATAAAATAAAATAAAAGGATTTATTTGGAAGGTTAAACTGTGTAGTTAATGGAATTGTTTTAATGCTTATGGAAGAGCAAACTTCCATGGTACTGCCCTACTTTCACACAAATGGCCTTAGTAAAGTCACTAAAGTCATGTCTCAAAAGGCTAATTAAAACATATTTGTACCAATTTTCCATATTATTATGCAAAAACCCAAATAAAAAAAGCCACCCATGCAGAATAATAATCAGATGATACTTGTACTTTTCTGATGTTTATTTAGATATTTATAAAATCTTCATTAATAATAATCAGATGATACTTGTAATTTTCTGATGTTTATTTAGATATTTATAAAATCTTCATTACCTACAAAGTAAACAATTACATAAGGTTTTATAATGAATAATTTAAACAGAAAGTAAACGTAAGCAACAAATTCTGTTGACTACTCTGTACCACAATGCAGCTTCCTCTGCTAATTCTCAGTAGCCACTAGTTAGTGGGCCAATAATTTAATTAATTTAAAAGAAGCCCTAAATTATTATTGGTAATGGCTGTTCTCACAAAGCAGCATAAATTCAATACTGATTTACAGCAAAGTTCAGTTTAATTAGGAAAATAAGACAAGGATGAAAATGAAGAGCAATGTGACATTTGTGGAATGTAATATACCCATGGCAGTTGGTCTCATATTAATAATCAAGCAACTGGTAAATTTTATTCTTTTTCAGTTAAAATGTAGTTTTCAATATAAATAAACAATGCTATTACTCAACTTTTATTAACCATTTTTCTGCTTATCACTTTTTACAGAATCAGGATTTTTCACTTTCAAAATCTATATTGTAATAATGTACCTGTGTTATAAGCTAGGTGTCTTTTTTCCAATATGTCCTGAAACGGGCTGCCATGGTAGTTTCTCATCTTTTAAATAAATGACCAATTAACCTTTTGGTGAGGCTATTTGCCTGAAAGCTGAGCAGTATCAGGGTAACGTGAAACAAAAGTTCTAGTGTAAGCATTAAGGCATTGCATTAACTAAACAGTTTAAATCTTGCTAGCAAGAAAAGCACAAAGCTGCAAGTCCACCTAAACTTCGTATAATTTTTTGTCTTTCTCTGTCTGCATAAATAGTGCCATCTGCTGAGAACATTCACTCCAACATTAATTTTTTCCTCTCACGAGAATGCGATCTACAGATACTTAGTGGAGTTCCAAAACTTGTTTTCTTTCTTTCTTTTCTTCAGTCTCAATTTGTTCTTGTACACACACAATGTTTCAACCTAATTCTATGGTGGGTTTAAAGAAAGGACAATCTCAGCACGTTTCATTGTTTTATAAAACTTGTTAATAAGTGCTTCTAACATTTATTTCTAATTTTGTACACATTTCACCCTTAACAAAATCAATAGACTATTACAGTTAAATTGGTAATAATTTCATGCTAATGAAGAGTAGTATAACTTGTAAATGTCCATGTAACTAGATTATTCAGTTTAACACTGTGGTACACATGGAAATGCATTTCTTCATTCATCGAAGTGGGTAACTTCTCTCGTCTTACTAAATCTTACCTAACTTTGTAAGTTACAAACTGCTATTCGTACTGCTATCGTGTCTGTGTTTTTGGTGGGAATATCATAGCATAACCAGTAGTGCAGAAGAATAGTAGGGTTTTAATTGTAATAAAAAAGTATTTTGAAGGTTTCAATAACTTTTGGGCGTATATCTTTTGTATTTAGCTAAGGATATAACTAATTTAACATTGTGATCGTTACGATATAGCATATATCTTGAAGTTGATAGCTAAGGTATAAGATAACACTATATAGCAGAATACATATTACTGGATTAGCTTAGTATAGTATTGAATAGTAAAGTATAGTTAAGTAGAATAATCAATTAAAATTTGTTAACCTTATTAACTTTCATTGTTAATAAATTCATCATATTTAAGCGGAAATCACGCCACAGACTAGAGCAGCTAAGCAACGTGCACAAAGTAGCAGGAGTGGTGGGGGCTCAAGGTAGAACTGAAGGGGTGATTCTCCAATGCATCACAACCTAAAAAATCTGCAACTTGTGAAATGTTTGCAGTCCTTTCTGGAACAGGACATGATCTAGCCAAGGAGGATGTTTTTGTGTGTGCTAGGTGAACAGTGTCAAGGAATTAGGTGCCAACTCAGCAGTCTGATGGGTGTCTATGAGAGTTTGACAAGTAGGGTTGGGAGCAAGAATATTTGCTGATGCTATCGAGGCAATGTTAGATGGGTCAGAAAACTGCTAGCTTGTGGGGGATTCACAGACTAATAGATTAACAGTAGCCACAGGCATAGGTGAAAGCGATTTTTGCAACGCTTCTACTGCAATGAGCAGAAGCCTGGAAAGTGAGGTATTGGGGATTTTAAGAACTGCTGGGAGTCATCATGGAACAAGTAAATACTGTGTTAAGGCTGTGTTGCATGTACACCAATACTAGGAGTATTTTTTTTTTTTTTTTTTGTTATTTGGTTTTTAGGAGCATTAGCAACTAAGGCCATATTGCTCCAGGGATATGCGGCGGTCATTCTCTGACCTTTCCGCATCCTCCGTATTCGGTGGTCACGGGCTTGAACCCTGGTCTAATCAAGAAGCGTGTGCTACGCACTGCTGCTCCTACCCACCTGGCTACGGAAGCGCCTGCTAGGAGTATAGTAAATAAATTTGATGAATTTGAGATATCAGAGACATGGTATCACACTGAAATAAGGAATGCAGAATTAGAATTTGGGGAGTACGATGTGAACAGAAAGGACAGACGGGGAGGAGGAGTGATGCTGTTAGTTAAGAAACACAAAATCTAAGGAAGTGCATCCAGTTGACATGGGTGGACAGGCAGTGTTAGGTTTGGTGTGACATAAGCACTGGGAAAATCAAGTTGAGAGTAGGAGTGTGTTATAGGCATAATGACTCTGATGAGTACAATGTACAGAGAAATAGGGTGGGCCAATAAATCAGATTGTCTTATAATGGGGGATTTTAACTTCCCAAATAGAGACTAACTTGTGGGTTGGTCACTCAAACACTAGCAAGACATTTGTGGATTTATTGGATGATTGTTTTCTTCCACAGCATGTTCGAGAGGCAACCAGAGGGAGTAATACTCTTGGATCTGATTATCAGCAATGCTTCTTCATACATTAAGAATCTACAGATAAAGGAACCACTAGGTGGCAGTGATCACAGTGTGGAATTTACCTAAAGATCAGGGGTAAATGACCATCAGGGGTAAAGGGAACGGTTTTTGCTTTCGTAAAGGTTACTAGTGGCCTCAGAGATTTTTTAAATTCTATACAGTGGGACCAACTGATGATGTTACCAACATCAAATTCTAAATGGGACGCACTCAAGGGATTAATCTTGGAAGCTACTAGACTTTTCATACCAATTAAGAAATACTGTTCAAGGTTTAGGCCTAAATGGATGTCAGATGACCTGGTGAGACTCGTGGCAGAGAAGAAAAATTATCAGGAGGCACAGATGCCTATGGTAGACATAAGAGAGTCTGTAATCAAGTCACAAAGGACGTTAGGCAAGCAAAGGCAGATTACAAGAAATCTTTGGCAAACAATTCAAAGAAAAACAGTAAAGACTTTACTTATGTAAACTCTAGAAGGAAGGGGATGAATCACATTAGTCCACTTGACATCGATGGTTCGATTGTTGATGCACCTGCTGAGGTAGCTGACAAACTGAATGAGTATTTTGCATCTACATTCACACATGAGGAGTTATTCAGGCAGGTGAATGCCAGATGTTTATCAAACTCTAAAAGGGAGCTAAGTGATTTTGTAATAACTGAAAGCAAAGTAGAGGAGAAATTGTTGAAGTTAAACATAAGGAAGGCACCTGGGGTGGATTGGATCTATCCAGTTATATTAGAGGAGGCAGCAAAGGAAGTAAGCAAAACCTTAGGCATAATTATGTAAGCTTCCTTGAACTCAGGGGAGGTCCCCATGGACGGGAGATGTGCAAATGTGACCCCAATTCACAAAGGGGGATCAAAGGGTGGCATGGATAATTACAGACCTGTTAGTCTAACTTCTGTTCCAGGGAAAATAATGGAGTCACTGGTTAAGGAAGCAATGCAACATCAATCTACACAAGACTGCAGTTATAGTTCAGACACAGCATGGGTTTGTTAAGGGAAGGTCTTATCTGGTTAATTTGATTGGGCTACAAAGGAACTGGATGCAAAGAATAATTTTGATATCATATACTTGGATTTTAGGAGAAAGCTTTTGATACTGTTGCACATGTAAAACCACTGTACAAATTGGAGCAGTATGGCATTAAGAGCAAGTTGTTACAATGGATAAAAGGATGGTTGAGTGGGAGAAGACAGAGAGTGGTTATCAATGAACACTGCTCTTCATGGACTTATGTTATTAGTAGAGTCCCCCAAGGTTCGGTGTTGAGCCCATTGTTGTTTTCAGTATTTATCAATGATATTGATGGTGTATCAGGGAATGTCTAAGTTTGCAGATGATATGAAGGTTGGCAGGGTTGTTAATTACAGTAATGACAATATGCTACTACAACAGGTCTAGAAAAATTAAGCATATGTGCTGAGTAATGACAATTGAAGTTTAATATTGATAAATGCACAATACTGCATATGGGTAGCAGTAACCCAAGTGTAACATATCAACTGGGATGTACTACACTCAGGGTAGTGGAGAATGAAAAGGACCTTGGGGTAATTGTGCAGTCAGATATGGAGTTTTCTGAGCAGTGCAGACATTCTGCAAGAGTAGTTCATGGTGTCTTGCCAATGATATACAGAAATTTTGTTAGCAGGGATAAGGAGGTGATTGTTCCTTTGTATAAGGCAATGGTCAGGCCACACATTGAGTACTGTATATAGGTCTGGAGGCCTCATTTTAGGAAAAATTGTAGAGATGCTGGAACGAGTAAAGAGAAGAGCAATGAGATTGCAAATGCAACTTATGGAGACTGGGCACCTGCAAATTGATCTAATTGAGGTGTATAAGGCATTGAATGTGAAGAAGCTCAATGCAGATGGGATTCTTCCTCTTTGTCGGATTACTCACCTGAGGGTGACAAATTCAAATTGAGGAAAGACAATTGTAGAATTGATGTGTGGAAATTTGCTTTTAGCCAGCAGGTGGATGATAGTTTGAACAAACTTCTATCTGTTGTAGTGGTGGTGAACAACTTAAAGTAAGTCAAGGCAGAACTAGACAAACATTTGGAGTAAATGAATGGGTGAGGGAAGGTTTTTTTTTTTTTTTTGCTGATGCTATATAAGCTTGCTTTCTTGCATCATATGCCTCTACTAATGATAACTTGTACTCATATCTTACCTGAAGAATTCACACATTTGTGAGCAGAGTTCAAGGCAGTTTTGATGCACATAGTATCATAAAGAAACTAAGGCCAGTGTTTATGTAAACATTCACTGATGTTGATACAATAATTTCATCCACATAAAATTTATTCATGCAAAAATAGTATGCTTCAACAAATGACAAAATTAACACCAAGTGATATTACAGTTCGTATTAAATTTCTAATATAGGTCATTGTTTTACATTTCGAAAATTAACACCAAGTGATATTACAGTTCGTATTAAATTTCTAATATAGGTCATTGTTTTTCATTTCGAAATCAGAACTATAAACAGATTTAGGGCATAGGAGATACTATACCCATATGCTAGGGGTCCAAGCTTCCCTTCATGAATACTATGTATTTGAGAAGATGCATTCTTAAAGATTCTGAACTCACCTGTCAGCAATGTAAAGTTATTTCCAAGGCATATATAAGATATGCTAATTATCAGCAACAAATGAACACATTCTTTACTATATAAAAATGTACACCCAAACTTAAAAATATGCAATACAAACAGAAATAGAATAGAATAGAAAAGAAAAGAAAAGCTTTTATCATACTACAGAAAGAATTAAGGAATCTGGAAATTAATCAACTTTTAATCGACATATTCACCTCAAAGGGCTTCTAACTTGATGCACATTCACTCATGTTTTCTAGACCAATTACGTAGAACCCATTGTCTTCATCCTCTCACCATTCCTTCACTGCACAAATAACATCATTTCTCCCAAAGTGTTGCCTTTTTGTCTCTTCTCAAACTATTTTTTTAAGTGCAGGGAATAAGTAGTATCCTGTTTTCTCTGCACTTTACTACAAACTGAATATAAATTGAATTTCATCCCGAGACTGAGTAACTCATTTACTCAGCCATGGGTGAAATTCGATCCATATTCATTGTGTTTCTTAGCCTAAGTAAGACCAAATAATCAGATTATGAATTCCTGCCTACTGACCTAAAAACATGCTAAACAACTGCCACTCTTCATACAGCCATTTCAAAAGAACTGAGCCACACAGAGAAAATAGCCCATAAATCCATATCCTCCTATCCCTTATAGGAAGTAACTCTCAACTTCAACCTGAGAGAATGGACAAACTATCTACTGCACCTCCCATAAAAGCCCTAACTTTGTTTATCCTTTGCTATGAGAATTAGAAAATCACAGGGTCAACCATTTAAACAGTTACTTAACAAACTCTAGATTTATTGGTTCTGATAATTACATATCTTGGTAACAAACAAAATTCTATACAAGTATTTTTGGATAAAATAAAATACTCTCTTATTAGAGTGTAAGCTTTCAATGCATATGAAAGGGAGCAAAGCAGGTGATGTGCTATATATATATATAGCCATATAAATTAGAATAAGGTTTAAAATACAGGTGCAGACTATTTTAACTCCAGATAAATTACATACTAAAACAAGTACAGAAGGGGGAATAAATGAATAAGACACAATAAAACAACTTAATGGAATGTGGAGAAGTCACCACCTTGGTGTGACTTCTCCACAATCCAATTTAATTTTAAAACCTTGCTTTGTTTGCATACATTTTTGCAAATTAACAACAGAGTTCTTTTGCACACATACTCCACCCCCTTAAAATTCATCACTGATGCACAGCTCCTACACTTGATTCAACTTTTCACCAAAACCTGAGAGCTCACTCAGTACACACCACCCTTGAAAGATTGCCAATCCCTACCCTACAGGATTTGGCAAATGCTCCCTGATCAAAACAATCACATAGTATTATCACTACTGAATGTATATTACAGAGGCTGAAAGACTAATTTGAGAAAACCAATTATAATTCATGCATTATTGAACTATTCAGCAGAACTTGTTTCCAGCTGATTAAGACCAAATATGAAGTGCAAAAGTAGTTCAGTGGAGAATCAAAGGGAAAAAAAATCATATAATGGCTCATAGCACTGGCAAATTATTGGAATTAATGTATTATGAAAGGTGTAGCAATTTTTTCATTGGCTCACCTTCAAAAATAACTGAATCTTACCTCAGTGGTCTCAGAAGGAAATCCACAAATTACATCTGTTGCAATTGTAATTCCTGGAACCCTATTAACAAAAAAAAAAAAAAAAAAGGTCATTAAAAATAGGTTTCCATTCCTTAAAAATCTTATGCCATTCTTTTTATTTTGAATTGAAAAACATTCATGTAAAATACAAAGAAATATCACAAATATTTATAATACAGAAGGGTAACCCATGCCTAAATGCTACAGCCTGGATTGCTTATATGGGTAGGTGAGAGTATGAGGAAATTAAAAAGGGATCTGTTGGATAAGTATAAATATTGGCTAGAGGGAGACATATGGGTGCATTTTCCCTCCTAGCACAAGGAAGTAAGTAGAAGCCACTTACTTCCTTGTTATTTGTTTGTTTGTTATTTGGTTTTTAGGAGCATTAGCAACTAGGGCCATATTGCTCCGGGATATGCGGTGGTCATTCCCTGACCTTTCCGCATCCTCCGTATTTGGTGGTGACGGGCTCAAACACCGGTCTAATCAAGGAGCGTGTGCTATGCACTGCTGCTCCTTCCCACCTGGCTATGGAGTCGCCACTTACTTCCTTGTGCTATATGGTCAACACAATACTAAACATTGAACCTCAGTTCATTGACTTTCCTTCGTGTGGCTCACAACAAAAATTTTTAAGTAAAGCCTTCATTAATTTAAAAATTTCAGCAGTGATGATGCATGCATTAGGAATTTGCAGATAAAGGAACCACTAGGTGACAGTGATCACAGTGTACTGATGTAGGATTCACTTAAAGATGTAACTACCATCAAGGCTAAAGGGAAGGGTTTTTGTTTTCATAAAGGTGACTACAGGGTCTCAGACAGTATTTAAATTCTACAGAGTGGGATCAACTGATGATGTTACCAATGGTGAATTCTAAATGGGAACACTTCAGGGACTTAATCTTGGAGGCTATTAGGCTTTTCATACCAACTAAGAAATACTGTTCAAGGCCTAAATGGATGTTGAATGAATTAATGAGGTTGTGGCAGAGAAGAAAAATGCATGGCATGCATATAAATTATCAGGTGACACAGAAGCCTACGATAAGTTAATCTGTAATCAAGTCACAAAGGAGGTTAGGCAGGTGAAGGCAACTTATGAGAAACCTTTGGCAAAGAACACAAAGAAAAATAGCAAAGAGTTCTTTACTTATGTAAACTCTAGAAGGAAGGGGATGAATCAGATTGGTCCACTTAATATAGATGGTTCGACTATTGATAATCCTGCTCAAGTAGCTGATAAACTGAATGAGTATTTTGCATCTACATTCACATGTGAGTTCTTCAAGGAGGGGAAATGCCAGAAGTTTATCAAACTCTAACAGGAAGCTAAATGATTTTGTGATAACTGAGAGCAAAATGGGGGAGAAATTGTGGGAGTTAAACATAAAAAAGGCACATGGGATTTCAGTTGTTCTCCCTTGCTACCTCCTTCATTACAACTGTTCAGTTGTAATGAAGGAGGTAGCAAGGGAAGTAAACAAACCCTTAGCCATAATTATGAGAGCATCTTTAGAGTCAGGGGAGGTCCTCAAGTTACTGAAATGGATAAAGGTATGGGAGATGTGCAAATGTATCCCCAATTCACAAAGAGGGTTCAAAGGGTGACAATAATTATAGACCTGTTAGTTTAACCTCTATTCCAGGAAAAATAATGGATTCACTGGTTAAAGAGGTGATACAGGATCACCTAGATAAGACAGCAGCAATATTTCAGACACAGCATGGGTCTGTTAAGGGGAAATCTTGTGTGACCAATTTGATTGGATACTATGATGTGGTCACAAGGAACTGGATGCTAAAAATAATTTAGGTTACTGTTTCACATGGAAGACTGCTGTACAAATTGTAGCAGTATGGCATTAAGGGCAAGTTACTGAAATGGATAAAGGGATGGTTGAGTGGGAGACGGCAGATTGTGGTAAACGGACATTGCTCTACGTGGACTAATATTATTAGCGGAGTCCCTCAGGGTTCGGTGCTGGGCCCTTTGTTGTTTTGCGTATTTATCAATGATATCAATGAAAGTATAACAGGTTTAATGTCCAAGTTTGCAGATGATACAAAGGTTGACAGGGTTGTTAATGACACTAAAGACAGTATGTTACTTACTGCTGCCAATATGCAAAGTACTGCATATTGGCAGCAGTAACCCAAGAGAAAAATACCAACTGTGGTACTACACTCAGGGAGGTAGAGAATGAAAAGGGCCTGGGGGATAATTGTGCAGTAGGATATGAAGTTCTCTGAGCAATGCAGATGGGCTGCCAGAGCAGGTCATTGAGTTTTGTCAATGATATATAGGAATTTTGCTAGCAGTGACAAGTAAGTGATTATACCTTTGTATAAGGCAATAGTAGGCCACACCTTGAGTATTGCATACAGGCCTGGAGGTCTGATATTAGGAAGGATGTAGAATTGCTAGAACGAGTACAGAGAAGGGCAACAAGACTGGTGAGAGGAACAAGGGGGGGGGGGGGTTCTCTTACTAAAAGAGGCTTAAATTCTGCCAGTTGCAGCATCTGGAGAGTAGGCACCTGCGAGGTGATCTGATTGAGGTGTACAAGGCCTTGAATGGTTTGAGCATGCTCAATGCTGACGGGATACTTCCGCTTGCTTAGACTAAGAACCCAAGGGGGCATAGATTCAAATTGAGGAGACAGTTGTAGAATAGATGTGCCGAAGTTTGCCTTTAGCCAATGGGTAGTTGATTGCTGGAACAGATGTCCATCTGTTGTTGTGGAAGTTGATGGCTTAAATAAATTTATGGTTGAACTAGACAAACATTTGGCATGACCAGATTGGTGAAATGAGAAGTTTTTTTTTTTTTTTTGGCTGATTGTATAAGCTTGCTTTCTTGCATCATATGCCTCAACTAATGCTAATTAATTCTAATAAGAGATTAAACAATGCTACTACCAGAATACCAGATAATCCTAGCAGCAAACCCAACATTCTTAATCTTTTACCCACCAACAACCAATGTTGATGGTCCTCTAGGTAAATCAGATCACAAATTGTTTTTTTTTTTTTTTTCCCCCTTTCACAATGGAGTCTCTCTCTCAGCCATTTTAAGCCTCGTATCACTTTGCCTTACAGAAATGGGATGATCTGCATGATTTTTATTCTTTTCTTTGGTTGGAAAATTTTCTGATCAATGTTTGTCAGAAAATTTCTTAATCGTGTTTCTTAAATTTCTTAATTAACTTTCTTAAATTTATTAATTAACACAATTCTTAATTGTGTCAGCAAAATTATTCTTGTAGGGATGAAAATCCTTATTCCACATTCCACCTAAAATCTTTAGAATGATCTTCTAGAAACCCTCAGACCACAACTCCTCACTTCTCCAATGGAGCCTGTCCTACCAACCCCACCGCCCTCCTCCCTCCCTTGGCCATCCTAGTAAGTAGTGGCAAATAATGCAAGAAAGCAAACTTATATAGCATCAGAAAAAAAAAAGTTCACCCAACCATGCCCTCCAAGAATTTGTCTAGTTCTTCCTTGAATTTATCTAGCCATTCACTTCCACCACAACAGATGGAAGCCTGTTCCAACAACCAACCACCCACTGGCTGAAGGCAAACTTCCAGCAATATCTATCCTGCAATCATTCTTCTCTCAAGTGGAAGAATGTCATGAACATTCAGCTTACACAATCCATTCAAGGCCTTAAACACCTCAATCAGATCACTCCACAGATGTCTAGTCTCCAGATGCTGCAATTTGCAGAACTGAAGCTTTTCTAGGTAAGAGCACCCTCTTACCTAGAATTCATTCTCAGCCTTAAACAGTATTTCTTCATTGGTAAGAAATGCCTAGTAGTTTGTATGATTACTTCCCTGTATACTTCCCATTTAGAATTTGCTGTTGGTAATGGCCACCAGATGGTCCCACTGAATAGCATTTAAAAACTGTCTAAGACCACTACTCTGGTCACCCTTAGAAAAGCAAAAGCCTATCCTTTACCCTTGACAGTAGTTACATCTTAAATTAAGTTCCACATCAGTGCAATGTGATTGCTGCCACCCAGTGGGTCTTTTACCAGCAGATTCTAAATGCATGTATCATCACTGCTGATAACCGATCAAGAGTATTGCTTTCTGAGGACAAATGGCATTGTACCGGGATCCATGGTTTGTTATTTGATTTTTAGGAGCACTAGCAACCAAGGCCATATTGCTCCAGGGATATGTGGTGGTCATTCCCTGACCTTTCCGCATCCTCCGTATTCAGTGGTCACGGGCTCAAACCCCGGTCTAATCAAGAAGCGTGTGCTAATGCCTCTGTAGCCAGGTGAGCAGGAGCACTGCTGCTCCTGCTCACCTGGCTACAGAGACCATTGGGATCCATGGTAAATGATGATTAAGTGTTAGCCAGTAAAATAATTTAATTACAAACAGTTAATGAATATCTTTGATTACAATTTGATTACTGTAGCTTTCGAGACAAATTTTGCCTCTTTTTCAACAGAAAAATTGAAACTTAATTATTCTAACAGACACAGTTATGCATGCAGTGAGGCGTGCGAGGGCACGAGGTAGGTCATTCAATCATTAAACTGGTGTTCATTGTTGCTGCACAGATACGCACCTTTTTTTTTTTTTCTCCAGCACTTGTCTAGACATAAAATGGTTGTCTATAAGATGGGGTGTAGTCTCATGCCTTTGCAGCAGTTCATGGCTCTCGAATTGCCCAATATATTGAGTGATTCTAACCAGAGGCGGTGGCGAAAGTCGGGAGTGGTCAATTATTTCATAGTCCCGCTGGAGATTGAGGTCATTGTGGGTGGACCAGAAGTGTTCCATGATTGTGGACTGGTCAGTCTCAGCAAGGCAAATCGCTCTGTTGTGTTCTGCAAGGCAGTCTTGAAGACGTCTTGAAGTCTTTCCTACGTAGCAACTGTCATAGTCTTTGCAGGCTATGCGGCATATTACACTGCTGCGTAAGAGAGGGGTGACAGGGGTCTTTACACTGGAAACTAGAGAACATAAGCTTCTACCAGGCAACTGCACGCATTTTATGCAGTATTCTCTGAGGATTTTCGAGACCAGGCATGTCGGGCCAGACATACCTGGATAGTAGGGAATGTAGGCGGTAGGTATATTGGCTTGAGTTGGGGGTGGTCTGTGAGCTCCTGTGCTTGCAATAAGCACTTGTTTAATACGTGTGTTGGGTTTTAATACGTGTGTTTTGGGACACCCTGTATATACATATAACCCTAAGACCAATAAAATTCACATTAACCAAACTAATTATTACTTAGAAGATAATACAAGGGCCGTTCAATAAAGAATAATCAAAATTTTGCATGAACCATACTGCTTGCTATTTCTAGCTGAGCTGCGGAATTTAAGACCAAACCAAGCTGCATCGCATAGTAACTGTGCAGCTGATTTGTGCACATGGTGCGCCCTTGGAGGTTGGTCAAGTTATGCTTGTTCCGTTTTCCTACATAACAATGAACATGACACACGACAAACACTATGCTGCTCTCAAATTTTGTCCCCATCTCAATAAAACATCAGTTGAAGCATGTGAAATGTTAAAAGAGGCTTTTGGTAAATCTACACACTTCCATATAACATAGCTTGCAGGTGGTTTAATTTGTTTAAAGACAGATGTAATTTAATCACAAAAATTGGCTACTCTGGAGCTTTAACCACTGCTGTCACCACAGAAACCATAAACACTGCTTCTGTAACATGAGATTGGTTTGGTTTGGATTTTATTGGAGCATTAGCAACTAAGGCTATAATGTGCCAAGACCAGGTAATATATAAAAATTTAACCTCTCAGTGACCTAATTAGTTAGGCCACCATGTCCTAAATTATAAATATATAATAAAAAATATATGAATAAAAGGAACAAAATAACATAAATTTTAAATACGAGTAAAAACCTTTATTGATTTAAAAAAGCTAAAAACAGCAGACACATTGTCATTGTCGGATAAAATCTGACTGAGTGTATACGGCTCAGTCGTATGATTAAAAGCGTTAAAACGGATATTGCTAAAATCTGGACAGTCAACTAAAGCGTGTCTGATTGTTAAAATTGTGCCACAGGACTCACACATAGGAGGGTCATCAGCCCTCAGCAAAAAAGAATGAGTCAAATGACTATGTCCTATGCGGGTCCAGGCAAGAACAACTTCCTCCTTACGATTCCTGCGCAGACTAGACTGCCACGGTTCAATTACAGGCTTTATACGATATAGTTTATTCCCAGTCTGTCTATTCCACGAATCCTGCCAATTGGGAATGTATCTTTTGGTGTGTTATTTGCCTGTAGTCTGTATAGGGGACTAACAGGCAGTGATTATTATTGGGAATTGCTGATTTGGCTGTGGTGTCAGCCAAATCATTTCCCCTAATCCCAATGTGTCTGGGAATCCAGCAGAAGCGGATACCATATTCACGCTGGAAGTGAATCTTCTGCTGAATGCAAGACAGAACTGGATGAGAATTATATCTCACAGTTATTAAAGCCTGTAACACGCTGAGAGAGTTGGAATATAAAAATGAACTGTTGGTATTGGCATTCACTAATGTGATCCAAGGCTAATAACTCTATAGCGTGCAGCTCTGCAGTAAAAATGCTGCATTCAGAGGGAATCTGCTCCGATGTAGTGTTGTCTGTAAAGACAGCAGCAGATCCCACATATGATTCTGACTTCGAGCCGTCTATGTAAATTGGCGCGAAGTCGGAATGTTCAGCTTGGTGTGCTGAATAAAGCTGCAGGTAGACAGACGATGGAGTGTCCGACTTTCCCCAATTTCTAAGGGACAAGTCACATGCCGGGACATGAGCATGCCAGGGTGGAAGGGGTTGCTTTGGTGTTTGGGCAACCTTGTCTACCTTGATATTAAGTTCTTTGAGTAGCTCTTGGAGACGAATACCAAAAGGTCGGTTGGCAGTCTTACGGGTGTTGTACAAATTTTCCCATCGTGGCTCAAAAACGGATGGCCACGTAGGATGGTCTGGCAGGGATTTCAGTTTTAAAGCGTAGTTTAGAGACAACTGCTTACGTCGCAGCGATAACGGCGGTTCGTTTCCTTCGACGTATAAGCTCTGGACTGGAGATGTTCGATATGCTCCAATAGCGGTACGGAGAGCCAGATGATGGACAGGATCCAGCCAACAAAGTACACTGTCTCTGGCCAAATTGTATACCAGGGACCCATAATCTAGTCTAGATCGTACAAGTGCACGGTAGATGCGTAGTAGGGTGCATGATAATGGCAAATGAGACATGGCTTCATCGTTTTGACCTAGAGAGTAAGCAACAAAGGCATTTGGAAGCCAACATCATCACCAACACTGAAAAAAGCAAAAGTTGTAGTTTCTGTGGGAAAAGTTATGGTTATCTCTTTTTTTGAAGGAAAGTGTTTACCAGCAAGGCATGCCATGTCATATGACCGTTATGGGACCTTATTACAGAACTATACTGCTCACTTTGTGAGATCACATTCATCACAAATGACCACAACTGCACACAGGTGGGTGGAAGCTGCATCACAATAATGAGAAACCTCACATTGCTCATACTGTCATCGAGTACGGATCCAGCATTAATGCCATATGTGTGCCTCATCCGCCCTACATACCTGAGCTTGCATCCAGCTTTTTTTTTTTTTTTTTTTTTGTATTTCCAAAGTTAAAGGAGCTGCGAGAAAAACGTTTCTAGTTGTCAGAAGTTGTACAGACATTGGAGACGATTCTCTAGTGCACATCAAAAAATGGCTTCCCCCATGTTTTTGAAGTATGGCAGAAATGCTGGAGTAAGTGCTTATCATCATGGGAACTATTTTGAAAATGGTCATCCAAATATGGATGTTTTTTCACAACATAAAGGCATGTTGTGAAAAAATATTATTCTTTACTGAACAGCCTTCATATCTCAGAATCCTCTGTGGGATAGCATTTTCCCAAAAAGGGGTTAGTTTCACTGACTAAACTGAACACTAAACTTACTTCTCTTTTAAAAAATCTACTACTCTCTTGAAATCAGCAATACAGTACTCTCTTTTCATGTCACTGAGAACAGCATCACTAGCTGACTGCACTGGAATGTGAAGAAATGAATATACCTGTGGGTGGGACAAAATTTTGGCCACATCCTGAAAATAAATACAATAAGTAAAATGTGTGTCATATAAGGTACACTTGTATGCTTTATACATGTAAGTACAGGCAGAATGACTAAAATCTGGCTGTCAAAAACACTGGAATTGTCCAAAATCCAGAAATTTTCAAGATTCCATTTTTTTAAATTAATTAATTAATTTTTTTTTTTTACAAAATGGTCATTTCACACTTTGGTGCCAAAAACTTTTTCTCCAAATAGTGCAAGTGGACGATGAATTAGTGAATTTGATTATATTAAAGTAGAGTTAATATTTAACATTTAATTTTACACTTCTGAAACTCTTGTACATTTACTCTTGAAAGTAACACTTACTCTTGAAAGCCTGCAAGCTGCCAAACATAGGAGGCATGCATGCCTCCTATGTTTGGCAGCTTGCAGGCTTTCAACTGCCATAAGTAAACACAATATAGTCTTACTAACTTATAAGAGAAAGACCACTGATCACTAAGCAGTCTTTCTCTCATAAACCATAATTTCTTTATAAAGCCATACCAGCTTGTACTATATTACTTTACTATGAGCATATTAAAATTATATCATACTGTACTTTGTATTTTGTTAATATTTATTTTTTCTCATCATTATTTTATTTTTTCAATGGGACATTACCAAAGCATTTTTTTTTTTTTTTTTTTTGTCGATTGCTTCAGTAACTTCATGGCACTAAAGTTCATCATTTACTAGATGTGACCGATGATCCAAGGAATAAAAAAATAACAATAATAAAATAATGTAGTTAATAAAAATAAGTTAATAACAGAAAAATTATCAAAAAGTATATGGATACAAATGATGTGATATAAATGCATTCTCATTTTACCTCTGCTTGAATGTTAACATTTCATGATTAGCTAAATTTTTATTGTCCAAAAACTAGAAAAAAATATCTAAAAAAGCAGAAATCTCCAGGTCTTGAGGTTGCCAGATTTCAGACGTTAAAAATACTAAAATAATTTCTTTCTGTGTATACCTGTATACAGAACAAAGTTATTTTACTATTTAGCTATCATAATTTATGTGAAATCAATACTTATTAGTGTATAACAGTCTTAACACTAGAAAGAAAGGAACTAACCACACCGTTCTATTGATATGAAGAGCATAATTATTGCTGATCTTGTACAGATTGCCAAAAAACTGAATACATATTAAATGAATAAATTATTTTGCATCTGCATTCACACATGAAGAAATTTTGATCGGTATTAGATCACTTTTGATCTAATACTGATCAAAAACTGAATGATGTTTATCATGTTGTTATTGGCATATCAACAACTTAAGCCATATTGCACTAGATCAGTGTTTCCCAAACTCGGGTCTGCAACTGGTCAGATTATTCATTCTATGTATAGCATAAATATATAATTATAAATAAAGTTGTAATTATGTTATAATTTATACATTTATGTAAAAATAAGAATAAAATAGAGTTGTTTTAAACATAAAACTTTGAATTTTCTTTTCAGAAAACGCAGTGCGCGTGCGCGCACACAGAGAGAGAAAGAGAGAGAGAGAAACATACACGCGCACACACACACACACACACACACGCTGGTGTGCAAAACTTAAGGACCAGTCAGGTTTTCATTGGAGTGGCCTAGATATGGGAAAGGCATACCACAGGAACGTCGCGAGGTACAGAAATGATGAAGGATACAACGGAAACAAAGCAGTACAGAGGGACTTGATTCAAAAATGGCAACATAGCACTGGCTGCCATGATACAGATGCATCACTGCCCAAGATGGAACAAAGGGAAGAGGTGGTCCTCAGTAGGAGATATGGCCACCCCTAATGTCGATGCAGGCTTTGCACCACCTGTCCATACTTAGAACAATGTTGTTGATAAGTTCTTGTGGTAGCATCGTCCATTCCTCTGTCAGCGCCATCTTCAGCTGGTGAACATTTTCAGGTGGGTGTGTATGTGCCACTAGGCGTCTTCCCTAGAGCGTCCCATATGTGTTTGATGGGATTTAGATCGATAAAATGGGCAGGCCAATCCATACAAACAATGTCCTCACTTTCCAAAAGCATATCAACAGCTGCAGTGTCATGGGGTGTGGCATTATCATCCATAAACACGAACTCAGGGCCAATGGCACCTTGGAACAGACACACACGGGGAAGGATTACCTCAGTACAGTAGCATGCACTGGTTACAATACCTGTGCACGCTACTGTACTGATGGATGTACACAACTTCAGATACTCGAATTGTGTACGTCCATCCAAGATAATGCCTCCACAGACAAGAACACCTGAACCGCCATATCGATCCCTTTCAGTGATGTTTGCGGGATGATACCATGTGCCAACCTCTCACCAGATTAGCTGACGTCCAGAATCGCTGCTGAGACTGAATCTACTCTCATCAGTAAAGAGTTCCTTACCCCACTGTGCTGCTGTCCAGTCCTTGTGTTCGATGCACCACTGTAAACGATGTCTCCGATTAGCAGGTGTTAAAGGGACACAGTGTACTGGCTGTCGGGCAAACAGCCCACCTTTGTGGAGTTGCCTGGCCACAGTAAACCGTGATATCCTGCATCTGTGCAGCTGGTTTGCAATGGATCCTGCTGTCTGGTGTTGGTCCCTCTTGGCCTGTAGGAGTATATAGCAGTCATCATTGAGCACTGTTTTTCATGGATGACCACCACTGGTCCTGTCGTTCTGAAAACTGACCGCGCATGTCTACGGGCGATACCGAACTTTGCAGCCATACTCCTCGCACTTCAACCTTCTTCGAGCTTCCCAATTATTCAACTTTGGGTAAAATCATCCAGATATTGGGTACTGGCCATTTCGTTGTCTGTAGCACTGTATGAAACCAATCGAGCGTCTGTAACAATCATGCTCACCATTTGGTAATTTGCACAGTTATGTGAACTGCTGCTTTTATCTGTTTATGTGAGTCCTCTCATCATGATTCAAATTTTTGCATGTGCACAAGCTTTCTACTGAACAGCCACAGTTATGCAAATGACCACAGGCTGTTTCTTCGTTTGATTTTGTGGTTGTAACCTTTAAAAACAAGTTTTGCACGCCAGTATATATATATATATATATATATATGAGTTAAGTTAATAATGGTTAGAGTTTTTTTAAAAATAAAATATGATATACTAGCTTATCAGGTAAACCATAAACCATGGTGAGTACCCAACGTGACCTGGAAAAAATCAATCTATGCCATGACATAAGCAATAAAAATATATAAAAATACCATTAAAATGTTAGTTATGGCAATCAGATACATTGCAAGGGACTTTTTCGAGGGCTAACCCTTACAATGTATCAACCATAATTAACGAGCTATCCGTTTCTGTAATGTAATGTTTAATCGTCCTAGATGGCATTAATTGGTTATGTTACTACTTAATATTTATTATAATACTTATATTTATTATAACATTTAATATTTGCTTTTTTATACTTGGAAATACAAAGGGGATTACCTGAGTTGTGACTCGTCTACCAGGAATTTTCCTACATAGCTATACATCCGTTAACACTTCTTAGTATTAAATACTGTCTGTAATGGTGGCCTCTCAGACAGCCTTTTCCCTGTTTGGGTCCTCTGACGTTTACTGGAGAATTTTATATGTATGCGCACAACTTATATTTATACGATCATGAGTTTCTACACAAATAAGAATAACATAATGCTACGTCGGTCGCGTAGAATAAATTGTACCGCGGATATCACTGAGGCTCTGGGTGATCCGACAAGTTCTTCTACTAGCCATTCAGCATCTAATGCTGCTGTCCAATTGAATCTATTCAGTGCCAATGCTGAGGCTCCTACTAACATAGCATGCCATACTAATGATCTTACCGAGATAGCAAATAATAATGTAGCACTTACCGATATTGCCTGCGATGCTCCTGATACTACAGACGTAGTAACTTGCAATAAACATAATAGCAGCTATCTAAAATTTAATAGTTGTAACAATACACTTTGTCAGACCTGTCCTAACATGAGCAAGTATCATATTACTAATAACATCGGCGCTCCAGTTTTTTGCCATGCCAGTGGGGTGGTGTACCTCATTAATTGCAACTTATGTGAAGCTAAATACATAGGACAAACCGGAGGGGAGCTACACATTAGGATTAACGTGCATAGATCCCACATTAAAAACTTCGTTAATATTAAAGACATCGAACTACAGCACTTTCAACTACACAGCTTTAGCAATACTTCTATTACTATATTAGCTATTGAAAGTAACCACAATGCCAGGCTAGAATCCGAAAATATCAATATATTAAAATATAAAACACTGTATCCTTATGGTCTTAATAATAAATTTAATGGAAATTGCTACACTAGCAATACTATGAACGATACTTGTATATATAGCCTGTTTCAAATAGTGAAAAGACCCAAATCTAACAGATTAACCAAAACATACAATAAAAAAGCCCGCACACCAAATATAACTGACGATTTCAATGACATGTTAATGCATTGGGACAAACCAATTATACATGTCAAACAGATTCATGATTTTATATTCGGGTTGAAACATAGTAAAATCCGTGCCCTTGACACCATCAACTCCAACTATAGACATAACAACTTACACCTTAACCTCCTGATTAAAGACATAAGTAAATTTATTTTTAGTAATAAAAAAACGAAAGTTACTTATGAATATATAAACATTAAATTCAGCCACGCATTATTCGATTACGTCTGCCTAGATAAAACCATTAACGTATATATAAGTGAATTACCTATTACCAATACACTGTTACGTACTAGATTCAGCTATAATAAACCGTTTGGACTATTTGTCTGTAACTATAAAAAAGCAGCTACTAACCTCGTCAATAGTAATATTGAGGCGGATTGCTATTGCCATTTACCGCAATATCAGACATATGTGGACGCACACCATAAACACATTATCACTGGAGATTTGAATATTATAGACTATCCTGAGCTACGTGAGATTCTATCATTTGGTTTTAAATTTCGACCAAATACTGATATTAATACCTATGCCATCTTTAAACAACTACATTCAGATATAATGAAGTTCTGCCTAAAGTTATCCTACAAATATAACACATCATTGGAAGCCTTCCACAAGTGGCTTACACTCACCTTTCAGGCCATCAAGAAACAAATAAAGTCCGCAAGCAGGAAACTACCACCTACTAAGATTTTTAATATAGATGCAATTAAGCGTAAGCTTAAAATGATACAAGATAAGTTTATTATTACCACTATTGATAAAGCCTCTAATAACTACAGCATCATATGTAAAAAATTTTACACTACAGCATTACTAAATGAACTTAACAACAGTAGCACATACAAAATAGTAACGGATAAACGTAACGCTATTACTAAGAAAATACGTGCATGGCATAAAAAATTAAAACTTACCAACCATACAACTACATACCCATACATATACTGTATACCTAAGTTTCATAAAAATCCGACAGGTTTTAGATTTATAACTTCGTGTAGGGATAGCTACGCTAAGATTCCGCATCGCAAACTAGTTAATTTACTTCAAATTATTTTTGATAGCATAGGTCATTCAAATATTATTCTCAATAATAGACCGGTATTGAATTACATCAATAGCAACACAGGCATCCATACGATAGAACATATCAATACGTTCGACTTTAATAACTTGTTTACTAGCATCCCACATAACAGCCTAAAAACTGTGTTCAGCCATTATTATGATAAATACAAAAATATCTTACCCTGTGAGAAACACTACTGGGATGACCTTTTCAACCTTTGCATCTTCAATAACTATATATTTAATGGCAGTAATCTTTATAGGCAACATACAGGGATACCGATGGGTGCATGTAGCTCATGCATTGTGGCAAATTTATACCTACACCACTTCGAATATAATTTTAAACAAAATATGGTTCTATACAGATATATTGACGATTTGATAGTTTTTAATATGCCTGACTTCCATATGGAAGCAATCAAATATTATCCGCCTGAATTAACATTAGAACGCACCAACACTAATAATTCCAAATCTGCTACCTTCCTTGACATGGATATAAGGATAGATAACAATTCTGTACACACTAAACTGTATGATAAACGCAAAAATTTTCATTTTAATACTATTGACCTCACTAACTGGAACTCGAATATCTCAAAAAGGATACATCGCAATACCCTAATCGCGCAAAGCATCAGAAGAATACATATATGTAACCAGACAGATTATATAATAGATACACTCATTGAATTCAGATCCAAGCTTTTAGAAAATTACTTCCCACACCACATAATTACTAGATATATGTATAGAGCTTTATTGATAGCTAACAACAAGGGGAACTATAATCTTAACGCACAGAATATTATAGATAAAGTCCTAAACAGGCGCTAATATAACATAGCCGTTGTAATAAAATAATATAAAAAATTTTCGTAGGTGTTGCTTTGGCTTAGATAAATTTCGTTGGATATGTAATTATGTAAATAGTAGGCACTGCCCATGGAGTAAGTTACATATAGCTTACTCGCATTAAAAACCTGTACCTATATTTGCTCCATGGGTAGGAACTTATTCTGTAAACTTCTATTATTACTTCGAGATATACTTATTTGACGGCTTTTCTATGTGTAATACTATACAGTATATTAAATAACAGCAGAGGGCGCTGTATGTAATTATACTTATTTTATCACTTAACTTTACTATTACATTTCCTAGGGGGGGCTGCGATCGGTAGTTATATATGCTACACGCGCCAATACATGTGGTTTTCTAGTACCTTGGCCATACGGTGGTAAGCATGCTAATTTTAATCTTAAATCATTCTAACCAGGATACCTTACTATAAGGTACATCCTATGTTAATTATTTTGCTTTTTCTTTGCTGTTTTACTTTCACTTTCTTATCCCTATTTTTTCATACCTCATGAACTATTAGAGTATTCGAGGGGGATTGAGGTACTATATCTATTCTTATACCTTTGTTCCGTTCGCCTTAGTTAGCTATAGCTCACACTGTTACTATTTTTATTAATTTGATGAGACTACCGTGGCAGCATTTACTATCAACTACGCACATATGCCTAACAATAATTATAGCTCTTTCTATAATTTTAATTTAACTTAATATTTTGGCTATCCGTCGGGCTAACAGTCATCTTGCCAGTTAACTGCTAAATTTGGATTTATTACTACTATTTGGCTCTAAATTACTACTAATTTTATATTTATACCATTGGCTCTAACTTAATACTATTTTACGTATATTAGGACATAGTTATGCTGGACGATGACTACAGAAACGGATAGCTCGTTAATTATGGTTGATACATTGTAAGGGTTAGCCCTCGAAAAAGTCCCTTGCAATGTATCTGATTGCCATAACTAACATTTTAATGGTATTTTTATATATTTTTATTGCTTATGTCATGGCATAGATTGATTTTTTCCAGGTCACGTTGGGTACTCACCATGGTTTATGGTTTACCTGATAAGCTAGTATATCATATTTTATTTTTAAAAAAACTCTAACCATTATTAACTTAACTCATATTCATACAGACCGATGTAATGTTTAATCGTCCTAGATGGCATTAATTGGTTATGTTACTACTTAATATTTATTATAATACTTATATTTATTATAACATTTAATATTTGCTTTTTTATACTTGGATATATATATATATATATATATATATATATATAGGGGTCCAGAAACTTTTTTTTTTTTTTAAGGGGTCCAGAAACTGGTTTTGATTTTTGAAGGGGTCCGTAGATCTCAGTAGTTTGGGAACCACTGCACTAGATAATTATCATAAAAAACACAAAATTATGTAGCAGATTTTCAAAAAGTTTCCATTTATCTACATTTCTTGGAATTTCTTCGGGAATTTGGGTATGCTGATTCCAAATATGATCTTTCTTAATTTCTACATATGAAAGAAAAGTAAAATATACAATAGTGTTAAATCAGATTTATTAACAATGTTTTAATTCTGTACATAGAATATTAACCTTTGATATAAGTAAAAAGGAAGGTTAAAAAAAAAATTCACTAATTAAATAGCAGTTGAGAGTAAGAGCTTCAATGGTATTCTGCAAATTTTTCCATAATTTTCAATTAATTTGTCAACTAGTCCTTTGTAATTTTCACTCAATGTCAAAAAAATCCTTTCATTGCCATGCATTTTACTCAGCATCAGTCATTTTGTCTCCCAGTTATTGGCAACCCAACATCTACTTTACTTGTGGTTTGGTTTGATTTTTAGTGGTGCATTAGTAGCTAAGGCTATAATGGCCCTTGAGGCTGTCACAGATATTCTCTTAGGTATGACAAGCCAGATTTACTACCTGGGAGTCTAAAACGGTGATGGAACTGATATTCATGTGATACTTGAGTCAAGTGGACTGAATTTTGGCAAAGTCTGAGCTTTCTGAAAAAACCAAAACCTCTGCTTGCACTTTCACCATCGCAAGACTATTTGTAACCCTGGTTATAACCCCCTACCGTATGGCACCTAGTATGCTGCAGGTGACCACCCAGGTGTGAACCAATGTAAGCAGGAGTGGATGGTGATGTGGCATTCACACAACACAAAGGAATGCCACCCCACTGTATTACCAGGTAGGTGACTCTCAATCAACTGGTGCAAAACCATCACTTTGCTTACTGAAAGCCTAAAGTGGTGAAACCCATCTTCAACAACCCCCATGAAAAACATGTGGGTTGTTGAAGATGGGTTTGCTCCAGCAACCCCCATGTCTTCTATCATGGAGTATGACTGATGTCTTTTTGAGGTTACGATGGTATCGTGGCAAGATCCAATCTTCCTTACATTTTGAAGGTATCGAGGGTACAGCTCTAAAATTTTGTTTGCAGGCTTACCGCTAGATAGTCCACCAGACTGAACCGCTAGATAGTCCACCAGACTGAACTCTAGAAGGCATTCAGATCAAATAGTGTATAATATCACTGCCAGATAGTGACTGGAGGGAGACCAAGTAGTGTGTATAGGCAGGGGCAATGCCAAGGAGCTAGGTATATTCTTGCTGTGTGCATTCCATATCCAAAAATTTCATTACATCAAACAACACGTTCTTCCAACTTTTCTTCTTTCACTCTAGATGTTACTTTTCTCCTAAACAGCTACTCACTCAAGTCTGCCCTACTACAGAATATTATTCCCACATCTGGGGCAGTGTCCTCAACCTCTCACAGGCTTCAAGCTCCAGTCAAAGAGGGCAGTTAGGTTAATTAATAACCCATCTCTTACAAAGTTTCTCCACCCTCTATCTCACAGACAATGTTTATGCATCATGCCTTTTCTACAGATACTTCCATAGGCAACATTCTGAATTGGTCTATACAGTCAGTCCTCATATAACACGTGTTTACACTACACAAATTCGATCATACACGATTTATAAATAGGGGAACGATATCTTATATAACACGAACCAAATTCACTTATGCACGATTCGCCTTTGTGTTTACAAGAAATGGCAGTTGAACGCGGAATCACCCCAACTGAACGCTTCACGATAGGAACGAAGAGAAGATTCTGAAAATGTATTTATGTGTCTTATGTTAGTGAAGGGGAAACACATTTCACCATAATAACGTAAAAACCAACACAATTCCAGCTATCGGTATAATCGCAAATGCAATTAGATCGAGTTTACTACCAGTTTATAACAGATTCCACTAGCAGAACCGCAAATGGAAATTGTTTTTATTGTTTTATGGTAGTAACCCCTAGAAATGTACTTTAGTAAAAAGTGAGGTGTTAATAGTGTATTTCTGCCTTTATGGTGTTGTTTATTCAGTTGCTACACGCACGCAGCTTTGTTTATGTGTATCAAACGTGCCTCCTCGTTTTGTAATTGGGCTTTATTCCCTAAAAATGAGTAAAATACTTAAAAGGTGTGAAAAGGAAGCATCCTGGTGAAGACACTGCAGATTCAGAGAGAAAAAGAAAAGCAATATCGATAAACAGAGGCGGACTGGATCAAAAATTCTTACTCGGGAAAATTTATAGTGGCCTCATACTATGGTTTATGGCCAAAATCACACCGGCCTCCGGCCCACCGGGGTTTCCCTGGTAAGGCTTATGGCCAGTCCGCCTCTGTCGATAGAGAAAAAATATGAAATTGTGAAACGCTTTGAGCAAAATGAAAGACCATGTGATATTGCACATGCTACAGACCTAAATGAGGCAATGCCGAGAATTACAAAGAATGCAGAGAAAATAAAAAAACTTTCATAGCAGGAACAACTCAAAGTGTAATTAATTAAAATCCATTAGATCAACACACAAAGAATTGGAAGAGATGGAATGGCTGTCATCTGTTTGGATAGAAAATCGATCAAAAAATAAGTTTGCTTACGATAGAAGCAAAAGCATTAGCAATATTTTATTACATAATAAAATACGTAAGTATTTTATTACCATTATTTATTGTGTTTGGTAATGTTTTTTTTACAAATATGTTTTCAATCTTGGGTGGCCAGCACCTAACCCTATTTTTCCCATAATATACTGCACGATTTTGCATTTCACGAGGGTTTCTAGTACCAGAAATTTTGTTTCAAGTGCTACTGGGATTATGTTTTGTTTGAGCTTTAATTCTGACTCAGGGTGAAAGTTCCACTTCTGACAAAAGTGGATAC
The DNA here is from genome assembly GCF_048544385.1 of Mastigoproctus giganteus. Taxonomy (NCBI): domain Eukaryota; kingdom Metazoa; phylum Arthropoda; class Arachnida; order Uropygi; family Thelyphonidae; genus Mastigoproctus; species Mastigoproctus giganteus. The sequence continues at coordinate 196,046,444 of NC_143583.1, read as the reverse complement.
AAACAGTCTTTTGGGATGAGAGCCTGACCTAATTAGCCACTGTCCAAGAGTTGAGACAGTCAATGGTATGCTACAATTGCCTTTCAATGACTCTCATATTGCATGACGGTGAAAATATGTTACAGTCATCGACAAAGAGGACATTGTTTACAGTTAGAGAAAGTTGTTCAATAACAGAATTAACTTTGATAGCAAAAAAGCATAACACTTAGAAACGATCCTTGAGGCACTTCCTTTTACTGGCAAAACGGCCAAGAGAGAGAGAGAGAAAAAAAGAGTGGATTCTACATAAACTTGGAATGACTGGTTTGAAAGGATTGTTTTGTTTTTATTTTAGTTAGTTGTTGGCACAACTGCTTCTGTGATCATAATGCACCTCCCAAGGTTTTTCCAGTACTCTGATCCAAGCCCAAGGCAGGATTCGAACCTGCGACCTTTGGGTTGCCAGGCAGGCACTTGACCCACTCGGCTAGGGTTTGAAAGGAAGTTTTTAATAAAGAATGCAATGTGTCCACTAAGATCAAAGTTATGTCTTTTAAAATTTTTAATCTCCAAGCCATGTCATACACTTTTCCTATGTCAAAGAAAACCAACTGGTGCTCACATTTCAGCATCACAAATAGACGTCTCTAGTCAGATTAAATGGTCAAGGGTTAACCTGTTCCTTCAGAAGACACACTGTCCTGGAAAGAAGGTTGCTAACTTCTAAATACCACATAAGGTGAGCACAGGCCATTCTTTCCGGGATCTTGTAAGAGCAGCTGGTCAGAGCAATAGGATGATAATTGTTCAGTATTTTTGGATCCTTTTCTGCTTTCAAAAAGGTAAGGACAATTGCATTGTGCCAAGAGGCTTGAAATTCCTATTTGAGAGAGATTCCGTTACAGAGACAGAGCAAGAGATCCATAAATTCTGATAAAAGATGTTTAATGATCTCATCATATGGTCCAACAAGCACTTGCCTTAACAAAAGAGCTGTTTACAGTTCCCACTAATTCCAATGACTGTTTTTCAAATTTTTTTTTAAGGACTAGAAACTCTGGGGGGGGCAGATGTTTCAACAGACATTTTAGCAACTATCTTCCCCCCCCCCCCACACACACACTCAAGTGTTCAGAATTGTAATTAGGCTGGCAGCCCAACTGATGAAAGATGTGAAACAGATACAAGATTCTTTTGACTCGGATGTAATGTGCTTTCGCATGTGCACATTCAAATGTTATTAGGTTTTCTGTGGTAGAATATCATTGAAATATCCCCACACACCTTATTTTATTTATTTATTTATTTTTTTTTTTTGTGCTTTCTTGCTGCTGTTCATTCTGCATTCCACATGGCTTGGGAAATGATGGAAACTGTGTGGATGTCTTTGGAACTGTAGCTGCTGTTGCTTGGACAATAATTTCTGTAATGTGCTTAACTGCATCATTTGCTTTTGGCTGACTGTGGTGGTATTAAACATTGCATGATGTTTGAAGGAATTCCAGTTAGCCTGATAAAACTTCCACTGTGGTATCTATGATGGTGGATATGGTCTCCCATTGCAAAGGGTGAACATCACAGAGAATGATCACTACTGTAAAGGTTTTCTTTAACTTCCCATGTACAAAAAGCAAGGAGAGAAAAAGAGCAAATAGAGATCAATAGCAGTAAATTTTAACATGAATTACTGTCACTGTGTTGATAGGGATAACTTAAAAAGGGTAATTGGGATAACTTAAAAAGGGGCATGGTTACCCACAAGGTTGGCAACTCTGCCATGGAAAGGGCCATCCCTGATTCTATCCTTCCAGATAATTGAACAATTATGCATTTGGCCCTCATTTACCTTTAAATATGGCTCCTGTAGGCAAAAGTAATTTGGTTCATGCTTATACAGAATAGTCTTGGTGTCGTCAATATTTCTACAGAATCCATAGCATGCTTATACAGAATAGTCTTGGTGTCGTCAATATTAGCATTAGCATTAGTAGAGGCATATGATGCAAGAAAGCAAGCTTATTCAGCATCAGCCAAAAAAAAAAAAAAAAAACCCCACTCCCATTTCACCCCTCTGTTCGTTCGAAATACCTGTCCAGTTGAGCTTTCTACAGAATCCATAGCAATTCCACTCTAAGAATTCCTCAGGGCTGAGGGCTTTGTATTCTCAGACTTGGGTCTATCCAATTTTGGGGAAGTATGGATGTTATCTGGTATCCATTTCTTCCTCAGCAAAAATTTCAAGAGTGAGTTTTCTGCCACCTCCACTTGTACATCCATTTGTTCTTGCGGGTAAGATGGGCTGGGCTGGTTTCAATTGTTTTTGCTTACCGTTCAGTTTCGTTGAGCTGCAGCAGCAGGTGGTACTGATATAGTTGTGACAACTGATTCACTCTTTTAAGCTGGTTTTGATTAACTCAATAAATGGCAGGCAAGAAGAGTGAATAACTCTGATGTTTGTATGATCGTCTTAAGTTGGTGTCCCAATGGCACACTTCCCAGAAACCTTCTGGGCATATAAAGGCTTGCTGCTATTTATAGGTTAAATGCATTTTCTGGCCTCTTGATATGAAATGTTCAGTCCTGTTTAAGTGTTTGAATTTCTTTCTCTTCCTTGCACCACTGGCATATTTGAGAATACAAATCAGGGGTAAAGGGAAGGGTTTTTGCTTTCGTAAAGGTGACTACGATGGTTAAGACAGTATTTAAATTCTATACAGTGGGACCAACTGATGATCTTGTCAACAGCAAATTCAAAATGGGAAGCATTCAAAGAACTTATCTTGGAAGCTACTAGGCTTTACATACCAACTCAGAAATATTGTTCAAGGTTTAGAAAAAATTGGATGTCAGAGGAACTAATGAGACATATGGCAGAGAAGAAAAATACATGGGATACATATAAATTAACAGGTGACACAGAAGCCTATAATAGATATAAGTTGGTCAGTAACCAAGTTACAAAGGAGGTTAGGCAGGCAAAGGTAGATTACGAGAAATCTTTGGCAAAGGATGCAAAGAAAAACAGCAAAGAGTTCTTTACTTATGTAAATTCTAGAAGGAAGGGGATGAATCAGATTGGTCCACTTGATATCGATGGTTCAACTGTTCATGATCCTGCTCAGATAGCTAACAAACTAAATGAATATTTTGCATCGACATTCACACATGAGGAGTTATTCAGCAAGGCAAATGCCAGAGGTGTATTCAACTCTGCAGTAATCTAGATAATCTTGTGATAACTGAGAGTAAAGTGGAGGAGAAATGGTTGAAGATAAACACAACAAAGGCACCTAGGGCGGATGGGATCTATCCAGTTATATTAAAGGAGGTAGCAAAGGAAGTAAGCAAACCCTTAGCCATAATTATGAGAGCTACCTTGGACTCAGGGGAGGTACCCACAGACTGGAGATATGCAAATGTAACCCCAATTCACAAAGGAGGATCAAAGGCTGACACAAGTAATTATAGACCTGTGAGTTTAACTTCTGTTCCAGGAAAATTAATGGAGTCACTGGTTAAAGAAGCACTGCAGGGTCATCTAGACAAGACTTCAGTTATAGCTCGGACACAGCATGGTTTTGTTAAGGGAGGTTGTCTCAGACATTCTCTCAGATATGTCAGACAAGCTGTACTTGCTACCTGGGAGTCTAAAACGCTGATCGAACTGATATTCGGGTGACACTCAAATCAAGTGGACCCAATTTCGGCAAAGTCCGGACGGTCTGTGACAGCCAAATCCTATGCTTGCACCTTCATGATGGTAGGACTCTTAGTAATCCTGGGTATAACCTTCATGCACAAGTACATGGTGGGTGACCACCCAGGTGTGAACCAACATAAGCAGGGGTAGAGGTGTGGCACCCACACCACATGGAGGAACGCCGCCCCTCTATGTTACCAGGCAGTACTAGGTGGTAGATGACTCTCATCAACTGGTGAAATACCACCACTTTGCTTATTGGAGGCTTGAAGTGGTGGAACCCACGTTTAGTCTCTAGAGCTAAGTTCCGGTCAACCCTTCCCTATCACTTCCATGATGCAGTATGATTGATGACTTTTGAGGTTATGATGAACGTCGTGGCGAGATCCAATATTCCTTACATTTCGAGGGTACAGCTCTAAAACTGTTCGCAGGCCGGCCGCTAGTTAGTACACCGAACATATTGGTAACTCTCTAGGAGGCTTCCAGATCAGCTAGTGTATAATCTTGCTACCTCTACTCTGCCAGATAGTGACTGGAGGGGTCCAAGTAGTGCGTATGCAGGGAGCATTGTCGAGGCCACGTTATGTCAAGGATGTGGGTATATTCTTACCACGTGTGCGGCATATCCAAAAATTTCATTACTTCATAGAGCATGTCCCACCCACTTTTTCTTACTATTGAATACATCATGAATTGTCAAACTAACAGAGCAAGCTTATCTGCGGAAAGATCTAAACCTCCCAAGCACTTCCTAATTCATTTCACAAATGAATTCGTGGTCTCAATTCTAATCTCAACGATGTCCATTTCCACTTGCAGTCTGCCAAACCCCATGTACTTTTTCTGACAGAATCTCAGTTATCGGTTGATTCAACTACTGCTCATCTGAGATGCCCAAATTATTCGCTGTATGATTCCTTTCCCCTCAAAGGTGGTACTTGTGCATATGTCCGTTCTGATATTCCCTGTCAGAGACTTGGCAATTTGGAATCTACTCTCTTTCATCTTCTCTGGCTTAAAATCTCTCTACCTTATTGTGTCAAATTCATCTGTTGTCTCTACTGTTCTCCCAACTCCACTAATCACTTGGAGCTCTTTGACCTCGTCTCTTTACAACTTGACTTTCTCCACTCCAACTTTCCTAACAGTGAGGTAATTTTCCTAGGTGATTTTAAGGTTCACAACTCCAGCTGGCTTCTGTTTTCTAGTCACACCAACATAGCAGGTCGAGATGCTGAGGCTTTTGCAATTACTAATGACCTAGCACAGATTGTTCATTTACCTACAAGAATACCAGACAATCCTAATCATACAACCAATTCGCTTGATCTTTTTCTCACAAACAACCCTTCTAAGTACACGGTAGAAGTGAGAGGTCCTTTAGGCACTTCAGATCACACTTGGTGATTGTCTCTTCTCCAATGGAAACTTTATCTCATGGCAATTCCCAACCTCGTTTTGTTTCGCATTACAAAAATGCAAAATGGGATGACCTGCGAGACTTCTTTTCTTCTTTTCCTTGGTCGGATTACTGTTTCAAAACTTCTGATGTCAACGTTTGCTCAGATCGTGTCAGTGAAATTATTCTTGCAGGAATGGAATCCTTTATTCCACACTCCACTTTAAAATCTCATCCTTTATTTTAACCTTGGTTTTCCAATAAATGTGCTAAGGCTGTTCAAGTGAAGAATGTTGCATATCGTAATTGGCTTGTTTCTAATTCTCCAGTTTCATTTTCTGCCTACACCAAAGCTCGCAACAATTGTAAAGCAGTTATTAATCATTCGAAACTAGAGTTTGAACAGGCTAAGAGTAGAAAACTTGCTTCTTGCCCTAATGGTAGCCGAGCATTCTGGTCTCTTGCCAAAGATATTGGCCGCAACTTTTGCCCATCTCTGCTCCCACCTCTGTCCAAACCAGATGGTTTTGTTGTCACTTCAGCAAAGGATAAAGCTGACCTGCTAGCTTCTCATTTTTCTTCCAGCTCATGTTGTTTGTTATTTGGTTTTTAGGAGCATTAGCAACAAACCCCATATTGCTCCGGGGATATGCGGTGGCCATTCCCTGACCTTTCCGCATCCTCCATATTTGGTGGGCACGGGCTCGAACCCTGGTCTAATCAAGAAGCGTGTGCTACGCACTGCTGCTCCTGCCCACCTGGCTACGGAGACACCCCCAGCTCATGTATTAATGATCTTGGTAAAACACCTCCCACCATTCCCAACACGCTCCATTCAATGCCTCCTGTGGTCTTCCATCAAAAGGATATCAGAAGGATTTTGAGGAATCTTGATGCTAAGAAAGCTCCAGGTCCTGATCATATTTCTCCACTTGTTCTCAAAACCTGTGCTCCTGAACTTACTCCTATTCTTTGCCTGCTTTTTTCACTTTCTTATTGCAAAGGTGTTTTTCCTTCTGCTTGGAAATTTGCTCATATCCAGCCAGTTCCTAAAAAGGGTGACAAATTCCTTCCATCCAATTATCGTCCCATTGCAATTACTTCTACTCTTTCTAAAGTAATGGAGAAATCAATTAACCGCCAGCTCTTAAACTACCTAGAAACCTTCCGTCTGATCAACGATCGCCAGTATGGATTCCGTCAGCGTCAATCCACTGGTGATATTCTGGCTTATGTTAGCCATTTATGGACTAATTCAATGAAAAGGTTCGGTGAAACACAAGTAGTTGCTCTTGACATCTCAAAGGCTTTCGATCGTGTTTGGCCTAAGGGTCTTCTAAACAAGCTTCCGTCTTATGGTTTGCCAACTGTTTTTACTAATTGGTTATCCAGTTTTCTCTCTGGTCGCTCACTGAGGGTGATAGTAGATGGCTCTCTGTCTTCTAACTTCTCCACTAATGCCGGTGTCCCCCAAGGTTCAGTTCTTTCCCCCACTCTATTCCTCTTGTATATTAATGACCTTCTTCCATTGACTGGAAATACCATTCATAGTTTTGCCGATGATAGCACATTGCATTCCAATTTCATAGATATTGCATATCTATGAAATAGTCCATAGATATTTGGCTTCAAATATCTATGGACTATTTCAGTATATAATATACTGAAATAGTGAAATGGGGTGACATCCTGATGAGATGCCCTTTTCCATATATCGGCCAGTTACCTTTAAATGTAAGATAATTATAAGATAATGTTAAAGGACAAGATATTACTGAGTAGTAATGAAAAAGATATATTGGCACATGCACAACCATTTATTCATAACTGTAAGATAATTTTTAAGTATAAGATTATTATAAGATTATAAAGTTTATTAATCCAGCAACAAAATATATTTGTATATATGTAACTATCTACTGATCCACATATCTGCAATGTCCAGGCCTGTTACTAGCATGGATGGAAACTGCACTCCTGGATAACCTAAGCACTAACTTTATATTCTTCATTCATATACTGTTCACTTTCCTCCAATTAATATTTTTCCACACTTGGGCTAATAGTTTACATGAGGGCAAAAGTGTCTATTTCTATCCTAATTCCTGCTGTAGAACTCTAATTTTGCCTATTCTTAGCTAAACTGCTATACCCTTGCCTGTGACCACAACACACTATGTATGCAAAATGAGTATATACAAGTAACACTACTAAGCTCTGTCTTTGCTGCAAGACAGGCTATTAGATATACCCAATATATACAGAAAAATCTTATAAATCACACACACACACACACACACACACACACACACACACACACACACACACACACACACACACACACACACACACACACACACACACACACACACACACACACACACACACACACACACACACACACCTTCTGGCAGGTCCTGGCTGATTTCCATAAACTTATTACTATTTTACATTTTTTATAACAACCTGGAAAGAACAAATGATTGCCATCAAAAATGACCCAAAAATTTATACCATTATATTTTGTTTTGTTTTGTTTTTTACTTTTGTATTATATTAAAAAAAAAAAAAAAAAATACTGAAGCTAATGATGAGCTTGTGAGAAATCACTTGGGGGACTTCCCACACTTACTGGCATAACAAAATTAACTTTAACTAGAAATTCATTTCACATCATTACACAGTATATAGAGACTATTGGTTTATCAGCATTAAGCAATAATGAAAATGCTCCTACAAAGTGGGTCACTTTGAAATAAAAAAATAATAATAATTAAGATTTTACAAGCTGTAGATAACGGCATACATTCCAAGACTGACACTGTTAAAACAGTTCAGTATTCCTAAACTATTCACCATTCTGAAAGATTAAAAGCTTAAAGAAATCAACTACAACAGGTAGAATCAGAGGGCAAAGTATCTGGATCTTGAAAATGTACTCTTGGCACAGTTGGCAAATGGCTTTAAATGCATTCAAAAAGATGTCTCCATAGATGGAAATCTTTTAAAAACTAAGGCTGAATCATTTACTTATTGGAGAAATGTACTTCATTGGAAAAACATTCTTCATATTTTAGCATGAAGAACATTAATAAATGCAAAGTACTGCATATGGAGAGCAGTAATCCCAGAGTAACATAGCAATTGTGCAGTACTACACTCAGGGTAGTGAGGATGAAAAAGACCTAGTGGTAATTGTGCAGTCAGATATAAAATTCTCTGAGCAGTGCAAACAAGCTGCCAAGTCAGTTCATGGATATTGTCGATGACATACAGAATTTTGCTTGCAGGGATAAGGGGTGATTATCCCCTTGTATAAGGCAATGGTCAGACACCACACCTTGGGTACTGCATACAGGGCTAGAGGCCTCATTTTAAGAAAGGATGTTGAGCTACTAGAACAAGTACAGAAAAGGGTGAGATTGAGTGGAACAAACAGTTGCTGTTATTAAGATTGGCTTAACTTCTGCAAACTACAGAGTCTGGAAATGGCACCTGGAAGATAATCTGATTATGGTGTATTAGGCCTTGAATGGTATGAGCAAGCTCATGCTGATGGGATTCTTCCTCTTCCTCAAATTCCACACAAGCGGGCATAAATTCAAACTGAGGAAAGACAGTTGTAGAATAGATGTGCAAAAATTTGCCTTTAGCCAGAGGGTGGTTGATTGCTGGAACAAACTTCCATTTGTCATTATGGAAGTTGACGGTTTAAATAAATGCAAGGCTGAACTAGACAAACTTTTGGAGTGAAGGAATGGTGAAACAGGTGAGGGTTTTTTTTTTTTTTTTCTCCTGGCTGATGCTAAATAAGCTTGCATTCTTGCATCATATGCCTCTACTAATGTTAATGCTAACTGCCCAATAATAGTGAAGAAATGTGTTTTGAAGGCTACACCAAAGTAGTGAATGTGAACATTGCATGTTTCAGGATATGCATGAATGAAGAGGACTTCATTGCAGATATAATGAAACCTGTAATTTGTAGTGATAAAGAGGAAGAATCAGTACAGGCAAGCAAGAAGCTCTGTTATACTGTAGGTGAGCAAGAAGCTTCGTTGAAGCATGCTCATCAAGGATTAGTTTGCATGTAATTTTTTTCAATTGCAGCCTAAGTGTGAAAGTGAATTAACCACTGTCACATGCCTTCATAATTCTCTTTTAAAACATGCTTTGTCACTGAAACAGATCCTGACAGATTATTTTAAAGTCTAAAACTAATTTCCATGTCTATGGGTAGGCCTTAATATGTATCTGAATGCACGCACGCATGCACGCACGCACACACACACACACGCACACACACACACGCACACACACACACACACACACACGCTGTTCATATTTGCTACTGCACATAACTTATAAACTAAATTTACTACTCTGTATTCAAAATATATCATCTTCATTTTCTTGTTTAATACGGTAGTATATAATTTAACTTACGTTATACTACATTGTAATAGTAGAATTACGTTGAATGATCAACCTTTTATTTGTTATTTTGCTGTTTTAAGAACTATCAATATAAAGACTATTTTTCTCAAACTTTATAGTTAGCTCCCATGGGAGCTAACTATAAAGAGCTTCAAGGGTTTGTGAGCATGCATGTGCAAGCACATATAATCAGAAATTTAATGCAAACAAGACATTTTCATTAATGTATATAAGAAATTGTAATACCTGACATGAATTAAAATTACTTACCTCTAAATACTCTAAGATATAAGGAGGATTAGTCATTCCCAATCTTAACATACAGTTTTCTGGAATAACATCTACTAGCTGATAAAGCAATTCTGGAAGAGTAACACCTATATCCCGGCCATAGGCTCCAGTGTCTTCTGAAGTCAACCAAATTTCTCGTACTCCTTCTACAAAAACACAAAATTTACCTTTTATTTTTTACTTACTGAATTTTTTTTTTACATTTTTCTATGTGTATCATATAAAAAAGTTAATAAACAATTATTAAATTTATAAATTTTCAGAATGATGACTACCATGACCAGACAATTCTTTTTTTTTTTTTAAGTAAAAATCTTTAGAAAAATGCTTCAAAAATTACTAGAACTCATTTCAAATGTGGAGCATACTGGGGCACTGTTAATGCAAAGCTTAACGTGCAGATATCAGTATCTCGACAACAGCCAACATCATTTAGGGTTCCCGTTCTGTGGAGCTATAAGTCTACTAAGACTGGCTGAACAGCAGTCAAACAACAGGCCAAAGGTCACCCATGGGGCAGCACATGTCATTGACGCTTGTGATCAGCCCCATGTGTCTTATTACATAACACACAGCAGCAATGTAGCACAGCAGCCCAGCTAACCACCCAGTACAACATAGGAATAGCAAGACCAATATCCACATGGACTAAGTGCCGGAAATTAGCTTGCATAGGCTAATGGTGGCCGTCACAGGTACCCATGCTCACTGCGAGACACAAGAAACTGCACTGCACCTTGCATGGACACATCAGCACTAGCGCTAGACCTTCAACATGTGGAAAATCTGTCACCTGATCTAATGAATTAGATGACCAGTTCTACCAGTTGACAAGTGTATCCACATGGTGAAATCAAAATGAAAACATGGCACCTGGACACACTGTTGGTGTTAGAAGGCACGGTGTTTTGATTTGGGGACTGCTTTGGTGCCATTCCCTGGGTCCACTGTTCATGGTTAATCAACTGCTCATTATGAACATCTACCTTTCTATCATTAGCAACCAAGTACATGGTCTAATGATTTCAATGTCCAACTCTGTCAGCTAATAGGTGTATTTACATGGTGAAAGCAACTAATTATATTTAGCCGTAATTATATTTGGTCATTTATTGAGTTAACTGTTATATTAAATTATTTTCTTTAAGTAGCTTATAGTCCCAGTCAAGCTCCTTGGTTTATTTTGAATTTAGATAGCGATTTTGAAAGTTAATACTCAGTGTCCATAGATTTACCGTTTGTAACTTTCCGCCATTGTTATACATATATCCCAAACTAGATAGTGAAAAATCCCAAACTAGATCGACAAAACGTATATCCCAAAGTAGATAGTGAAACACGTAGCATGGAATTAGAAATCTGTTAGCTTAGTATAGTATTAGCAATTAATCAGTAAAATTTATTAATCTTATTAAATTTCATTGTCAATTAAATTGTACTTAAACGGAATCATGACCGACTAGAGCAGCAAAGCAACACTCACAGATTAGCCAGAGTGCTGTGGCTTGGGGGAGAACTGAAGGGGGCGATTCTCCAACACATCACAGTCTAAAAAAATGCACGAAATATGAAATGTTTGCAGACCTGTCTAGAACAGGACATGATCTAGCCAAGGAGGATGTCTTTGTGTGTGCCTGGTGCAAAGACTGTGAGGAAAATAGGTACCAACTCAATGTTCTGATGGGAGTCTATGAGAGTTTGAAGTGTAGGATGGATGCCCTCGAGGAAATAAACAAGAGGGGTCCAACAAGCTCTCAGCTGCCTAACTCAATGCCAGAGCTCACTCCTGTGCATCAGGCAACACAGCAGCAATCTCCAAGGCAGAATGTGCTGGTACCACAGGAACTAGTTATTGTTAGTGACTCTATTGTCAGGGAGATGGGAAATATATTATGCAAAAAGGATAGGTGGAACAGGACCAGAGTGTGTCTGCCAGGAGAAAAAGTTGATGTAGAGCAGATATCATCTTTTAAGGGCACAAAAGGTGATATTGTTGTACAAGTTGGTACTAATGACCTTAAGGGTAGGAGATCTGCAAATTTATTTAACAAGTACAGGTCAATGTTGAAAAAAAGTTGCGAGCTAGGGTTGAATTTAAAAGTGGCTGCAATTCTGCCCATACACAATAAGAGGGAATATATCATGAGAGCCTTGGCAATCAATTTGGGCCTGGAGAGATTGTGCAAGGCTCATGGGGTAGAATTTTTTCAGCATGGACTCTGTGCTGACTAACAGGAGAAATGCTTCTACAGGGATGGGATACAATTAAATAAAAAAGGGTGCAAGAATATTTGCTGATGCTATCGAGGCAGTGTTAGGTGGGTCAGAAAACTGTTAGCTTGAGGGGATTCACAAAGTAAAAGATTAACAGTAGCCACAGGCAGAGGTGTAAGCAATTCTTGCACTGCTTCTATTGCAATGAGCAGCAGCCTAGAGAGCAAGTTACTGGGAACTTCAAGAGCTGCTGGGAGTCATCACGGAACAAATAAATACATGGGCTGTGTTAGAGTAACTAAGAGTAAGAACAGGTGCATGTATACTTGCATGTACACCAATGCTAGAAGTATAGTAAATAAATTTCATGAATTTGAAGTGCCAAACAAGGCAACAAAGGCAAATATTATTGGGATATCAGAGACATGGGGTCAATGAGATATAAGCAGTGAAGAATTGGAATTTGGGGAGTACAATATGTACAGAAAGGATAGACATTGTAGGAAGGGAGAAGAGGTTATGCTGTTAGTTAAGAAACACACAAAATCTAACAACGTGCATCCAGTTGACATGGGTGGACAGTGCAATGTTGAATCAGTTTGGTGTGACAAACACTGGGAAAGGGAAAATGAGAATAGGAGAGTGTTATAGGCCTAATGACTCTGATGAGTACAAACAATTGTCTAAATAGGCCTACAAGGCTGGGACAAACCATGTTGATGATTAAGCTTCACACCAGCCGGAAGATAAATAAATTCAAAACTGTAACTAAAAACACTTTATTTACAATAAAATAAATATAAAATATAAAAATATAAAATATTTACAATAAAATAAAATATAATTAACATTGATAAAATATACTAAAAACTTAGAAATTAAAAGCGATAAATTTTTATCAACAACAAACAATTGTGCAGAGAAATAAGAGTGGGCCAGTAACTCAGAATGTGTTGTGATGGGGGATTTTGTGGATTTACTGGAGGATTGTTTTCTACAGCAACGTGTTCGAGGGGCAACCAGAAGTGGTAATACTCTTGATATGATTATTAGCAGTGATGATGCATGCATCAGGAATTTGCAGATAAAGGAACCACTAGGTGACAGTCATCACACTCTACTGATGTGGGATTTACTTAAAGATGTAAATACCATCAAGGGTAATGGAAAGAGTTTTTGTAAAGGTAACTACAGTGGTCTCAGGCAGTTTTTGATTTCTATGCAGTGGGATCAACTGATGATGTTAAAAACAATGAATTCTAAATGGAAGGCCTTCACCAACATCAATCTTAAAAGCTACTAGGCTTTCTATACCAACTAAGAAATATTGTTCAAGATTTAGGCCTAAATGGATGTCAGATGAACTAATGAGGCTAGCAGCAGGGAAGAAAAATGCGTGGAATGCATATAAATTAGCATGTGACACAGAAGCCTACGGCAGATATAAGTTAGTCTGTAATCAAGTAACAAAGAAGGTTAGGCAACTGAAGGCTGATCATGAGAAATCATTGGCAAATGATGCAAAGAAAAAGCAAGACTTCTTTACTTATGTAAACCCTAGAAGGAAGAGGATGAATCAGATTGGTCCACTTGATGTTGGTGATTTTTTTTTTATGAAAACTCCAAACACGAAAGGTATCAAAAACCTATAGTACTTAGTACCGTGCATGGGTTGAAGGAGAAGTATGGGGGGGGGGGGAGATGCCGGAAACTTTGCTCTAGAGACTAAACATGGGTTTCACCACTTCAAGCCTCCAATAAGCAAAGTGGTTTGACTGTTGATGATCCTGCTCAGATAGCTGACAAACTGAATGAGTATTTTGCATCTACATTCACACATGAGGAATTCTGTAAGTAAGGGGAGGACAGAAGTTTACTAAACTAACAGGAAGCTAAATGATTTTGTAATAATGGAGAGTAAAGTGGAGAAGAAATTGTTGAATTTAAACATAAAAATGGCACCTGGGGCAGATAGAATCTATCCAGTTATATTGAAGGAGGCACAGTGAGGGAAGTAAGCAAACCCTTAGCCAAATTTATGAGAGCATCCTTAGATTCAGGGGAGCTCCCCATGGCCTGGAGATGTGCAAATGTAACCCCAATTCACAAAGGTGTTTCAAAGGGTGATGCATATAATTATAGACCTGTCTGTTTAACTTCTGTTGTGGGGAAAATAATAGTCACTGGTTAAAGTAGTGATGCAGGATCACCTAGACAAGACTGCAGTAATAGTTCAAACACAGCATGGGTTACTTAGGGGAAGTCTTGTCTGACAAATCTGATTGGATACTACAATATGGTCACAAAGGAACTGAATGCAAAATATAATTTTGATATCTTATACTTGGATTTCAGAAAAGCTTTTGATACTGTTGCACATGGAAGACTGCTGTACAAATTAGAGCAATTGCTGAAATGGATAAAGGGATGGCTGAGTGGGAGACGGCAGAAAGTGGTAATAAATGGACACTGCTCTACATGGACTAATGTTATTAGTGAAGTTCCCCAAGGTTCGGTGCTGGGCCCATTCTTGTTTTCTTTATTTATTAATGATATTGATGAAGGTATGACAGGCTTAATGTCCAACTTTGCAGATGATACAAAGGTTGGCAGGGTTGTTAATGATAGTAAAGACAGTATGCTACTGCAACAGGATCTAGAAAAGTTAGGTAGATGGGGCTGAGAAGTGGCAACTGAAGTTTAATATTGGCAAATGAAAATTACTGCAATGGGTAGTAGTAACCCAAGAGAAATGTACCAACTGTGATACTACACTCTGGGTGATGGAGAATGAAAAGGGCCTGGGGGTAATTGTGCAGTAGCATATGAAGTTCTCTGAGCATTGCAGATGGGCTGCCAGAGCAGGTCATGGAGTTTTGTCAATGATATATAGAAATTTTGCTAGCAGTGACAAGGAGGTGATTATACCTTTGTATAAGGCAATGGTCAGGCCACACCTTGAGTATTGCATACAAGTCTGGAGGTCTCGTTTTAGGTAGGATGTAGAGTTGCTAGAACGAGTATGGAGAAGGGCAACAAGATTGGTGAGAGGAACAAAGGGATTCTCTTACTACGAGAGTCTTAAATTCTACCAGTTGCAGCATCTGGAGAGTAGGCGCCTGTGAGGTGATCTGATTGAGGTGTACAAGGCCTTGAGCAGGCTCAATGCTGAAGGATACTCCTACTTGCTGAAATTAAGAACATGAGGGGATGCACAGATTCAAATTGAGGAAAGACAGTTGTAGAGTAGATGTGTGGAAGTTTTCCTTTAGCCAACAAGTAGTTGATTGCTGGAACAGATTTCCATCTGTTGTTATGGAAGTTGATAGCTTAAATAAATTTAAGGCTTATGAACTAGAGAAACATTTGGAGTGACCAGATGGGTGAAATGGGAAGGGGTTTTTTTTCTTTTTTTTTTTTGGCTGATGCTGTCTAAGCTTGCTTTCTTGCATCACATGCCTCAACTAATGCTAATGCTACATGAAAATATTGGTACCCAGATACAGTGTTCAGAAGGTTGGGGGCAGTGGTGTTTTGGTTTTGGGACTGTTTTAGTACCATGCCTTGGGTCCTCTGATCACTGTTAATCAACTGCTCAATAGCTCAACCTACCTTTCTGTCGTCACCAACCAAGTACACCCCTTCATGATGACAATGTATTCGGACAACTCAAGTGTCTATCAACAAGACAATGTACCATGCTACAAGGCCCAGCAGGTTGCTAGGTTACTCATTTCAGGAACATGACAATGAGTTCTCTGCTCGGCCATGGCCACCCCAATCACCGAAAAAAGGACATCTGATGTTATGACCATCCACCTGATAATGTACAGGCATTACTCAACATTGTGCAACACATGGATAGTACTACTACAGAGCAACTTGCAATACCTTGTGGAGTTCATGTTTACAGGCTGTTTTACTTAAAAGGTGGCCCAACAAAGTATCAGGTAGGTGTTACTAATGTAGAGCCAACTCAGTGAGAGAGAGAGAGAGAGAGAGAGAGAGACTAGCTAGTTATAAAATCATAACTTTATCAAACTATTATTATTTTTCATGTTTTTTAAGACTCAGTTTTCATTTCTAATTAACTAATAATCCATATATTCATATACTGAGTGAATTTCTCTCATGTATTTATGAATTATGTTATCCAGAATAACTGAAATAATAAAACTGGGATGATAAATATCAAATTCACAAACCCACAAGCAGCAATTTTCAATATATATACTGCCCTACCATTAAATATCCAGCTATTGTCTCTTGATAGTTAGCCATGTCCTACCTAAACACCATGTGTCAGCACATACACATGCCCTCAGGGAGATGATTGGGACACATCAGCACCAGTACAGTGCACAGAACCCTGCATGATATTGTTTGCCATGGTTCTGCAGCCATCCACAAGCCATTAATCACCCCAATTAATGACAGATGCTGTCAAGCTTGGTTATAAGGCCTACTGTTCTTGGACCACAGACCAATCAAAAGTTGTGCGTTAGAGTGACAAGTCATGGTACACGGTTTACCATTTTGATGGTCATGCCTTTGTTTGGTGGATACTGAGAGAAAGTTACCTGTGGACTGCATCATCCCAACAATTAAGTTTGACAGAGGCAGTGTGATGGTCTGGGGCTATTTTACATAGTTGGGCCTGGGACCATTGGTTATTTTGGATAAAATCATGAATGCTGAGGTCTATGGGCAGATGGGCTAAGAAGTGGCAACTGAAGTTGTCAATGATATATAGGAATTTTGCAAGCAGTGATTGTCCCTCTGTATAAGGCAATGGTCAGGCCACGCCTTGAGTACCGCATACAGGTCTGGAGGCCTCATTTTAGGAAGGATGTAGATTTGCTTGAGCGTGTACAGAGAAGGGCAACAAGATTGGTGAGGGGAATGAAGGGATCCTCTTACCAAGAGAGGTTTAAATTCTGCAAATTGCAGTGGCTGGAGACTAGGCACCTGTGCGGTGATCTGATTGAGGTGTATAAGGTCTTGAATGGGTTGAGCACGCTGAATTCGGATGGGATCCTCCCACTTGTTCAGATTACAACCTAAGGGGACATAAATTCAAATTAAGAAAAGACAGATGTAGAATAGATGTGCGGAAATTTGCCTTTACCAGCAGGTGGTTAATTGCTGGAACAAACTTCCATCTGTTGTTGTGGAAGTTGATAAGTTAAATAAATTTAAGGAGGAACTGGACAGGCATTTGGAGGGAATGGTGTGATTTTTTTTTTTTTTTTTTTGGCTGATGCTGCATAAGCTCATACACTTGCTTTCTTGCATCACATGCCACTACTACTACTACTACCTAGACATCCTCAGAAGAAAAGTCATGTAAACCATGGTGGCTGCATACTGGTTGTTTTCTGAATGAAAAGTTCCTGAATATTGGACCAAGGCATTAATTGTACTAACATATAAAAAGAAAAACAGAACTGACTTGCGGAAATTAGAGGAATTTTACTCCTTAGCACGCCACTAAAATGTATACCACATCTTAGAGAAGTATTGTTGAATGTAACCACGAAGAATAACAATGAAGCTTTAGACTAAGCAGATGCTAATACTAACACAAATTAGTGCCTGGCCACTTTATCAGGATTATGATCTAAAAATATTGGAGAAATCATGTAAAAAAAAAAAAGGACATCAAAAAGACATGCTGAAAAGACATCTTTCCAATTCATTCCAAAGATGCTCAATGGGAATAAGATCTGGGGAATGTAAGCCAGGGTGCTTGGAATCTTCATTGTGTTCCTCAAACCATCTCTTTCATAAATATTGCAGCGAATGGTTGCAAACATAACATCATAAATTAATACATATAAGTTGACAGGGGATAAGAAAGTCATAAAACGTAACTCGGATATAATATTCAATACCAAAATACATATATATAGTGTTAGAACTGCATTGGAATATAGGTTTTGGGTTATATTTTGTATTGGAATTTTATTGAACTTGAATAGAAATCATGACTCAGACCAGACCAGAGCAGAGCAGAGCAGCAAAGCAAAAGGCTCAAACTAGTGGAAGTGCTGAGGCTCAAGGGAGAACTGAGGGGGTGGTTTTCCTCTGAATCAGTCTATTGAAATGCACTGCTTGTTTGATGTTTGTGGAGCAATCAGGAACAGCACATGATATTGTCAAGGAGAATGTCTTTGTGTGTGCACGATGTAAGGAGTACAAGGAAATCAGGTGCCAACTCAGCATTGTTATGGGCAATGAGCACTATTATATGAGAGCTTGAAGGACAGGGTGGATGCCCTCGAAGGATTTAAATTGAGGGGCCCATCAAGCTCTCAGCTGCCCACATCAATGCCAGAGCTTGCACCTGAATATCATACAACACAGCAGCAAGCCCAAGCAGAACACGCTGGTCCCAAAGGAACTAGTTGTTGTAGGTGACTCTATTGTCAGGGAAACGAGGAACATATTGTGCAAAAAGGATAGATGGAACGGGATCAGAGTACGTCTGCCAGGGTCAAAGGTTGATGACGTTGTAAGGCAGATATCATCCTTTAAGGGCACAAATGGTAATATTGTTGTACACGTTGGCACTAATGATATTAAGAGTAGGAGACCGACAGAATTACTTAACAAGTACAAGACAATGCTGAAAAAAAAAAAAGCCGTGAGTTAGGGTCAAATTTGAAAGTGTCTGCAATTCTGTCCAGACACGATAGGAGGGACTATATGATGAGAGCCTTGTCGATCAATTCTGCCCTGGAGAGACTGTGCAAGTCTCAAGGGGTAGAATTTTTCTCAGCCTGGTCTGTGCTTCTTAACAGGAGAGACTGCTTCTACAGGGATGGGATACACTTAAATAGAAAGGGTGCAAGAATATTTGCCGATACTATCGAGGCAGAGTTAGGTGGGTCGGAAAACTGCTAGCTTGGGGAGATGCACGGACTAATAGATTAACAGTAGCCACTGGCAGAAGCAAAAGTGATTCTTGCACTACTTCTATTGAAATGCAATCGAGCTGCAGCCTGGAAAGCAAGGCAATGGGAATTTCCAGGACTGCTGGGAGTCATAGTGGAACAAGTAAATACATGGGCTGTGTTAGGGTAACTAAGAGTAGAAACAGGTGCATGTATACTTGCATGTACACCAATGCTAGGAGTATAGTTAAAAAATTCGATGAGCTTGAAGTGCTAGTCAAGATGTCTCTGATATCCCAACAATATCTACCTTTGATGTCTTGACTAGGTGTCACACAGACATAAGCAGTGCAGAACTGGAATTTAGGGAGTACAATGTGTACAGAAAGGATAGACAAGGACAGGAAGAGGGGTTATGCTATTAGTTAAGAAACACAAAATGTAAGGAAGTGCATCCAATTGATATGGGTGGGCAGACAATGCAATGTTGAGTCTGTTTGGTATGACATAAGCACTGGGAAAGGAAAAATGAGAGTAGGTGTGTGTGTGTTATAGGCCTAATGAATCTGATGAGTATAATGAGCAATTGTGCAGAGAAATAGAGTGAGCGAGTAAATTAGTGTGTGTCTTAGAATGAGGGATTTTAATTTCTCGGATATTGACTGGAATTTGTGGGTTGATGACACACACTAGCAAGGCTTTTGTGGATAATTGTTTTCTACAGCAGCATGTTCGGGAGGCAACTAGAGGGAGTAATACGCTTCATCTAATTATCAGTAGTGATTCTTCATGCATCAAGAATCTGCACATAAAGGAACCACTAGGTGGCAGTGACCACACTGTGCTGAAGTGGGATTTATTCAAAGAGGTAGCTACCATCAATGGTAAAGAAAAGGGTTTTTGCTTTCGTAAAGGTGACTACGGTGGTCTAAGACAGTATTTAAATTCTATATGGTGGAACCAACTGATGATGTTACCAATAGCAAATTCAAAGAATTCATCTTAGAAGCTACCAGGCTTTTCATACCAACAAAGAAATATTGTTCAAGATTTAGGAATAAATGGATGTCAAATGACATAATCAGACATGTGACAGAGAAGAAAAATGCATGGGATACATATAAATTAACATGTGACACAGAAGCCTATGATAGATATAAGCTGGTCTGTAACAAAGTTACAAAGGAGGTTAGGCAGGCAAAGGCAGATTACGAGAAATCTTTGGCAAAGGATGCAAAGAAAAACAGCAAAGAGTTCTTTACTTATGTAAACTCTAGAAGGAAGGGGATGAATCAGATTGGTCCACTTGATATCGATGGTTCAACTGTTGATGATCCTGCTCAGATAGCTAACAAACTAAATGAATATTTTTCATCGATGTTCACACATGAGGAGTTATTCAGCAAGGGGAATGCCAGAGGTGTATTCAACTCTAGCAGTAAGCTAGATAATCTTGTAATAAATGTGAGTAAAGTGGAGGAGAAACTGTTGAAGATAAACACAAGAAAGGTACCTCGGGTGGATGGAATCTATCCAGTTACATTAAAGGAGGGGACAAAGGAAGCAGGCAAACCCTTAGCCATAATCATGAGAGCTTCTCTGGACTCAGGGGAAGTACCCATGAACTGGAGATGTGCAAATGTAAACCCAATCCACAAAGGAGGATCAAAGGGGGACACAGGTAATTACAGACCTGTTAGTTTAACTTCTGTTCCAGGGAAATTAATGGAGGCACTGGTTAAAGAAGCACTGCAAGATCATCTAGACAAGACTTCAGTTATAGCTCGGACACAGCATGGGTTTGTTAAGGGGAAATCTTATCTGGCCAATCTGATTGGATACTATGATGTAGTCACAAAGGAACTGGATGCAAAGAATAATTTTGATATCATATATTTGGATCTTAGAAAAGCCTTTGATACTGTTGCACATGGAAGACTGCTGCACAAATTGGAGCAGTGTGGCATTGGAGGCAAATTGCTGCTATGGATAAAGGGATGGTTGAGTGGGAGAAGACAGAGAGTGGTAATCAATGGACACTCCTCTTTGTGGACTAATGTTATTAGTGGAGTCCCTCAGGGTTCAGTGTTGGTCCATTGTTGTTTTCTGTATTTATAAATTATATTGATGATGGTATATCTGGCTTAATTTCCAAGTTTGCAGACGATACGAAGGTTGGCAGGGTTGTTAATGACACTAATGACAGTACACTGCTACAACAGAATCTAGAAAAGTTGAGCAGACGGGCTGAGAGGTGGCAAATGAAGTTTAACATTGATAAATGTAAAGTACTACATATGGGAAGCAGTAATCCCAGAATAACGTATCAATTATGTGGTACCACACTGACAGTGATAGAGAATGAAAAGGACCTGGGGTAATTGTGCAGGCAGATATGAAGTTTTGTGAGCAGAGCAGATGGTCTGCAAAAGTAGCTCATGGTGTCTTGTCAATGATATACAGGAATTTTTCTAGCAGGGATAAGGTGGTGATTATCCCCTTGTATAAGGCAATGGTCCGGTCACACCTTGAGTACTGGAGGCTTCATTTTAAGAAGGATGTAGAGCTGTTGGAACGAGTACAGAGAAGGACAACAAGATTAGTGAATGGAAAAAAGGGTTTCTCTTACGAAGAAAGGCTTAAGTTTTGCAAATTACAGTGTCTGGAGACTAGGCACCTGCGAGGTGATCTGATTGAGGTGTATAAAGCCTTAAATGGTTTGAGCATGCTCAATGCAGATGGGATTCTTCCTCTTGTTCAGAAAAATCGCCTGAGAGGGAATTGAGGAAAGACGGTTGTAGGATTGATGTGCAGAAGTTTGCCTTTAGCCTGCGGGTGGTTGATTGGTGGAACAAACTTCCATCTGTCATTGTAGAAGTTGATAGCTTAAATAGATTCAAGGCAGAACTTGACAAACATTTGGAGTGAATGGATGGGTGAAATAAATGGGTTTTTTTGGATGATGCTATATAAGCTTGCTTTCTTGCACCATGTGCCTTTGCTAATGCTAATAATCATCTTGAATGTATCCCTGTCCTCAGGGGAAACAAGCAATATTACTAGGTACATCTGATCACTTTGATGTTCAGGTTTGTAATATCATTGTAGGCTGTCTTAAGTGCATCTATATGGGCACCCTTCCAATGTTGCTATAAAGTGGGAATGGGAACTTAATCAAACAGCTTGACTTGCTTTCAATCCTTCATTTATTATTTACATTCCTGGCACCATTATTTTCCAATTGGTGTCTGAAACCAATAGCTTCCATGAAGCTCTCATATTCCTGTAGTGCATTCATTGTAAGGTCATTTGCATAGTAATGATACCTTGTGATATTCCCACATTAAATTCAGTGGTTAAATGTTCTATGATTTAGTGATGAATGCACTTCATAATCTTTTCTATAAACTGAGCACCACACTCTGTCATCCTACATTTCCAGCCCACAGTTGTGTCTGTTAAATAATTTCTGAGAATTTTATCATGTTAAAGGCTCAACTGATGACAGTCTTTAAAATGATAACTAGTGAAGTTCTCCTCTCTGCTGTGGAGTATTCACAGCAGAGAGAAGGGATGCACTGACAGGTGTGTATCACTTGCCAAACATGCACTAATTCTCATAGCTCTTTTGATCACAGGATCCATTCCTTTCCCTACTGATGAACTGTTTCAGCACTAGTTGAATCACATGATTTTATAACACATTGCTGTATAGGTCACACACATCATGTGACCCCCAACATATATTTCTGCAAAAACTGTTCCACATAGCCAAAACCTTTGTGGTGCTAACAAAGTAGCCAAGGCAGTATAAAAAGTCATGGGTATATAACAAGATCTTTTATTTAAAATCTGTTGATCTCGAAAAACCATAACAAAGTACTTAGAAATCTGTTTTTTCAAATTTTGTAAATATATAGTATACAGGATAATCTTTTAAGAGGAATATAACATAACTTTGTTATATAACCCCATATAACAAAGAGAATTTATGATTCACTTCAATTTAAGATAATTCACAGAAATTCACAAGAACATTTTTTAAATTCACAACTACAATAACCAAATTTCTTGCATTTCATTTTGATAAAATTAAATGCATAAAGGGCAACTGTTCTTTTCATTATCTAAATGAAATGTAAGAAGCTGCTCATTGGATTCATCAGCAGCATATAAATTTACAAATTATATCATGTGAAGAATATTTTACCTCTGAAGGCATACTCTGCTCTTTCCACAATTTCTTCAATGGGATAACTGCCAAGTTCCCCTCTGGCATGTTTAGTTTTACAGTAAGTACACTGATTTAAGCATCTGAGAAAAAAAAAAAAAAAAAAAGTTAAAAAAGAGCAGTTGTGGGATGCACTAAAATTTGTGCATTATATATGCACATTTTCAGAATTAGCACACACCCTTCTAGATTAATTTATTAGCAGCCTTAAAAAATATGCTATATCCACTTGGCCCCAATTGAGTATAAATCCTAAACCATGATCTTTACACTAGGATATAGCACTGTACTGCACTGAAACCCGACTGTAGCTGCGCCGGCCACAATTTAGAATATCCAAACTAGAATATAAATTTATAATCAATAGATTAACAGTATTTAACATGATTTCCTCAAAAAATTATAGCTAAACTTACATTTAGTTGGAAGGTTGTAAATATCCAAACAGGTTATTTTTCTCAGAAAATGTGTACAATATTACGAGACCACGTTACGTCAAGGACTCGGATATATTCTTGCAACATGTATGCATAATCCTAATCCTAATATCATAATAAGTGGATGTAAAAGTAAAGGACATATAGCATGTTCTTTACTTTTACATCCACTGAATGCATCATGAACAGTCAAGCTAATAGTATTTGCCGTATACATACTGCACTGGCAAAAAAAACAAACAAACAAAAAAAAAAACCACAAATTATATGCTTCCATCCTTACACAGGTACAGTAGAACCCCATTAATCTGGACTTGACAGGACCACACTCAGTCCAGATTAAAGAAAGTCCGGATTAACCGGAAGCTATCTTTTCACATACCAGTTTTTATTTAAAGTTACTAAATAACAAAATTTGAACTAAATTGGTTTTTATATTATATTAATAAAACAATATTTTAAAGTAAAAATTATAAAAATAAAAGAATATAGTAAGTAAACAAAATACTGTACAAAGAAATAAAGTTTTAATGTAGAACATTATATTATGCAAAAATATTACAACACAAAACTATTTGAGAAGTTTACTTGAAATAGTCCTCAATGTTTTTTTGCTTTAATTTTGAAACTCACTTCAGGGCCGCATGATCTCGCAACCGCTTCAAGGTCAGAAGCTCACCAGCTGATGTATCATCGTGTCCCTCAATGATAATGAGCATGCTTACATGATGTCATCCTCAGTGAGGATCTGATGTCCTAGATCATTATCCAAGGGACAATGTCTTCATTTGTTACGTCTGAACAACCCTTTAGACCAAGAGTGGCCTACTTAATTTGTGATGTGATCTACTTTTTTCCTTCAAAATGTGCCGCAATCTACCATCTCAAAAATTACATTGCAAAAGGTGCACAAGTCGAGGGATGACTGTACATTTAAAATTCGTTGTGATCGACCGAAATTAAATTCGCGATCGACTCATTGGCCACCCCTGCTCTAGACGTTGAAATAACTGAACAAAATCCTTATCATCATCGGAATCTGAAGAAATATCCATTTCCTCCTCAGATCTTTCTTTTGGAACATCAGGCCAAAGCTTTTTCCAGCATTTGATAAGGGTCGTCTTGTCAGTTTCATCCCAAGATGCAGCAGAAAAATAAATGATTGTCTTTATGTTGACCTTTTTAAGAAGGTCCATAAAGTTTGATTTTTCTTCAAGTGCCTCTTGTTCTAACAGTAAGATTATCAACTACTTTCTGTACTGTCGCTTCACAGCCTCTAACTCCTTGATCCATAAGCTGTAATAGTGCAGTAATGTTGGGTGGCAAAAATTTTACAAAGACGTTGCCAGATCTCATTTGTTCTTCTGCTGGGTGGGTTGGAGCGTTATCAATGAATAAAACTGCTTTTTCTTCCAGTCCTTGATCCTTTAAATATTTTTGAACTAAGGGAACGAACGAGATGAAAAACCAATCTTTAAAAAGAGCTGAGCTCATCCAAGCTGATTTTTGTGACTTGTACTTAGCTGGGGGGGAGGGGGGGGCATTTAAGTTCACATTTTTAAGAGCGTGGGGCTTAGCAGATTTTCATATGACTAACAGTGGTAACTTTAAATTCCCGGACGCGTTATTGCACAAAAGCAATGTCACTCTTTCCGATTTATGTCCTTTAGCTGAAGGACAAATTTTGGGGGACACAAAAGTTTTGAGGCAAATGTTTTTTTGAGTAACATTTTGAAAAATACACCAGTCTCGTCAGCATTAAAAATTTGGGATGGAACTAAATTTTCTTCACTAATAAACTTGAGAAACTGTACTTTAAGTTCTTCGCTTGCAACACAATCACCAGAAAGACTTTCACCTGTAATTCCGAGCTGTCGGATTCCATGACGCTCCTTCCACCTTGATAAGCATCCCAAACTCGCAGTAAAAGACGGGTCACCTACTAACTTTTGTTTGTTAAGGCTAAGAGCCCTTGATCAAAGGATTGGGCCTGAAAAACAAACCCCTTGCTCTCGTTCTTGACAAAACCAAATGTATAAGGCCTCGTCCAAATTTTCATTTTTTGCCTGCTTAATAGCAGCTCTATTTCCTAAGCTGTCTTTGGCCACCATTTTTGCACAAAATGTTTGATTGCTTTCCTATTTTTTTTCCCAATCGGAAACAGTTTGTTTTGCCACCCCTATATCGAGAGCGATCTTTTTTAAACTTTCCCCCTTATCAATGCGAAAAAGCGCATTCAGTTTTTGTTCCATTGACACAGTAACACTCTTTTTTTGCCATCTGCTGTTAACCCAAAACCAAAAAAATAAATAAATAAATAAATAAAAACAAAAAACACACTAAAGAACTGAGGTAAGGTGTAAGCATGGACAATGCTAGCAGTAGCTGTCAACTGAATAGGCCAGCACTCGAGATTACCCTACAATTGTCTCCGACCATACCACATGGTGGTTCAGTCTGATTTCTGGAGGTCACAACCATAAAACAAAAGCAATTAGCAGTCCCCTGTATATTAAGCTTTTCTGTTAATGCAATCTATTATAAATGGATAGTAAACAAGATCTTATTGAATTTGCGATAATACCAACAGCTGGAATTCTGTGGGTTTTTATGTTATTATGGTGAAATGTGTTTCCCCTTCCATGAAATCTTCAATTATATCAAAAACATAGATTAATTTTTAGAATTTTTTAAGTTTCGTAACTTGTTACTCCATTCTCACTTGTGCATATCATGTTAGTTACAATTTGTGCATGCAGTGTTCTTTGTTACTGATTGCTTATCTTTTTTACTGTTTTAAATTTTAAACCCCTCCAAAATGTCAGTGAACAGAATTTTTTTTTTTCGATAGTTAATTTTTCCCCGACTGAAAATGCAGTCCAGATCAGCGGGGTTCTACTGTAAGTATCCAGTTGACTTTTGAATTTATTCAACTGTCAGCCACAACTACCTGCAGGGATAACTTGTTCCAGCAATCAACGACTTGCTGGCTAAAAGAAAACTTTCTACAATCTAATCGAAAGTTCAACCCCTGTAATTTGAAATTATGACCCCTAGTTCTAAAATTCTTTATAATAGTGAGAATTCCACTTTCATTTATTTTACAAAACCCTCTCAGAGCCTTGTAAACCTCAATCAGGTCACCTTTGAGTTGCCTTGGCTGCCAAGTTCTGTAGCCCACAATCTGACTGTTTCCTCATATGGTCGTCTTTCTGCTGATCTCACCGTTTGAGTTGCCAGTCTTTAGACCCTTTCAAGAGGCTCGATTTCTTTTTTCAAGTGAACACAGTATTCCATATGTGGTCTTACAATTGATTTATACAATAGAATTACGACCTCCCTATCTCTACAGAACAGCGTTCAATAAATCATCAATAGGACACCATGAACTTTCCTGGCTGCCTGTTTACACTGTTCAGAAAACTTCATATCTGCTTGTATTGTAACTCCCAGATTCCTTTCCTCCTCCATGTTTTTATTCTACCCCACCAAGCATATAATTTATTTATGGGTTGCTGTTCCCCATCCTTATGTATACCATTTTATGTATACCTTAGGTATTAAATTAGAGATACACATTATCAAGTTATGCTATACCATAAAGATCACAATGCTAAATTAGTTATATCCCTAGCTAAATACTAAAGATATATGCCTAAAAAGTGACTAAAACCTACAAAATACGTATTACAAATAAAACCCTACTACTGTTCTACGCTACTGATTAAGCTACGATATTCCAGCCAAAACACCAATATGATAGCAGTAAGAGTAGTGACTTGTAACTTAAAGTCACTAGCTAAATTTAAAAAAAATATGCTAACGAACGCTACTAAGCCTATTTAATCTATTTGTAAAACACAAATTAATACGTTAACTAATCAAAAAATACAACAGATATATGCCCAAAAGGTGATTAACCCTTCAAAATACTTATTTATTAAAATTTAAACCTTACTATTCTTCTGAGCTACTGGTTATGCTACGATATTCCCTCCAAAAACACCGTTACAATAGCAGTAGGAGTAGCAAGTTGTAACTTACAAAATCACTGCCTAAATTTAAAAAATAAGCTAACGGAATGCCACTAAGCCTATTTAATCTATTTGTAAAACACAAGTTAATACGCTAACTGTGTTCGTATTTCTTTTTGCATTTGTAATCTGTATTTTGTAGGCTTTTGTATGTGTTCACTGTATTTTGTAGCCTTTGTATTTGTACGCTGTACTTATTCTGCTTTTCTCTAACTGCTATATGTGAACCCCTGGCGCTCGTTGCAGTGATGGGATATTGTGCTGTAACTTTACCCCACAATAAAGATTTATTTATTTATTTAACTAATAAAATATATGATAATATTTCAATGAAAACTTATCGGTTTGCAAAAGCCACAGAGGTCTACATCTTCACCCCTTTGATTAGTTAATTAGAAACTAATTTGTGATAAGTTAATTAGCTGTTTACTTTTCACTTCTATTAATCACGAAACACAAAAGCACACCTCGAATATAATGCACTACATACATTACCCAGCTTCTTATATTATTATTTAGAGTTCACAAATGAAACAGCCAGCCAGTATGCTGACACTGTATTACCTATAAATTCAAATTTTCAGATTAGAAAGTTCACAGTTAAGTATAAAAGAGAGCAGAAATTGGAAGGGGAAAATGCTCACCCTGTATTAATTGGAATAATTTCAATTAATGGATTTCTTCTGATTTTAGGAAGCTGCAAAGAGGCACCTCCTAGCTTCTTTTTGCCTGCCTTTTTTGGGCCTAATAATTTTACAGTATGTCCTGGAGAAAAAAAAAATAATAAATATTTGCATATTTGTATTATTATGCATAACACTAACTGCTATATTTCCAATATTTTATTAGTGTACACATTTTTCTCTTGTAGTATAAATACAGACACTCCTCTACTTACATACAACTCGCAGATATGTACAATGCACAAAGCTGTTGCTATGTTCAGTTATAAGAATCAATTTTGAACACTTCGTGATATTTTTCTAAAGCAGATTTTTGGAGGTCACTACCATAAAACAATAAAAACAATTAGCAGTTTCCGGTTTATTGGGCTTTTCTGTTAGCGCAATGGAATTATAAACGGGTGGTAAACTCTCTTATTGCATTTGTGATGATACCAATGGCTGGAATTCTGTGGAATTTTAGGTTATTATGGTGAAATGTGCTTCCCCTTCACTGAAATCTTCAATCATAAAAAAAAAATGAATAAATCTTCGGAATTCCTAAACCTTCAGATTTCCTCTTCATTCCTATTTTTTGAGCTTCGTAAAGTTGTTACTCCGTATGTCACTTGCATGTATCATGTTAGTTGAAATTTGTGCGTGCTGTTCTTTGTTATTGATTGCTTATTTTCTTACTGTTTTTAATTTTACGACAAAAAAAAGTCAGTGAACATAAATATCAATTAGTTACACTATTAATTAAGCTATGTATGTAAGCATAAATTTATTTTTATTTTGCTAACCTGTGGGAAATATTCTTCCGATTTTCAAGCATCATTTAATTTTGTTAATTGGAGAAAGTAAATTGTAAATTTGTGTTCTATATCTTTACTGTGGATAATATTTCTCCTATTTTCACTATTAGAATAGCCATTTAATACAATTAAAATTCAGTTCGCAAACGGGATCACGATGACCGGTTGTTGTTGTTGTTGTTATTTGGTTTTTAGGAGCATTAGCAACTAAGGCCATATTGCTCCGGGATATGCGGTGGTCATTCCCTGAATGACCTTTCCGCATCCTCCGTATTTGGTGGTGACGGGCTCGAACCCCGGTCTAATCAAGAAGCGTGTGCTACGCACTGCTGCTCCTTCCCACCTGGCTACGGAGGCGCCTACGATGACCGGTGCTTACTACATATTGTACAGTAAACACTGTTTTATTTTGGAGTTAAAGTGATTTGATCATAGATTAAATTAAATATTGTATTTAGATTAAATTAGTTTTGAATAAATACTGTACTATACATTATTATTCATTGTATGTTTTTTCAGCCTCATTTAACTCGGTTACAAATCGTAAAATACTGTACATGAAGTTTGTTGGGGTTATAATCTCTGTGCATTGATACTGTACTGTACATGTATTTTGTAACTACAAGACCGAAGTTGGACTTACGTACATAACAAAAAAAAAAAAAAAAAAAAAAGATTAAGTACGTAAGTCGAGGAGTACCTGTATTTTGTTATATGGACAATACTGATATACAGGCACACCCATAAGGTGGAAATAAGTTCTCTCAAGGGAATTTTGTTCTATATGTCATAGAATTGTACTGTATAGATGCTTGTAAAAACTATCAATGTGGGACATATGAGAATCCTAACCACATCCCCCCCCCCAAAAAAAAATGTTAAACAATGGATACAGTGATTGGCACAATGGTATCCACTGCTCAGATATTAAAGCAAGACTAATGTATAAGAGCTGGATGAAGTTTCTCATCTACCTATGAAAGATGTATAAGAGCTGGATGAAGTTTCTCATCTGCCTATGAAAGATGTATAAGAGCTGGATGAAGTTTCTCATCTACATATGAAAGATGGGCCAGCATGAATTTATTGTATAACATACTTTGACACATTAACTGCATTTTTGTGTTGGACCAAATCATGAAATTCACTTTCACTCTTTACCACCCATGAAACCTGTGACAAAGATATTGTGGATATACCTGATGGGCAATGCACCATCAAATACCACTTTGAAACAATAATTAAGCAAATTCAAGCCTGGCCAGGTGGGTGAGGGCTATAGATGAGCTACATTCTAGGTTGCTAACCACAGCAATGGTTTTAGTTTCTAGAGGGCTCATGAGTGACCACTAGATTCATTCTAAAAATGGTGAGATACCTAAGTGTATTGGACACAAATCTAGTTCCAGGCTGCCACTCATAACAACCACAATTAGCACTGTCCTGGTTCTCATAAAACTAGTGAATGACCACCAGATTAAGTGCAGAATGTGTGGTACAGACTTCAAAGGAATGAGTGGAGAAATCATGTCAGATGAACTACAAAGCCCATAATTAATTTTTAGTGAAATATAAAGCAGTGTTTTAAGTGGAAATATGACTGTTACAGTTTTTTGGTTTTTAGGAGCACTGGCAACTAAGGCCATATTGCTCCAGGATATGCGGTGGTCATTCCTTGACCTTTCTGCATCTTCTGTATTTGGTGGTGATGGTCTCGAACCCCGGTCTAATCAAGAAGCATGTGCTTCTTGATTAGACCAGGTGGGAAGGAGCAGCAGTTTGCACTGCTGCTCCTTCCCACCTGGCTACGGAAGCGCCAAAATATGACTGATTATTGCTGTCAGAGAAGTGCAAATGTACACCAGTACTGTTATAAGGAGTTCAGCCATTTTTGCAAATGCACAAAAGCACCTATTACTAACAGCATGTATACGACTAACAGGTGCTTTATGCATAAATTTTAAATTTGGGTGCTCTTTCTAAATACTTTTGTTCTGAAATATACTATTTATTCTAAAATAGTGATTTTTAAGAAGTTAATATTGCAATTTACTTCTATTTCTATAGTATATTTTAAATTAATGAAATAACAAATTAAACCTGTTAAACAAGATGTCAATATCCATTGATACCTAATTTTAAAACTTTCCTTAGAAATCTAAATTTGAGGCCTGTGAATCTCTAACCATTAGGACATTCCAATATTATAACTTCCCTTTGCTAGTAACAGTTGTGTTCTGAAATTAACAATGGTGTTTAAACAGCATTTATTTTTTATTTGCATTGTGAGTGTTAGAGATCAAAATAGTCATGCCCACTGATGTATTCCTCCAATGTATAAAACCTACATGTTTTCATCACTTATTTCATATGCTGTCAGATGATGTTTCTTCCAAACAATGAAACTATTGGTTTCCATTCCCAATATTTTTAATGTCTTTCACTGATTATAACAGAACCTCTCAAAATGATGTGCACATTCTTTTTGCAAATTTTCTTTAATATTTATGTATTTTTTTTTTTTTTTTTTTTCACCATTTCATATTTTGTTTTCTAAGGACCTTCATTAACAAAATGGTGAGTAAAGAGCTGAGGTTGTTCTGATCTTCATTAGTTATGAAGATTTGGTACTTAAGGTTTAATCATTAAAGTAATCCTTGAGTTATTTCTTTATTATCAAACCATGTTATACCACTCTTTATTTTGACCAGGTAGAATCTCCACATATGCAATGAAAGTTAAACTCATACTAACAGAAAAGTAGTAGTAGTGGTATGTGATGCAAGAAAGCAAGTGTATGAGCTTATGCAGCATCAGCCAAAAAAAAAAAAAAAAAAACCACCATTCCCTCCAAATGCCTCTCCAGTTCTTCCTTAAATTTATTCAACCTATCAACGTCCATGACAGATGAAAGTTTGTTCCAGCAATTAACCACCCGCTGGCTAAAGGCAAATTTCCGCACATCTATTCTACATCTGTCCTTTCTTAATTTGAATTTATGCCCCCCCTTAGGTTCGTAATCTGAATAAGTGGAAGGATCCAATCAGAATTCAGTGTGCTCAACCCATTCAAGGCCTTATACACTTCAATCAGATCACCGCACAGGTGCCTAGTCTCCAGCCACTGCAATTTGCAGAACTTAAGCTTCTCTTGGTAAGAGGATCCCTTCATTCCCCTCACCAATCTTGTTGCCCTTCTGTGTACACGTTCAAGTAAATCTACATCCTTCCTAAAATGAGGCCTACAGACCTGTATGCAGTACTCAAGGGGTGGCCTGACCACTGCCTTATACAGAGGGACAATGACATTGACAAAACCCCATGACCTGCCCTGGCAGCCTGTCTGCATTGCTCAGAAAACTTCATATCTGACTGCACAATTACTCCCATGTCTTTTTCATTTTCTACCACTTTAAGTGTAGTACTACACAGTTGGTACGTTTCTCTGGGGTTACTTCTACCCATATGCAGTACTTTGCATTTGTCAAGGTTAAACTTCAGTTGCCACTTCTTAGCCCATCTGCCCAAATTATCTAGATCCTGTTTAGCATTAGCATTAGTAGAGGCATTTGATGGAAGAAAGCAAGCTTATGCAGCATCAGCCAAAAAAAAAAAACCCACTTCCACTTCACCCCTCTGTTCGTTCAAAATACCTGTCCAGCTGAGCCTTAAACTTATTTAGGCTATCAACCTCCACCACAAGGGATGGAAGTCTGTTCCACCAACCAACCACCCGCTGGCT
Source organism: Mastigoproctus giganteus (assembly GCF_048544385.1). NCBI lineage: Eukaryota > Metazoa > Arthropoda > Arachnida > Uropygi > Thelyphonidae > Mastigoproctus > Mastigoproctus giganteus. The sequence continues at coordinate 196,013,602 of NC_143583.1, read as the reverse complement.
AAAGGCAAATTTCCGCACGTCTATCCTACATCTGTCTTTCCTCAATTTGAATTTATGCCCTCTCAGGTGATTTTTCTGAGCTAGAGGAAGAATCCCATCAGCATTGAGCATGCTTAAACCATTCAAGGCTTTATACACTTCTATCAGATCACCTCGCTGGTGCCTAGTCTCCAGACACTGTAATTTGCAAAACTTAAGCCTTTCTTCATAAGAGCACCCCTTTGTTCCATTCACTAATCTTGTTGCCCTTCTCTGTACTCGTTCCAGCAGCTCTGTTGCAGTACCACACTGCCATTACTGTCATTAACAACCCTGCCAACCTTTGTATCATCTGCAAACTTCGACATTAAGCCTGATATACCTTCATCAATATCATTGATAAATATACAAAACAACAGTGGACCCAACACCGAACCCTGTGGGACTCCACTAATAACATTAGTCCACGAAGAGCAGCACCCATTGATTACCACCCTCTGTCTTCTCCCACTCAACCATCCTTTTATCCATTTACCCTTAATACCATTCTGCTCCAATTGGTTCAGTAGTCTTCCATGCACAACAGTGTCAAAAGCTTTCCTGAAATCCAAGTAAATGATATCAAAATTATTTTTTGGATCCAGTTCCTTTGTAACCACATCATAATAACCAATCAAATTTGTCAGACAAGACTTTCCCTTAAGAAACCCATGCTGTGTCTGAATTATTGCTGCAGTCTTGTCTAGATGATCCTGCAATGCATCCTTAACCAGTGACTCCATTATTTTTACCCGGAACAGAAGTTAAACTAACTGGTCTGTAATTACTCGTGTCACCCTTCGATCCCCCTTTGTGAATTGGGGATACATTTGCACATCTCCAGTCCGTGGGAACCTCTCCTGAGTCCAAGGATACTCTTATAATTATGGCTAGGGGTTTGCTTAGTTGCTTTGCCACCTCCTTTAATATAACTGGATAGATTGCATCCACCCCAGATGCTTTTCTTATGTTTAACTTCAACAATTTCTCCTCCACTTTGCTCTCAGTATCCTGCTACAATCAATCTGATAACCTTCTGCAATTTTCAAACCTTAATGATTCCTCATGTGTGAATGTAGATGCAAAATACTCATTTAGTTTGTTTGCTATCTGAGCAGGATCACCAATAGTCGAACCATTGATGTCAAGTGGACCAATCAGATTCATCCCCTTCCTTTTAGAGTTTATATAAGTAAAGAAATCCTTGCTGTTTTTCTTAGCATCTTTTGCCAAGGATCTCTCGTAATCTGCCTTCGCCTGCCTAACCGCCTTTGTGACTTGATTACAGACTAGCTTATATCTGCCATAGGCTTCTGAGTCGCTTGATAATTTATATGCATCCCATGCATTTTTCTTCCCTGTTATGAGTCTCATTAGTTCATTAGATAACCATTTAGGCCTAAGCCTTGAACAATATTTCTTAATAGGTATGAAACTTTTAGTAGCATCCACGATTAATTCCTTGAATGCTTCCCACTTAGAATTTACTGTTGGTAACATAGTCAGTTGATCCCACTGTACAGAATTTAAAAACTTTCTGAGACCACTGTGCGCCTCTGTAGCCAGGTGGGCAGGAGCAACAGTGCGTAGCACAGGCTTCTTGATTAGACCGGGGTTCGAGCCCGTGACCACCAAATACAGAGGATGCGGAAAGGTCAGGGAATGACCACCGCATATCCCCGGAGCAATATGGCCTTAGTTGCTAATGCTCCTAAAAACCAAATAACAAACAACAAACAAACAAACGAGACCACTGTACTCACCTTTACGGAAGCAAAAACCCTTTTCTTTACCCCTGATGGTAATTAAATCTTTAAGTAAATCCCACATCAGTACACTGTGATCACTGCCACCTAGTGGTTTCTTTATCTGCAAATTCTTAATACACAAATGATCACTGCTGATAACCAGATCAAGAGTATTACTCTCTCCGGTTGCCTCTCGAACATGCTGCTGCAGAAAACAATCATCCAATAAATCCACAAAAGAACAAGTTATTGCTTTAAATAATTAGAATCCTACCACCACAAGAATGAACTGATTATGACCACTAGAATTGGTCTATTTTAGAAGTGCAGGGATTTATGAAGTAAGAAAAGAGCATAAATATCGATATTAAAGTCATCATTTTATAATAATGCAGTGATATTAACAAAAATGTGTAAGATGAACAATGCTGAAATGCACTTAATAACAGCAATTTCAAATAAATGAAAATCACTGATACAAGTCTGTCTCCTTTAGACTACTCAGATACTATACCAAGAATTCCTTTACAAAAACACTGCCTGGTGTTTTAGTATTGTATGTTTAATGTATGCTAATTATATAATTTTAATTATTAATCAGATATTATACATTAATAAATTTTACATAAACATTATTTTACCCACAAAACAGATAGCTGAAAACAGCCTAACAGAAATATTTAGTTCCTTTTTAAATAAACTGAAACTTAGCTGTTTCTTTTTATTAGCATTAGAAGAGGCATATGATGCAAGAAAGCAAGCTTATAAGGCATCAGCCAAAAAATAATAAAAAAAAAAACCTTCCCATTTCACCCATCCATTCGCTCCAAATGTTTATCTAGTTCTGCCTTTAATTTATTTAAGCTGTCAACTTCTACAGTGACAGATGGAAGTTTGTTCCAGCAATCAACCACCTGCTGTCTAAAGACAAATTTCCGCACATCTATTCTACAACTATCTTCCTCAATTTGAATTTATGTTCCCTCAGGCGATTAATCTGGGCAAGAGGAAGAATCCCATCAGCATTGAGTTTGCTCAAACCATTATACACCTCAATCAGATCACCTCGCAGGTGCCTAGTCTCCAGACACTGTAATTTGCAAAACTTAAGCCTTTTTCTCGTAAGAGCAACCCTTTGTTCCATTCACTAATCTTGTTGCTGCTCTCTGAACTCGTTCCAGCAGCTCTACATCCTTCCTAAAATGAGGCCTCCTGAACTTAGGTAGTACTCAAGGTGTGGCCTGACCATTGCTTTATACAAGGGGATAATCACTTCCTTATCCTGCTAGAAAAATTCTTATATATCAATGACAAGACACCATGAGCTACTCTTGCAGATCATCTGCACTGCTCAGAAAACTTCATATCCAACTGCATAATTACCCCGAGGTTCTTTTCATTCTCTACCACCCTGAGTTTGTGTGTGCGTATGTGTGAACGCATGCACGCGCACACATGCATGCGTGTGTCCTAGAAGAAAAGTTCATCTCCGCTTCGTTGCTCTGTTCAGTTTTTACAGTCTCTTGATGAAAATACAGTAAAAACTGAACCGAAATAAGGCCAGTGTGTGTCGTGTAAAAAAAAAAAAAAAAAAAATTTCATGCCACATAAGAATATCTCATGCTGGAAAAACAGATGAAAGGCAAAGCGAGAGAGAGAGAGAGAGAGGGGGGGGGAGTTTTTTTAACTCACACGGGAGAAAGTGACAGGAGAGGAAAACTGTTTGTGAGCTTGGTTTGGCCTTTTGGCGGGAAGCAGTGATCACCTGGATGACCACCTCCAGGTACTCGTCCCTAGCAGCGGGAGGGCAAGACCTCCTTTCTATCTGCATGCCCTCCTCCTTGGGGAACAAGTTTTTCCCCAGAAAGGAAAGAAAAACTTGTATAAGATGAAGAGAGGGAAGAAGAAAAGAGGACTTCCCCAGGACAGGGAAGCCCCATTCCAGGATGGATGGCAAACAACACAATGACAAAAAATAAAATAAAATAAAAACCATATAGGGTGAGAATGGGAGGAGCTGGCCTGGTCTGGGAGACCCAGCCCAGGGAAGAATGTGAAAAAAAAAAAAATAAATAATAATAATAATAATAATAAATAAATAAAAATTCGCAGAAGGAATTTCTTCCTGTGCAAGACGAAAGTAGTAAGAGAATTGCCGTTAAGCCAAGCAGCCGCTAGTTTACTGATTTGCAGAAGCTGCTATGACGATCCTCCTTTTATTCTTGAATACCCCTGCCACAAAGTGCTGAAGCACACCTAAGATCCTCCTTGTTGCCTGGAGTTGTCTATGGTCCTCATAGATAGTACATTCAAAGAGTAGATGTGCCCAACTCTCGACAGAGCCACAGAAACAGAGATCAGTATTTAGTAGACCTAGTTGGTGGAGTTTCTGGTTGAGGGACCGGTGTCCAGAAAGGATTTTTCCATGCTGAGGGAGAACCACTTGTGGCCCGCTTTGTTGGTTGCAAATGTGACATCTGGTGTAAATGTCCTCATAACAAGTCCTTTTGTGGTCGTGTCCTATCTAGTCTGCCAGACATTGATTAGCTCATTATGGCAACGAGCCCTTTCCTGTTTGGTATCACTGTCCAGGTTGAGTTCGATATCCAGTATTTCAGTTGGGATTCTTTTCTTCAGGCAGTAGGTAAGTCCTCTATAGATGAGGAAGAGATCCTGGGGGATGTTTCCAGATATTACTTGCAATGCTGCCATTGTCACTGTTCTACAAGCACGATGGGTAGCAAGAATAATGCTTCTCTGGATGGAGTTAAGCTTCTCTTTGATTTTGCAATTGGTCGCTCAGTGAAACCACACACCTGCAGCATAGATGGTGATAGGTAAGAAAACTGCTTTATAGAATAACTGTATACGCTTAGAGAGACCCCAATGCTTCTGGAAATTCTGACAATTGAGGCAGAGAATTTTCTGATTTTGGAATATAAATGTTGCAATTGTGGTAAGAAGGATGGACAGGAATCAATGACAACCCCAAGGATCCTGGTCTGTGTCAGGGGGGGGGGCATCATATTCCGTCTATTTTGATCTGAGTGGGCCACCGAAGATCCAGTTTAGTTTTAAAGATCATCATATTTGTCTTCTGAGGATTGACATGCAGTTTGTTAGTCTTAGCCCAGTGGGTAAAGTCAGTTAGAACTAGGTTAGCAGTATCTTCCAGAACAAGTCTTGAGTGTCCAGAGACAACAATGGTAAATATTGCATTTGCCATCAGCAAATGCAATGACCTTGGTACATTCAAATGATCTGCTCAGCCAATCTTGTAAGACTACTTCCAGATCAGGGGTCCTAGGACAGATTCTTGGGGCAGATTCTCTGCCTATCTGTATTGCTCAGAAAACTTAATATCTGATGCACAATTACTGCCAGGTCTTTTTCATTTTCTACCACCTTAAGTGTAGTACAACACAGTTGGTATGTTTCTCTGGGATTACTTCTACCCATATGCAGTACTTTGCATTTGTCAAGGTTAAACTTCAGTTGCCACTTCTCAGCCCATCTGCCCAAATTTTCTAGATCCTGCTGCAGTAGGACACTGCCATTACTGTCATTAACAACCCTGCCAACCTTTGTATCATCTGCAAACTTCGACATTAAGCCTGATATACTTTCATCAATATCATTGATAAATATACAAAACAACAGTGGACCCAACACCGAACCCTGTGGGACTCCACTAATAATATTAGTCCACGAAGAGCAGCATCCACTGGTTACCACCCTCTGTCTTCTCCCACTCAACCATCCTTTTATCCATTGTAGCAATTTACCCTTAATACCATTCTGCTCCAATTGGTTCAGTAGTCTTCCATGCACAACAGTGTCAAAAGCTTTCCTGAAATCCAAGTAAATGATATCAAAATTATTTTTTGGATCCAGTTCCTTTGTAACCACATCATAATAACCAATCAAATTTGTCAGACAGGACTTTCCCTTAAGTAACCCATGCGGTTTGAATTATTACTGCAGTCTTGTTTAGATGATCCTGCAATGCTTCTTTAATCAGTGACTCCATTATTTTAACTCCCGGAACAGGAGTTAGACCAGTTAGTTTAACTCCCAGAACAGGAGTTAAACTAACTGGTCTGTAATTACTCGTGTCACCCTTCGATCCCCATTTGTGAATTGGGGATACTTTTGCACATTCCCAGTCTGTTGGGACCTCCCCTGAGTCCTAGAATGCTCTCATAATTATGGCTAAAGGTTTGCTTAGTTGCTTTGCCGCCTCCTTTAATATAACTGGATAGATCCCCTCCACCCGAGGTGCCTTTCGTATGTTTAACTTCAACAATTTCTCCTCCGCTTTGCTCTCAGTAATTACAAAATCATTAAGCACCCTGCTATAATTTGATAACCTTCTGCCATTTTCAAACCTTCATAACTGCTCATGTGTGAATGTAGATGCAAAATAATCATTCGGTTTGTTTGCTATCTGAGCAGGTTCATCAACAGTCGAACCATCAATATCAAGTGGACCAATCAGATTCATCCTCTTCCTTTTAGAGTTTATATAAGTAAAGAAATCCTTGCTGTTTTTCTTAGCATCCTTTGCCAAAGATTTCTCGTAATCTGCCTTCGCCTGCCTAACCTCCTTTGTGACTTAATTACAGACTAGCTTATGTCTGCCCTAGGCTTCTGTGTCGTCTGATAATTTATATGCATCCCAGGTTTGAGAATATCCTTCACCTCATCATTACTAACACACCATATGACATCACCGGGCTTACAGTACAGGAACCATTGTCCTTGTCAGGAAGTGATCATGCAATCATCAGTTGGATGATGCAGAAAGATGTTGCAATAGTTAAAGGCAAAGGCACAGGTTTTAACTTCAGAGTGGGGGGGGGACTTTGACAGTTTAAGGCACTATATGGCATCTGTGAACTGAGTAGATTGCCAACAGATGGCAATTACATTTCATTTATGGAATACTTTTAAAGCAAAAATCACAGAAGCCATGAATGCATACATACCTTTAAGAAAATATTGCAGGAGGAGGATGCCAAAATGGATAACTGTGGAGCTGGCTGGTCAAAAAAAAAAGAGCAGAAAAAGATAACATGCTAGTTATAATGCGATGAAAAGTACTGAAGTCTATAGCAGGTGCAAGTTGATCTGTAATAGTACCACAAATAAGGTCAGGGAGGCCAAGGCTGCCTATGAGAAAGCATTGGCTAAGAGAGAAAAAAAATGGAGATAAGGAATTTTTCATGTATGTGAATACAAGGAAGGAAAAAGCAAATCAGATCCCTTGTGCGCTGGGTGTGGGAAAGTCTCAGACAACCCAGCTGATGTTGTGGAGGAATTAAATAGGTACTCTGCATCTGTTTTTACTGACAAAGACCCTTCATGCTGAGAAGAGGCTGCACGAGTGAGGCAGCCATATGTGGCAGAAATGTTTTAATACTGCAGGATGTTACACTTGAGGAACAGCAACCCACAAATAAACACACTTGGTGGGTAGAATTAAAAACAATGGAGGAGGAAAGGGATCTGGGAATTTGCAATACGGCAGATATGAAGTTTCTGAAGAGCATAAACAGGCAGCCAGAAATGCCCATGGTGTCCTGTCAATGATTTATTGAATGCTATCCTGTAGAGATATGGAAGTCATAATCCCACTGCATAAGGCAATTGTAAAACCACATTTGGAATACTGTGTTCAAGTATGGAGACCTCATCTGAAAAAAGGGAGAGCTTCTTGAAAGGGTCCAAAGACAGGCAACTTGAATGGTGAGATCACCAGAAGGACGACCGTATAAGGAAACACTCCGATTATGTGGGCCAAGGAGCTTGGCACATACACACAGAGGTGACCTGGTTGAGGTTTATAAGGCTTTGAGAGGGATTAGTAAAATGGATGAATGTGGAATGCTCACTCTTCTAAAGAAATCCAGAACTAGGGGTCATAATTTCAAATTACAGGGATTGAGGTTTAGATTAGATTGTAGGAAGTTTTCCTTACAGGTAGTTGAGGCTGACAAGTTTTCCTTACAGGTAGTTGAGGCTGACAAGTTTTCCTTACAGGTAGTTGAGGCTGACAGTTTGAATAAATCAAAGGTCAACTGGATACTTACATGGGGAGGGAAAAATATAGTTTGTGTGCTTACCTACTTGGTTGTTTTTTTTTTTTTTGCTAGTACAGCAGAAGCCTGTGGCTTCCTTGCTTGTTTGTTATTTGGTTTTTAGGAGCATTAGCAACTAAGGCCATATTGCTCCGGAGATATGCGGTGGCCATTCCCTGACCTTTCCGCATCCTCCGTATTTAGTGGGCACGGGCTCGAACCTCGGTCTAATGAAGAAGCGTGTGCTATGCACTGCTGCTCCTGCCCACCTGGCTACGGAGGCGCCTGGCTTCCTTGCACTATATGGCAAATACTATTACTATTGCAATGAGCAGATTCAGTTTACCAGATTACATGCCGGGATTGTGGGGTTTGTTACAGTGGCGAGTCCAAGTAGAAACTTTATCATTGGATTTTTGGAGCATATTTGTCAGGCCAATGTTGCCTACTCTGCTATTGCAGAACATTAACTCCCTGGAGCCAGTCCCCTTCCCCACTCTTCCCTGTTTCCATCTCTAGCATGCCCCCTTCTTTGTGACCTGCTTATTTTTTTTAACCCCTTTATACCCCACCTTTCTTCACTATCTGCTTATTCCTTCCAAACTTTTTTTTTTTTTTTTTTTTTTGTGTCTCTGTCAGGAAGCTCAGGTGACCCTGGCAGAGGCCAGCCAGAGTATAATGGACAGCCTGGCTCATCACCCAACAGTGGTGGCGGGCAATGTGAAGTTCCACTAGGGGCCCTGTGGCCAAGCAGCCAGAGACAACAACAGAACATAATACTATTCTAAAACAAACCAGACACTACACTTTTCTGGCTTTTACAGAGGTTCTGTAATTCTTCACAGAGTACCATGGCACAGATGTGGTGAACCACCAGTGGCACCTTCCATAAAACATGGTGTGCTATGCTACCATGGTGTGAACAGAACATGAATTGTAATCCACATTATAATGTTGAAATTTTGTATTGTGTACGATACTCATCATTGGCCCTAGTTAGAAGAACTCCATATAGCTGTAGCAGGTTCCAACATTTATCACAATTGCAAAATCCACATACACCCGATTAAGAAGAGGTCATTTTGTAACATGATGAGAAATGGCAAGCAAATAATGTGGAAAACATGATCAGCCTACCTCCAACAGAGTCCATTGGCCGATGTTTATATCTTTCTTCCCTTCCCTCTCTCTCTCTCTTCCTTTTTCACCATCCATGATCAGCATTAGTTCGGTTCTTGTGCATATGCATACATTACACCTCTGCAGGATTAATAATGTGTGTCATACCTTCTTGTTTAAGTTGAAAAAAGGAATACACTCGTTTCGAAATATATGACAATTTATATGCATCCCATGCATTTCTCTTTTCTGCCACAAGCCTTATTAATTCATCTGACATCCATTTAGTCCTAAACCTTGAACAGTATTTCTTAGTTGGCATGAAAAACCTAGTACCTTCTAAGATTAAGTCCCTGAAGGCTTCTCATTTAGAATTCACCATTGATAACACCATCAGTTGATCCCACTGTATAGAATCAAAAACTATCTGGGACAACTGTAGTCACTTTACGAAAGCAAAAACCCTTCCCCTTACCACTGATGGTAGTTACATCTTTAAGTAAATCCCACATCAATACACTGTGATCACTGCCACCTAGTGGTTCCTTTATCTGCAGATTCTTAACACATGAAGAATCACTGCCGATCAAGAGTACTACTCCCTCTGGTTGCCTCTCAAACATGTTGCTGTAGAAAACAGTCATCCAATAAATCCACAAAAGTCTTGCTAGTGTGTGTGTGATCAATCCACAAATTCCAGCCAGTATCTGGATTCTGGTGATCTGGAGGGGGTTGAATGTGGGCTATTCCTCCAGAAATTTGGCCAATTTTCTTTTCTTGGTTTTTCATTTCTTCTTCTATTTTCTTATCAAAAAGACAGAAATATTGCTGTTGAATTTGACTCCATTTTCTATAGATTGCCAAGGCGCCAAACATTTTTATGTAGAAGGCTTCTTTGAATTTCCTACCATTGCATTGACTGTTAGTAGAAAGAATTCTAGTTTTGTTGAAATCCCAAGTGTCACCACATTGGAATGCATGAAGGGCTGTATCGAACTTTAGAACTCTTCCCTATTGTGCATCTTTTCTGTGTTCTTTGATTATGCAGTTTAGACTTCTGTATGATTCTCCTATATAGTGGTAATTAATACTGGTAACTGTAATATATTCAAATTTGTAACCCTTTCTATTTTCTGTTCCCCCCCAACAGCATGGTCTCATGATGAGTATCGGTAAGATGCCTGAAACATCATCTTAATGTATAGTACTTTAGGCGAATAGCTTAATAAACTATATTATAAATTTCAAGTGGTATATGAGTGGTATTAATTGTTTGTTTGTTATTTGGTTTTTAGGAGCATTAGCAACTAAGGCCATATTGCTCCAGGGAGGTCATTCCCTGACCTTTCCACATCCTCCGTATTTGGTGGTCACGGGCTCGAATCCCGGTCTAATCAAGAAGCATGTGCTACGCACTGCTGCTCCTGCCCACCTGGCTATGGAGGTGCCGAGTGGTATTAAATATAGTAATAATCTTAATGAGTGTATATATGTTGTGCCAAAACAAATTTATACTCTTGTTATAGTTCCAAAGGATTTTGTGAAATCTTATGTCACGCATTTACAAATCCCATGTAATCTGGCATCATACTAATCAAAATAGCATCTGACTTCACAGAAGAATGATTAATAGCACTTAGTAAAAATACATTAATTAAAAAAATATATTGATAATTCAGAATTACATTCTAAACAATGGCATTTCTACTGGCTAACAAGAAAAAAAGTTTGTAATACAGGCAGTAACCTGCAGGCAGAATTAGAATATCATGACTTTAACCTCCAGTGAGCATAGAAAAAAAAATTTTAATACACAAGTGAAAGGCATTAAGCATTCTGTATGCCACTGAATATTTTTAGAATAGAGAAAAAATAGCTTAAAATTTTGCACTTTATAATTGTATTCTTTATTTTAACATAATGGAAACAACTAAATAGTTTTTATACTGCAAATTTATACTTTTTAAAATATAAAATTTAAAATAAAAATACACACTAGGGTACCATATAACTTTCATTCTGCAAATTTATAGTTTTTAAATTATAAATTTTAAAATAAAAATGCACACTAGTGTACTTTTATGGGCCAGCTCTTGACACAAACATTCCACAACAACCAAGCAGATTAGGTACAGAGTGCACCAACAGGAGAATCAGGTTTTTCTGTGGCCATATTTTTTCAACTCCAACACAACCAATGATTCAAGATCTATGACCAAAACCATAATAAGTAACATGAAAATTCACACTGACACCACTTAATGATATTTTGATTTTAAAATTGACAGCTAACTTTTGTAATTCCCATTTTTTTGGAAGCTTACTTTTGTAATGCCCCTAATGGAGACAAAGAATATAAATGCAGAAAATTTCACATAAAAATAAGGATAAATTTAAGGTATTCAAAGCCAGAAAGCAACAACCAATTAATGACTATTTGCAATCAACCCACTACAGAGCTCTCATGTTTATATAATGGATTAAATTAACTTTGCAGTCTATCCAAGTTAAGAAATGCTACTTGGTTATATAATGCCCTAATATTAAAATCCAGACACCTGCACATCCACATTTTTATTTAAAGGAAAACTAATAACATGCTGAAATCTTTAGCCTTTATGACAGCTCCTAGTCTCTGTGGAACACTCCCCACTAGCTTTTTGTAAATCTCCTCCAATATTTTCTGCCATTTAGCTTTCAAAGCAGCAACCAGTTCAGCTCTGATTTTTGAGCAGTCTCTCCTCATATGTACCCCATGATCTAATTCATCCCAGAGTTTTCTCTATACAATATAGGATTGAGGTTAGAGCACCAGCCTAGAGTCCAGCTTTTCAACATTCATGTTCTTGAACCAGTTTGTCTCCATGCCATGTAGTATGACATGGAGTATTGTCCTACTGATACAGGTATGGACGTTCCCCAACCTGTTGTCAAAATGAAGCTAATCCATTATTGAGGACATCTAGGTAAGCATATACCATTACTCATCACTCCAAGGCACAGCTTTTCACTAGACTATGGTCCAAGAACAGCAGGCTTCAACCAATCTAGGCAGTATCTAGCATTACTTGGGGTGATTGGTGGCTTGTGGATAACTGAAGTATGGCTGAGGTTGATCTGGGACTATTGGTTGTTTCGGACATGACCATGATAACTCATATCACGCAGTGTCCTGCACACTGTATTGGTGCTGACATTTGTGCCAATCATCTTACCGAGGATCTGACTCACTGTATGACCCAATCATCTCACTGTATGTTGCTTTCCAAGAGGATAATTCTTTGCAGGACTCTCCTGCCACATGAGTTTTGGAGGTGTTCTTGACTGTTTCATTATGGTTTCAGCACCAATCCACTGCAATTTGCATATCACATCACCAATCATCAACCTAGATATCTTCAGTGTTGTTGAAATGTCATGTACAGACCAACTGATTATGTGGCACTTTTATCATTCCATGCTGGAAGTCTTAACTCTGATTGTGGCAGCTTGCATTCACAACCATACTCTTCTCCTCTAAGGTCTACAAGCATATTCAAAAATATTCATATTTATTACAAGATTTCACAAGGTGCTTGGGTAGGGCATAACCAACTATCAATGGGTGTCCAGATATTAATGGAAGGGTAGTGTATATTATCACTGGCTGATAATATGCATACTAAATTCTTTATAAATTACTAAGTTGTTCAATTAGCTTTTCAATCTCTACTACCTTTCAGTGTTTCTTCCACAACTTCAACAACTCTGTCTATTTGCTGAACACCAACTACACTGAGTTCTTGCAAATATGATGACTTAGAAGAAGCTTGAGGAACACATCCTGCAACTACAACATGCTTTCCTTGTTGAACACCACTCTCAACAGCATTTCGGAAATGATCTTCTGCAGGACTCTTTACTGTACAGCTATTCAACAACCAAAGATCTGCTTCAGATGGAATTTCTGAGGGGTAGGGGAGACATAAAAATAAAGAATTAGTACATGCATATATATCTACATAGAATTAACAAAGAACTATCCTGCAAACTCAAGGGTTTAACAGATTATTTACTGAAATACCTGTAATATGGTATCCATATGCCGAAAGCAGGCCAGCCATATATTCGCTATCAGAACTGTTGTGAGCACATCCCCATGTTTTCAGGTACACATGTTGAGTTCCTAATTTCAAAACATGTATTATTTTATGATGCATATATAAATACAGAAGTAACACCCTGAAATTATTTAATTTTATTAAAAATATGTGCAACAAATATTAAATTCAAAGCATTAGAAGTTCGAGACAATGCAGCAACTGATAATTTATATGAATTCTTTGATTGAATGAGAACACGCACAAATGGACTGCCTCCGCACTGCATTACATCCCCTCCCTTTATATTGAGTGTAATGCAGTACCATAATAACTTGATAAAAAAAAAAAATAGTTTCATTTTGCCTGTTGTGTGTGTAGAACAAGAGAAATGAGGTGCATACATTCAAAGAGTAAGCTAAAAAACTGAGCAAAAGTCCCATTAAAATGAAAGCAATCTTATTTGTGTTATAATTCACAATATAAAGGAATTCACAATATTAGATGTTATATAATGCCACTGCACAACTTTGGCTGGTTTACTGCATACAGAAATGATGCTACTGCACTAACTTATATGACAGCTAACACAACTAAGTACTGAGATATGAAAGGAAATCATTAATACCTATGGACAAAACCAAATGCCTAGCCCAAATAAAACAGAGGTTAAACTGGGTAAAAAAAAAGATCAACCAAGAACCAATTAATACTAAAATTATAAAGAACTTGAAATAAAAACATTTCTTCTACATAGCTAAGAATCTGCAGCACTGCAGATGTCTCGCTATGTATTCCTGAACTCTCTAAACTTGAAAAGAAAACAAGAAAATTTGAAATGTTCTTGTAGTTGTACAGAATTGTTGAACTATGTTAACTGGACCTCCTTTGTAATTTTATGTTGAAATTTTGTAATTTAAAAAAATAGTTCGATATTTACATGCATATAAATATGAAATTTTGTAATTTAAAAACCATTCAATATTTACGTGGTGAAAAGTGATCAATTTAAATTTTTTTTTTTTTTTTTTCAAACAACAATCTGAATGAATAGAGGGACTATATACTGGATTACTATTTTTGCATATTCAGTGTTTAAAATACAACACCAAGAACAAATCTGTGGCAAGTCCATAGCTGCTGAAAGCGGTTACAGTCAGTCCTCGTATAACACGTGTTTACATTACACGAATTCGATCATACACGATTTATAAATAGGGGAACGATATCTTATATAACACGAACCGAATTTGCTTATGCACGATTCGCCTTTGTGTTTACAAGAAATGGCAGTCGAACGCGGAATCACCCCAACCGAACGTAACACGATAGGAATGAAGAGAAGATTCTGAAAACGTATTTATGTTTCTTATATCAGTGAAGGGGAAACACATTTCACCATAATAACGTAAAAACCCATACAATTCCAGCTATTGGTATTATTGCAAATGAAATTAGATCGAGTTTACTACCAGTTTATAACAGATTCCACTAGCAGAAACGCAACTGGAAATTGTTTTTATTGTTTTATGGTAGTAACCCCTAGAAATGTGCTTTAGTAAAATGTGAGGTGTTAATAGTGTATCTCTGCCTTTATGGTGTTGTTTATTCAGTTGCTACACGTGCGCAGCTTTGTTTATGTGTATCAAGCGTACCTCCTCGTTTTGTAATTTTGCTTTATTCCCTAAAAATGAGTAAAATACTTAAAAGGTGTGAAAAGGAAGCATCCTGGTGAAGACACTGAAGATTCAGAGAGAAAAAGAAAAGCAATATCGATAAACAGAGGCGGACTGGATCAAAAATTCTTACTCGGGAAAATTTATAGTGGCCTCATACTATGGTTTATGGCCAAAATCACACTGGCCTCCGGGCCACCAGGGTTTCCCCGGTAAGGCTTATGGCCAGTCCGCCTCTGTCGATAGAGAAAAAATATGAAATTGTGAAACGCTTTGAGCAAAATGAAAGACCATGTGATATTGCACATGCTACAGACCTAAATGAGGCAATGCCGAGAATTACAAAGAATGCAGAGAAAATAAAAAAACATTCATAGCAGGAACAACTCAAAGTGTAATTAATTAAAATCCATTAGATCAACACACAAAGAATTGGAAGAGATGGAACGGCTATCAACTGTTTGGATAGAAAATCAAACAAAAAACAAGTTTGCTTACGATAGAAGTAAAAGCAGTAGCAATATTTTATTACGTAATAGTCGTAATAAAATACGTAACTATTTTATTACGATTATATATTGTGTTTGGTAATGTTTTGGTTACAAATGTGTATTCAATCTTGGGTGGTTGGCACCTAACCCTATTTTTCCCATAGGGCCTCTTGTTCATATTGCACGATTTTGCATTGCACGAGGGTTTCTAGGAATACAACTATCGTGCTATACGAGGACTGACTGTATTTGTTCCAATTAAACATCAGAACTTTGTTACTTCCAGTACAGATTCCAATTCTGACTATTCCTCAAGCAAGAATAGTGAATTTCAATGCAGTGGTGAATTTATGTCAAAGAAGCCACATTGGTTTACATAAGAAACAATGCCACTAGAGTAATCAAGTGGTAAAGCTAATCTGTTAGTTAAGGAAGTGGAAAAAGGATAGTAGTTTCCCTTTCCAGGACTTAGCATTAGCAGAGGCATATGATGCAAGAAAGCAAGCTTATGCAGCATCAGCCAAAAAAAAAAACCCTTCCACTTCACCCCTCTGTTCATTCGAAATACCTGTTCAGCTGAGCCTTAAATTATTTAGGCTATCAACTTCCACAACAAGAGATGGAAGTCTGTTCCACCAACCAACTACCCACTGGCTAAAGGCAAATTTCCGCACATCTATCCTACATCTGTCTTTCCTCAATTTGAATTTATGCCCTCTCAGGTGATTATTCTGAGCAAAAGGCAGTATCCCATCAGCATTGAGCATGCTCTAACCATTCAAGATTTTGTACACCTCTATCAGATCACCTCGCCGGTGCCTAGTCTCCAGACACCATAACTTGCTAAACTTAAGCATTTCTTCATAAGAGCAACCCTTCGTTCCGTTCATTAACTTTATTGCACTTCTCTGTACTCGTTTCAGCAGCTCTACATCCTTCTTGAAATGAGGCCTCCAGACCTGTATACAGTACTCAAGGTGCGGCCTGACCATTACCTTATACAAGGGAATAATCACATCCCAATCCCTGCTAGAAAAATTCCTGTATATCATTGATAAGACACCATGAGCTACTCTTGCAGCCCGTCAGCACTGCTCAGAGAACTTCATATCTGCCTGCACAATTACCCCCAGGTCCTTTTCGTTCTCTATGATTGTCAGTGCAGTATCACAGAGTTGATACGTTGCACTGGGGTTGCTGTTTCCCATATGTAGTACTTTACATTTGTCAATGGTGCCTCCATAGCCAGGTGGGAAGGAGCAGCAGTACGTAGCACACGCTTCTTGATTAGACGGGGATTCGAGCACGTCACCACCAAATACGGAGGATGCGCAAAGGTCAGGGAATGACCACTGCATATCCCCAAAGCAATATGGCCTTAGTTGCTAATGCTCCTAAAAACCAAATAACAAACAAACAAACAAACATCTGTCAATGTTAAACTTCATTTGCCACCTCTCAGCCCATCTGCTCAACCTTTCCAGATCCTGTTGCAGCAGCATAGCGTCAGTAGCGACCTTAACAACCCTGCCAACCTTTGTATCGTCTGCAAACTTGGACATTAAGCTTGATATACCATCATCAATATTATTTATAAATACAGAAAACAACAATGGACCCAACACTGAAGCTGAGGGACTCCACTAATAACATTAGTCCACGATGAGCAGTGTCCATTAATTACCACACGTCCTGCCACTCAACCATCCCTTTATCCATAGCAACAATTTGCCACCAATACCACACTGCTCCAATTTGTGCAGCAGTCTTCCATGTACAACAGTATGAAAAGCCTTTCTAAGATCCAAATATATAATATCAAAGTTATTCCCTGCATCCAATTCTTTTGTGACTACATCATAGTATCTAATCAAATTGGTCAGGCAAAACCTTCCCTTAACAAAACCATGCTGTGTCTGAGCTATAACTGAATTCTCGTCAAGATGATCCTGCAGTGCTTCTTTAACCAGTGCTTCCATTTATTTTCCTGGAACAGAAGTTAAATTCACAGTTCTATAATTACTTGTGTCAGCCTTTGATCCTCCTTTGTGAATTGGGGTTACATTTGAACATCTCCAGTCTGTGGGTACCTCCCCTGAATCCAAGGAAGCTCTCATAATTATGGCTAACGGATTGCTTACTTCCTTTGCTGCCTCCTTTAATATAACTGGATAGATCCCATCCACCCCAGGTGTCTTTCTTGTATTTATCTTCAACAATTTCTCCTCCACTTTACTCTCAATTATTACAAGATCATCTAGCTCACTGCCAGTGTTTACTTCATCTATGGCATTCCCCTTCCTGGATAACTCCTCATGTGTGAATGTAGATGCAAAATATTGATTTAGTTTGTTAGCTACCTGCGCAGGATCATGAACAGTTGAACCATCAATATCAAGTGGACCAATCTGATTCATCCCATTCCTTCTAGAGTTTACACAAGTAAAGAACTCCTTGCTGTTTTTCTTTGCATCCCTTGCCAAAGATTTCTCGTAATCTGCCTTCGCCTGCCTAACCTCCTTTGTAACTTGGTTACAGATCAACTTATATCTATCATAGGCTTCTGTGTCACATGTTAATTTATATGTATCCCATTCATCTGACATCCATTTAGGCCTGAACCTTGAACAATATTTCTTAGTTGGTATGTAAAGCCTATTAGCTTCCAAGATAAGTTCTTTGAATGCTTCCCATTTTGAGTTTGCTGTTGGTAACATCATCAGTTGTTCCCACTGTATAGAACTTAAATACTGTCTCCGACCATCATAGTCGCCTTTACGAAAGCAATAACCCTTCCCTTTACCCCTGATGGTAGTTACCTCCTTGAGTAAATCCCACTTCAGCACACTGTGATCACTGCCACCTAGTGGTTCCTGTATCTACAGATTCTTAATGCATGAAGAATCACTACTGATAATCAAATCAAGAGTATTGCTCCCTCTAGTTGCTTCCTGAACATGCTGATTTAGAAAACAATCATCCAATAAATCCACAAAAGCCTTGCTAGTGTGTGAGTGACCATCCCACAAATTCCGGTCAATATCTGGGAAATTAAAATACCCCATTATAAGACTCTTTGATTTACTGGCCCACTATTTCCCTGTACAGTTTCTTATTACACTCATCAGAGTCATTAGGCCTATAGCACACTCCTACTCTCAATTTTGATCTCCCAATGCTTATGTCACACCAAACTGACTCGACACTGCACTGTCCAGCGATGTCGAATGGCTTCACTTCCTTGGATTTTATGTGTTTCTTAACTAATATCATAACCCCTCCTCCCTTCCTATGCTGTCTATACTTTCTGTAACCGCTGTACAGTCAGTCCTCATATAGCATGATAGATGTGTTCCTAGAAACCCTCGTGCAATGTAAAATCGTGCAATATAAACAACAGGCCCTATGGGAAAAATAGGGTTAGGTGCCGGCCGCCCAAAATCAAAACACACATTTGAAACCAAAACATAACCAAACACAATAAATAATTGTAATAAAATACTTATTTTATTACAACTATTACGTAATAAAATATTACTAATGCTTTTGCTTCTACCGTAAGCAAACTTGTGCTTTGCTTGATTTTCTATCCAAACAGATGACAGCCGTTCCATCTTTCCCAATTCTTTGTGTCTTAATCTAATGGATTTTAATTACACTTTGAGTTGTTCCTGCTATGAAAGTTTTTATTTTCTCTGCATTCTTTCTAATTCTCGGCGTTGCCTCATTGAAGTCTGTAGCACGTGCAATATCACATGGTCTTTCATTTCGCTCAAAGCATTTCACAATTTCATATTTTTTCTCTATCAACAGAGACGGATTGACCATAAGCCTTACCTGGGAAACCCCACGGGCCGGAAGCCAGTGTGATTTTGGCCATAAACCATAGTATGAGGCCACTACAAATTTTTCCGGGTGAGAATTTTTGACCCAGTCCGCCTCTGTTTATTGATGTTGCTTTTCTTTTTCTCTCTAAATCTGCAGTGTCTTCACCAGGACGCTTTCTTTTCACACCTTTTAAGTATTTTACTCATTTTCAGGGAATAAAGCACAATTACAAAAGAGGAGGCATGCTTGATACACAGAGATATACTAATAACACCTCACATTTTACTAAAGCACATTTCTAGGGGTTACTACCATAAAACAATAAAAACAACTTCCTGTTGCGTTTCTGCTAGTGGAATCTTATAAACTGGTAGTAAACTCGATCTAATTGCATTTGCGATTATACCGATAGCTGGAATTGTGTTCGTTTTTACATTATTATGGTGAAATGTGTTTCCCCTTTCACTTATATAAAACACATAAATACATTTTCAGAATCTTCTCTTCGTTCCTATTGTGTTGTGTTCACTTGGGGTGATTCCGCGTTCGACTGTCATTTCTTGTAAACACAAAGGCGAATCGTGTATAAGCAAATTCGGTTCGTGCTATATAAGATATCATTCCCCTATTTATAAATCGTGTATGATCGAATTCGTGTAGTGTAAATACGTGTTATACGAGGACTGACTGTACTCCCCAAATTCCAGTTCTGCATTACTTATATCTGTGTGACACCACGTCTCTGATATCCCAACAATATCCGCCTTTGATGCTTTGAGCAATACATCAAATTCATCAAATTTATTTACCAAACTCCTAGCATTGGTGTACACGCAAGTATACATGCACCTGCTTACAGTTTGTAGAGCAAAATCTACTTATTTGGTGAAAACAAAAGAAACTTTTGCTTTGAAATAGATTGCTTTATTAGTTGCACAAAGATTTGCTTGGATACAAGAATGCTTGCACTCAGGGCACTCTAAATAAGTACAGAGAAAAAAAAAATTCATTCCCTTCTAAAGGAATGACCCTTCTGTTCTGTACTTACCTACGTGATTTAATCAATGCACCGGGATTACATAACAAGAAAGGCTTCAGTTCCGTAAACTGCAGTGTTTGGAGACTAAGTACCTGTGAGGTGATCTGACTGAGGTGTTTAAGGCCTTGAATGGATTGAGCAAGCTCAATGCTGTAATACGTTTAGGGCTAAAGTCTCAGGCTGCGAGAAAGTCTAGACTATGTATAAGTTAGGTGCAAATGCATCATTAATACACAGCCAATTCTAAATTAGCAAAATATTTGCAAAGGCAGCATCGTTTTAAGTTATATCTCATATTGTGAATACCTTCACAACGAGTTGCCATGATATTGCACTACTTCGAATAAGTAAGGCTTCACTTGAAGGAGAAGACTAATGTTACTTATTCTCAGTGGATACCACCACCCAGACGGCACTGTTTCAGGGCTTTTTTTATGTGTGTGGGATAATAACGACTATCCACTTGTCCCTATTAGACTTAGAAAAGCAAAAAGGTAGAGGGAAAGTAACAGTAGGAGTGGAAGAAGAAAAGAAATGGTGTAGAAGAATGAAAGGGACAGTAACTCCTTCAACTCACACCACTCAAAAACCCAAACTCCTCGAATAGGCAACGCTTCCCCATTGGAGAAGGCTGTTGTTACCTATTCTTGGAAACTCGGGACATCATCGGGCTCCCCCTGGTGCTGTTTCAGGGCTATTTGGCCCTTCTTCAGTGGGTGGGTAGGTACCCAAATAATGCAATGATGGGAAAACAGTTATGAAGTATAACTCCACAATATGAGAGATGCCTGATGGTGTATGATGTATTAAGACTAGTGCTTTTTTTTGTAAAAAAAATAGGTGCCAGTACTCATTCTTTGCTATCAGGAAAAATTGAAAATTAAAAGGATATGAAAAGTACTAATTTTTAGCCCCCTGATATTGTTACTTTAGTAGTGATTTTTTTTTTTAGAATAAGAAAAAGAAATTAAGCATATTAACACAGTTTATTAAGCATAAATTTATTATTCAAGTATATAAAAAAAATAAGTAAAATGTGAGTAAAATAAGTAAAAATAAAGTTTTTGTAGAATATTCCAAATTTTTATTAAGTTCTTATCCGACACCCTATGCTGACTTCTTTTCCTGCTCTTTGTATCGGTTGCTGAGTGACGTTTCCGAAGCAACCACGAATCGACATATTTTGCTGGATCGCAGCGGGTCAGCGGACGGCATACAATTTTAAGAAATAGTAGTGAAGAAACTGTTTTGTCATCAATGAAAGCGCTGGTTGGCAATCAGATTCATTTCTGAAAATCCTCGTTCACATTCACTCGGTGAAATTGGTATCGTACTCAGAGCTTTCATCAAATGCTTCAATTCTTCGGAAACTTTCTTATCAATTAGGTATCCCCGAATTCCACGAATTGCATCTTTTTCATTTAACTGGAACCTAACTGACAATTTTCTAACTTCAGTTTCACCAAATGCCAACAATTCACGTATAGAAGGTTTAATACCTTTTTGTCCTCGTTTTCCTTTTCTCGTCATCAGTATTGTCACTAGTTCTTAAATTTCAATTTTTTTCTTTTTTTTTGAAACTGCAAAAATATCCAAAATATTGGTATCATTCGTATATTCATGTAAAGTAAAGAGTAAACAGAGATAGGGAAAATTTTTGGAAAAATGTGGATAACGTACTTCCGCGAAATAACAGATGATTATTTATGGGGTAAAAGAAAATCACTTTTGTAATTCTCGAACAGGGCGCTTACAGCTGATTCACAAAGGCGTCCAACCTACGGCCCGTGAGGAAAATGAACTAAAACAGCATTTTAAATTTTATTATCAAAAATATTTTTTCATTAAACGTTTTGTTCAGTAAATGTAATTGTGTATTGTACTTAATTAAAATTTTGAATATTTTCAATTTTACTTTTACATGCAATAAGATATCGAAAATGTAACACATTAAGGAAACTGAATTTTTTTGAATATGGCCTCAGTACTGGAAAAGGTTGGACACCATTGGAAATACCCCTTGATCTTCTCACTGTTGACCAGCACGACTTCTTCATATGTGGGACAGGTGGTCAGATAGGTTTTACCAGGTACTGCTAAGTTATACAATACTAATCACTTTAGCTCTCTTAATTCGCGCAGCAACACTAATTGCCTAAATTGCCTGAAGGCCAGAAATGCAAACAGGCCATAGCGTGTTAATTCCCTCCTAATCAGTTCGCTATATGAAAATTTTCTTCCCTCAACCGAAACTATTTTAAATGTAACTTCCAAGGGGAATTCGAAATAATTAAACAGAGGTCCGACTGAGTAATTTAGAATTATAAAAATGGTTATACAGTTTTATATAGAAAATATCTTAACAACAGACAGTAAAAAATGCAAATTTAGTTAAATCATTTAAGTTTATTTGAATAGTAGGCAAACATGTGAAAAAATTTACAGAATATTATAAATTTCAAAGTGTATTGCATCTAAATGTCACACGTCACTGTTAATAAAGGTGCCGGTACGCTGTACTATTGCGTACCACCACAAAAAAGCACTGATTAAGACTATAATGCATTTAGGGCTAAAGCCTCAGGCTGCGAGAAAGTCTAGACTATGTATAAGTTAAATGCAAATGCATCACTAATACACGGCGAATTCTAAATTAGCAAAATATTTGCAATGGTGGCATCGTTTTTAAAGTTATATCTCATATTGCGAATACCTTCACGAGTTGCCATGATATTGCACTACTTCGAATAAGTAACGCTTCACTTGAAGGAGAAGATTAATATTACTTATTCCCAGTGGATACCACCATCGTTTTAAGTTATATGAGATATAACTTAAAACGATGCCGCCTTTGCAACTATTTTGCTAATTTAGAATTGGTTGTGTATTAATGATGCATTTGCACTTAACTCATACACAGTCTAGACTTTCTCGCAGCCTGAGGCTTTAGCCCTAAATGCATTATAGTCTTAATACATCATACGCCATCAGGCATCTCTCGTATTGTGGAGTTATACTTCATAACTGTTTTGCCATCATTGCATCACTTGGGTACCTATCCACCCACCGAAGATGGGCCAAATAGCCCTGAAACGGTGCCGTCTGGTTGGTGGTATCCACTGAGAATAAGTAACATTAGTCTTCTCCTTCAAGTGAAGTGTTACTTATTCAAAGTAGTGCAATATCATGGCAACTCATTATGAAGTTATTCACAATATGAGATATAACTTAAAGCGATGCCGCCTTTGCAAATATTTTGCTAATTTAGAATTGGCTGTGTATTAATGATGCATTTGCACTTAACTTATACATAGCAAGCTCAATGCTCATGGGATTCTTTCTTTTGCTCCAACCAGACACACACACACACAAGGGTACAAAAATTCAAATTGAGGAAGGATGGTTGCAAAATAGATGCGAGGAAGTTTGCCTTTAGCCAACGGGTGGTTGGTAGTTGGAACAAACTTCCATCTGTTGTTGTGGAAATTGATAGTTTAAATAAATTCAAGGAAGAACTAGACAGATCATTGGAGAGAATGAATAGGTGAAATGGAAGGCATTATTATTTATTTATTTTTTTTTTTTTTTTGGCTGGTGCTGTATAAGCATGCTTTATTGCATCATTTGCCACTGCTAATGCTCCACTGGAATGAATTTTCTTTGTTGACAGCTCCATTACAAGCTTAAAAGCAGTTCTACTACAAAGAGAACATCCCACCCTCAAATTCAGTCACTAATTCCATACTAAAATTCTTAGAAAAGATGATATATTGTGATCATGAATGAATTATATCATGAATACTGTGATCATGGGCAGACAAAATTTTTCTTTGCATATGGGCAGCAGAGCTACAACTGATCAATGGATTAAAGGATTAGCTAGAAAAGACTTATCATACACCTAGACACAAATTATCACCAATGGGCCACTTTCTCCTCAAATTATAAAAAAACCTAGGTCTAATGAAACAGTTTGTTTAAGATCACAGATAAAGGAGGCTGTTTTTCAGTATGCTGTATGTAAAGTTCCTGAGACAAGTGATGCTAAACTCCATACTAGTGTTTTTAATGAAAAACAAATCACTGAGCTGCTACAAGAGCCATTGATTTGTGGAAGTGAAATAAGTGAGGTAATATTCAAGAGTGCTATGAAAAATACTAACATGTGCAACCAAAAAATTACAAGATGTCAACATGCTTAACAGTTAATTAAAAAAAAAAAAAAACTATGATACAACTTGAGGTGCAAAGGTTCATGTTCTGCACAGCCACCATGAATACTTTCCACAGAACCTTAATGCAATGAATAAAGAGCAGAGTGAAAACCAGTCTCAAGTATAAAATGCTAGTATGTTACTGCAACAAGATCTAGAAAAGTTGGACAGACGGGCTTGAGAGGTGGCAACTGATGTTTAACATTGACAAATGCAAAATACAGCATATGGGTAGCAGCAACCCCAGAGAGGATGTAGAGCTGCTGGAACGAGTACAGAGAAGGGCAACAAGATTGGTGAAGAAACAAAGGGTTGCTCTTACAAAGAAAGGCTTAAGTTCTGCAAATTTCATCATTTGGAGACTAGACACCTAGGAGGTGACCTGAACAAGGTGTATAAGGCCTTGAATGGTTTCAGCAAGCTTAATGCTGATGGGATTCTTCCTCTCACTCAGATTACATACATAAGGGGGAATAAATTCAAGTTGAGGAAAGACAGTTGTAAAACAGAAGTGCAGAAATTTGCCTTTAGCCAGCAGGAGGCTGATTGCTGGAACAAACTTCCATCGGTGGTTGTGGAAGTTGATAGCTTAAATAAATTCAAGGAAGTACTGGACAAACATTTGGAGCGAACGAATGGGTGAAACAGGAAGTGTTTTTGTCTTTTTTTTGCTGATGCTGTATAAGCTTGCTTTCTTGCATCATATGCTCCTACTAATGCTAATGGAAAAAAGGGTAACTGGAATGAGACAATGCTGGCATACTGTCGGTTTTTGAAAATGGATTCACGTGAAGAGTACAAAAAGTTTCAAAAAAAGTGCAAATTTATCCAAATGCAGAAAACTGTACTCAGCAATTAAATAAGGTGCTGATTTAGTGAGATGATTGAGTAGCTGTGTTCATTAGCTTTTATTCTTAATGCTCTATACTGAAAACTTACCGCTGAATGTTCAAAATAAAAGTGCACATGTGTATATGAGGGATGTTCTATAAATTATCTACCTAAGGTAGTTCCCATAATTATATTCAAATGATTCATGATTTATAATGTTCCTACATATCTTAATTTGAATCATACTAATTTTGATCCCACTAAGTTTTTTGGTTGTGCTGCTGTAACAGGAAAAAGGAAGATACCAGTACCAAATTGTGGATTTGCTGATATAGGAGCATCTTTCAGTCATCGAAGTTTCTCACCAAGGTAGGAAATGGGCCAAAGGCAAATCATGAAAGGATGGTGGCTGTTTATGGCAACAGTACATATTCAGAGTATCAGATGAAATTCTGGTCAAAACAATTCAAGTGGGGTAGAGAATCTGTCGAAGGTGATCCACATCCAGGAAGACCTGTGACAACAATCACTTCAGAAAAGTACCAAGCTGTGGAAACCCTTGTGCTGAATGACAGACATTTAAAGGTGTCCCAAATCTCTAGGGAATGGGACATATCTGAGGGAGCAGTTATCCATGAACATTTGTGGATGACTACGGCCAGTGCAAGGTGGGTCCCCAGATTTCTAACCCCTGTGCAGAAGCAATTCAGAGTACATGATGTGAGGATATTTAGAGTTTTATGGAAGGGATCTTGAAAGATTCATCTCCAGAATTGTTATGAGTGATGAAACATGGGTTCCTCACCCAAAAAATTTCAGACAACCTTCAGTTGGCAAGATAATGGCCACCTTTTTTTTTTTTTTTTTTGAAATGCTGAGGGGAATTTTGTACAATTACTACTTGGAACACAAGCAGACAGTCATTGTGTAGCATTATGCATCCTTACTGTACAACCTAAGGGATGTCATAAAGGAAAAATGCCATGGAAAACATCCCAGAGGTGTCCTGCCTCTTCATGACAATGTACCAGTGCACAGGTCACATTCTGTTGTTTCTTTGAGAGACTGACTTTACAGCACATCCACCTCATCACAGATAGGATCTATCCCAGTGACTATTTCCTGTTTTGACACCTCACGAAAAATTTACATGAATGTCGCTTTGCTCATGATAATGAACTAAAGTCTGCTGTTTCTGCATTCTTTGATGGACAGGGCAAAGAATTTTATTTGTCTGGTATTTCCCCATTGCCAACAAAATGGAACAAGTATTTTGAAGTTCAAGGGAGTTTGAAGTACACGGTCGATGTGAAAGGTCCTTTAGGTACTTCAGATCACAACTTGGTGATTGTCTCTTCTCCAATGGAGCCTTTATCTCGTGGCTATTCCCAACCTCGTGTTGTTTGGCATTACAAGAATGCAAAATGCGATGATCTGCGAGTTTTCTTTTCTTCTTTTCCCTCGTCGGATTACTGTTTCAAAACTTCTGATGTCAAAGTTTGCTCAAATCGTGTCAGTGAAATTATTCTTGCAGGAATGGAATCCTTTATCCCACACTCCACTTTAAAATCTCGTCCTTTATCTAAAACTTGGTTTTCCAATAAATGTGCTAAGGCTGTTCAAGAGAAGAATGTTGCATACCGTAATTGGCTTTTATCTAATTCTTCAGTTTCATTTTCTGCCTACACCAAAGCTCGCAACAACTGTAAAGCAGTTATTAATCAGTCCAAACTAGAATTTGAACAGGCGAAGAGTAGAAAACTTGCTTCTTGCCCTAATGGTAGCCACGCATTCTGGTCTCTTGCCAAAGCTATTGGCCGCAACTTTTGCCCATCTCTGCTCCCACCTCTGTCCAAACAAGATGGTTCTGTTGTCACTTCAGCCAAAGATAAAGCTGGCCTGGTAGCAGACCATTTTTCTTCCAACTCATGTATTAATGATCTTGGTAAAACACCTCCCACCATTCCCAACACGCTCCATTCAATGCCTCCCGTGGTCTTCCATCAAAAGGATTTTGACAACTCTTGATGCTAAGAAAGCTCCAGGTCCTGATGGTATTTCTCCACTTTTTCTCAAAACCTGTGCTCCTGAACTTACTCCAATTCTTTGCCGCTTTTTTCACTTTCTTATTCCAAAGGTGTTTTTCCTTCTGCTTGGAAATTTGCTCATATCCAGCCAGTTTCTAAAAAGGGTAACAAATCCCTCCCATCCAATTATTGTCCCATTGCAATTACTTCTACTCTTTCTAAAGTAAGGGAGAAATCAATTAATCGCCAACTTTTAAACTACCTAGAAACCTTCTGTCTGATCAAAGATTGCCAGTATGCATTCAGTCAGTGTTGATCCACTGGTGATATTCTGGCTTATGTTACCCATTTATGGACTAATTCAATCGAAAGGTTCGGTGAAACACAAGTAGTTGCTCTTGATATCTCAAAGGCTTTCAATCGTGTTTGGCATAAAGGTATTCTAAACAAGCTCCCATCTTATGGTTTCCCAACTGTTTTTTGGCATTGGCTATCCAGTTTTCTCTCTGATCGCTCACTGAGGTGATGATAGATGGCTCTCTGTCTTCTAACTTCTCTACTAATGCCGGTGTCCCCCAAGGTTCAGTTCCTTACCCCACTCTTTTCCTCTTGTATAATAATGACCTTCTTCCATTGACTGGAAATCCTATCCATAGTTTTACCGATGATAGCGCTTTGCATTCCACTTTCCATTTTGAGAAACCTTGCCCTGCTCAATCAGCTTCAACTTCTCGAAAATCTGCTACCAATTCTTTAAATGCCGATCTTCAGATAATTCTACAGTGGGACAAAGACAACTTAGTTGATTTCAACCCTTCTAAATCTCAGTCTTGTCTTACATCTCGCAAAAAGGATTCTTCTGCTCCTATGCTTAACTTTGATGACACTCCGATTTCTAGGCAAAATGATATATCTCTTTTGGGGATTACCCTGACTTATCTCTCTTGGCACAAGCACATTACAAATATTGCTTCCTCTGCATTTAAAAAACTTGGTTTTCTCTTTCACTCTCAGCGTTACTTTTCTTCCAAAGAACTGCTCACTCTGTATAAATCGCAAATCCGCCCTACCATGGAATATTGTTCCCACATCTGGGGTGGTGCCCCCAAAACCTCTCTCAGGCTTCTTGATGCCATTCAGAAGAGGGCAGTTAGATTAATTAATGATTCATCTCTAACAGAGTCTCTCCACTCGCTGTCTCATAGACATACTGTTGCTGCTGCATGCCTTTTCTCCACATACTTCCATGGGCACTGTTCTTCTGAATTGGCTTCTATAATTCCTTGCCCTACTCAATCACTTTCAACTTCTCGAAAATCTACTACCAATTCCTTAAATGCCAATCTCCAGTGGGACAAAGACAACTTAGTTTTTGTTTTTTTTTTGTTTTTGTTTTTTATGTAAACAGCAAACACAAGAGGTATTAGAACCTATAATACTTAGTACCATGCTTGGGTTGGAGGCTGAGAAGATGAAAGAAGATATTTGTTGACATTGGACTTGAACTTCTGTCTTTTCTAGTCACACCGACCCAGCTGGTCGAGATGCTGTGGCTTTTGCAATTACAAATGACCTTGCACTATAATTTTCAGGAAATACATATGAAGGAAGGAAGGTTGTTCCAGGAAACAGCAGTTCAATGAATAAACGGGAAAGATGAAAATTTGGTTCTATGAGTTTGAAGTTGGACAGTAAATGGATGTTGGCTGGTGGCTGCACGTGTTTGCACTGTTTTGAAAGAGAGAGTGGGAATTACAGAAGCCAATTCAGAAGAACAGTGCCCATGGAAGTATCTGTAAAAGAGGCATACAGTAGAAACAGTATGTCTATGAGACAGCAAGTGGAGAGAGACTGTTAGAGATGAATCATTAATTAACCTAACTGCCCTCTTCTAAATGGAATCAGAATTGGTCCTTGAGGTTGCCACAGACATTCCCTCAGATATGCCAGACAAGCTGTACTTGCTACCTGGGAGTCTAAAACACTGATGGAACTGATATTCGAGTGACACTCAAGTCAAGTGAACCCAATTTCAGCGAAGTCCGGATGGTCTGTGACAGCCAAATCCTCTGCTTGCACCTTTGCAATGGTGGTACTGTTAGTAATCCTGGGTATAACCTCCATGCACAAGTACATGGTTGGTGACCACCCAGGTGTGAACCAACTAAGCAGGGGTCGAGGTGTGGTGCCCACACCACATGGAGGAACGCAGCCCCTCTATGTTACCAGGCAGTACTAGGTGGTAGATGACTCTCATCAATCAGTGCAATACCACCACTTTGCTTATTGGAGGCGTGAAGTGGTGGAACCCATGTTTAGTCTCTAGAGCTAAATTCTGGTCAACCCTTCCCTATCATTTCCATCATTCAGTATGATTGATGACTTTTGAGTTTATGATGAACATCGTGGCGAGATCCAATATTCCTTACATTTCGAGGATACAGCTCTAAAACGGTGTTCGCAGGCCGGCCGCTAGTTAGTACACCGGACCAAACCTATTGGTAACTCTCTAGGAGGCTTCCAGATCAGCTAGTGTATAATCTTGCTACCTCTACTCTGCCAGATAGTGACTGGAGGGAGTCCGAGTAGTGTATATGCGGGGAGCATTCTCGAGGCCACGTTATGTCAAGGATCTGTGTATATTCTTACCTACCATGTGTACGCCATATCCAAAAATTTCATTACCTCATACAGCATGTCCCACGCACTTTTTCTTACTATTGAATATATCATGAATTGTCAAATTAATAGAGCAAGTTTATCTGTGGAAAGATCTAAACCTCCCAAAGACTTCCTAATTCATTTCACAAATATATGTGGTCTCCATTCTAATCTCAACGATGTCCATTTCCACTTGCAGTCTGCTAAACTCCATGTACTTTTTCTGACAGAATCTCAGTCATCGGTTGATTCAACTACTGCTCATATCAGAAGCCCAAATTATTCGCTGTACAATTCCTTTTGCCTCAAAGGTGGTACTTGTGCATATGTCCATTCTGATATTTCCTGTCAGAGACTTGGCAATTTGGAATCTCCTCTCGTTGATCTTCTCTGGCTTAAAATCTCTCTACCTCATTCTGTCAAATTCATCTGTTGTCTCTACCATTCTCCCAACTCTACTAATCACTTAGAGCTCTGACTTCCTCTCTTTGCAACTTGACTTTCTCCAGTCCAACTTTCCTAACAGTGAGGTAATTTTCCTTGGTGATTTTAATGTTCACAACTCCAGCTGGCTTCCGTTTTCTAGTCACACCAACCCAGCTGGTCAAGATGCTCAGGCTTTTGCAATTACTAATAACCTCACACAGATTATTCATTTACTTACCAGAAAATCCTAACCATACAGCCAACATGCTTAATCTTTTTCTCACAAACAACCCTTTTAAGTACACGGTCGAAGTGAGTGATCCTTTAGGAACCTCAAATCACAACTTGGTGATCGTCTCTTCTCCAATGGAGCCTTTATCTCATGGCTATTCCCAAATAACCAAGTTCCTAGTGTTGTTTGGCATTACAAGAATGCAAAATGGGATGACCTGCAATATTTCTTTTCTTTGGTCAGATTACTGTTTCAAAACTTCTGATGTCAATGTTTGCTCAGATTGTGTCAGTGAAATTATTCTTGTAGGAATGGAATTCTTTATTCCACACACTCCACTTTAAAATCTCGTCCTTTATCTAAACCTTGGTTTTCCAATAAAGGTGCTAAGGCTGTTCAAGCGAAGAATGTTGCATTTGGCTTGCTTCCAATTCTCCAGTATCTTTTTCTGCCTACACCAAAGCTCGCAACAAATGTAAAGCAGTTATTAATCAGTCCAGACTAGAGTTTGAATAGGCTAAGAGTAGAAAACTTGCTTCTTGCCCTAATGGTAGGCGAGCATTCTGGTCTCTTTCCAAAGCTATTGGCCGCAACTTTTGCCCATCTCTGCTCCCACCTCTGTCCAAACCAGCTGGTTCTGTTGTCACTTCAGCCAAGGATAAAGCTGACCTGCTAGCATTCCATTTTTCTTCCAACTCATGTATTAATGATCTTGGTAAAACACCTTCCACCATTCCCAACACGTTCCATTCAATGCCTCCTCTGGTCTTCTGCAAAAGGATGTCAGAGGGATTTTGACGAATCTTGATGCTAAGAAAGCTCCAGGTCCTAATGGTATTTCTCCACTTCTTCTCAAAACCTGTGCTTCTGAACTTATTCCTATTTCTATGCCACCTTTTTTCACTCTCTTATTCCAAAGGTGTTTTTCCTTCTACTTGGAAATTTACTCATATCCAGCCAGTTCATAAAAAGGGTGACAAATCCCACCCATCCAATTATCGTCCCATTGCAATTACTTCTACTCTGTCTAAAGTAATGGAGAAATCAATTAACTGCCAACTCTTAAACTACCTAGAAACCTTCAGTCTGATCAACGATCGCCAGTATGGATTCCGCCAGTGTCGATCCACTGGTGATATTCTGGCTTACATTACCCATTTATAGACTAATTCAATGGAAAGGTTCGGGGAACACAAGTAGTTGCTCTTGACATCTCAAAGGCTCTCGATCGTTTTTGGCATACAGGTCTTCTTAACAAGCTTTCTTCTTATGGTTTGCCAACTGTCTTTAGTAATTGGTTATCCAGTTTTCTCTCTGATCGCTCACTGAGGGTGATGGTAGATGGCGCTGTCTTCTAACTTCTCCACTAATGCCGGTGTCCCCCAAGGTTCAGTTCCTTACCCCACTCTTTTCCTCTTGTATATTAATGACCTTCTTCCATTGACTGGAAATCCTATCCATAGTATTTCCAATGATTGTACATTGCATTCCATTTTCCATTTTGAGAAACCTTGTCCTGCTCAACCAGCTTCAACTTCTCGAAAATCTGCTACCAATTCCTTAAATGCCTATCTTCAGGTAATTCTCCAGTGGGGCAAAGACAACTTAGTTGATTTCAACCTTTCTAAAACTCAGTCTTGTCTTATATCTCGCAAAAAGGATTCTTCTGCTCCTGTGCTTATCTTTAGTGACTCCGATTTCTAGGCAAAATGATATATCTCTTTTGGGGATTACCCTGACTTCTAATCTCACTTGGCACAAGCACATTACAAATATTTCTTCCTCTGCATCTAAAAAACTTCGTTTTCTCTTTCGCTCTTGGCATTACTTATCTTCCAAATAGCTTCCAAACAGCTGTTCACTCTGTATAAATTGCAAATCCGCCCTACCATGGAATTGTTCCCACAACTGGGGTGGTGCCCCCAAAGCCTCTCTCAGGCTGCTTGATTCCATTCAGAAGAGGGCAGTTAGGTTAATTAATGATTCATCTCTAACAAAGTCTCTCCACTTGCTGTCTCATAGATGTACTGTTTCTGCTGCATGCCTCTTCTACAGATACTTCCATGGGCACTGTTCTTCTGAATTGGCTTCTATAATTCCCGCTTTCTCTTTCAAAACAGTCTGAACACGTGCCGCCACCAGCCAACATTCATTTACTGTCCAACTTCAAACTCACAGAACCCACTCTTCATCTTCCTCATTTAGTCATTCAACTGCCGTTTTCTGGAACAACCTTCCTTCATATGCATTTCCTGATAATTACAGTCTACAGAAGTTCAAGTCCAATGTCAACAAATATCTTTTTTCGTGTTCTCAACCTCCAACCCAAGCACGGTACTAAGTACTATAGGTTCTAAAACCTTTTGTGTTTGGGGTTTACATAAAAAAAAAAAAAAAAAAAAGAAGCCTGAGAGAGGTTTTGGTGGCACTACCCCAGATATGGGAACAATATTCCATGGTAGGGCAGATTTGTGATTTATACAGAGTGAGCAGCTGTTTGGAAGAAAAGCAACGCTGAGAGTGAAAAAGAAAACCAAGTTTTTTAGATGCAGAGGAAGCAATATTTGTAATGTGCCAAGAGAGATTAGAAGTCTGGGTAATCCCCAAAAGAGGTATATCATTTTGCCTAGAAATCGGAGTGTCAACAAAGATAAGCATAGGAGCAGAAGAATCCTTTTTGCAAGATATAAGACAAGACTGAGATTTAGAAGGGTTGAAATCAACTAAGTTGTATTTGTCCCACTGTAGAATTATCTGAAGATCGGCATTTGAGGAATTGGTAGCAGATTTTCAAGAAGTTGAAGCTGATTGAGCAGGGCAAGGTTTCTCAAAATGGAAAGTAGAATGCAACATGCTATCATCGGCAAAAATATGGATAGGATTTCCAGTCGATGGAAGAAGGTCATTAATATACAAGAGGAAAAGAGTGGAAGAAAGTACTGAACCTTGGGGAACACTAGCATTAGTGGAGAAGTTAGAAGACCGGTAGTTGGGCAGATGGGCTGAGATGAGCAACTGTTAAACTTCAGTTGCTCATCTCAGTTGCTGAGATGAGCAACTGAAGTTTAACATTGACAAATGCAAATTACTGCATACGAGTAGAAGTAATCCCAGAGAAACATACCAACTATCTGGTACTACACTTAGGATGGTAGAAAATGAAAAAGATCTGGGAGTAATTGTGCAGTGAGATACGAAATTTTCTGAGCAATGGAGATGGGCAGCCAGAGCATGTCAGGGGTATTGTCAATGACATACAGGCAGTTCTCACTTTATGTTTTTCAAGTATCAACAAATTCAAAAATATGAACATTGATGAATGTTAAACATTGATAAATCCCACATTTCAAACCACGTTTGTAGCCATACAATACAGTGCACACCGCTTTACAATATTACTCCGTTCACGATACGATGTATAACACATAACATATGTGTTATACCATATAATATCACAAAGGCATTATACCATTATAATGCCTTTGTGATATTTTTATAAAGCACATTTCTGGAGTTCACTACCATAAAACAAAAACATTTGTACTTTCCAGTTTATTGGACTTTTCTGTTCATGCAAGCAATTATAAATGGGTAGTAAACTCGATGTTAATGCATTTGTGAAATTACCAATAGCTGGAATTGTGCGGGTTTTTACATTATTACGGTGAAATGTGTTTCCCCTTTACTGAAATCTTCAATCATATGAAAAACAAATAAATTTTCAGAATCTTCTCTTCATTCCTTTTCTTTGTAAACTT
The DNA here is from genome assembly GCF_048544385.1 of Mastigoproctus giganteus. Lineage (NCBI taxonomy): Eukaryota > Metazoa > Arthropoda > Arachnida > Uropygi > Thelyphonidae > Mastigoproctus > Mastigoproctus giganteus. The sequence continues at coordinate 195,979,375 of NC_143583.1, read as the reverse complement.
GTTTTCCTTGCAAATTGTGTTAGTTGCAATCTCACTTGCACATATCATGTTAGTTAGGTGAAATCTGTGCATGCCATTAAAAAAAATGTTAATGCATGCTATCGTGAAATTTATAAAAAAAAAAAAAAGAGAGATCTTGGAAACAAACACCTCTTGAAGCATTTCTGAAGAAGATGACTCCTTGTGCAACAAACCAATAATGGGTGCCGACCCAACAATGAGTGATCAACGAGTGTGCATTTAGTTGATGATGAAGAATAAACATTCTTTAACATTTGTATGTCACATAAATAATTTCTTTAAATTATAATTTGCTTGATTTTACAGACTATGTTTTCATTTCTTTGGATAAATCAATCATTGTTTAAACAAACTAATTAGCTAACTAATTTCATTGTTGAGAACGTAATCCCTGTTTTCAACATTATGTCTATGGAAAATAAATTCCCACTTTACGAGTTTTCACTTCACGAGTGTGTGCTAAGAATGAATTAACTCGTAAAGTCGGAATCTACCTGTACTGGAATTCTGCTAGCAGGGAAAAGGAGGTGATTATCCCTTTGTATAAGGCAATGGTTACGCCACACCTTGAGTACTGCATACAGATCTGGAGGTCTCATTTTACAAAGGATGTACAGTTGCTTGAGTGAGTACAGAGAAGGGCAACAAGATTTGTGAGGGGAAGGAAAGGGTAGTCTTACCAAGAATGGCTTATGTTCTGCAAATTGCAGTGTCTGGAGTAGCAACTCTACATCCTTCCTAAAATGAGGTTTGGAGGCCTCATTTTAGGAAGGATGTAGAGTTGCTAGAATTAGTACAGAGAATGGCAACATCACTGTAAAGCTGTTAATAGTATTGTCACAATCAAATTAACCTTGATTGCTATATTTTTCTGTGGGCCTTTTAAAAAAAGTTGTCAATTAGGAATGTTTAGAATTTGAAATTTGTTATTTGGGCAGCAGTTATTTGTTATTTGAAATATTTGGGCAGCAGTCAGGTTGCATAACTGCATTTGTTACAAATGAGCAAATATTGCTGGGTTAAATAAAGATGGCATTAACCAATAGCATCTATAACAAAGACAAAAAAATGTTTTTGCACATATCTGACTATTACATCACAATCTATGGAAAAATTGTTCCTAAATTAGAAACTTTTATTCAAGATAGTTGAATAAACCATCTTGTTTATTCAACTTCAGAACAGTGTTTCAAGTATCGAAAAAATGGAATGGCATGAATAATATGACTAAGACTGACCTGGTATTACACTATCTGCCATAATTTCTGGTACAGCCAGTTTTCCATTTTTTTTTCTTCTTATCCTAGGAACTAACTTTGGTTCTTTAATTGTTTGAAAGTTATTTAAAGTATCTGGCATCTCAGCTAGATCCTCAATGTCCTCAAGAACATTGGACTGACAGACTGTAAAAGCCATTTTTCCTGAAAATACAATAATTCTATAACCAATTTTATTATCAACAGAATAACAGCAAATGCAAAAATATAAGTTAATCAATCAATGAATATCAGTTTATTTGCATAACAACAAACCTATACAAATGTGTATTAGCATATTTCTATCTATGACTGCACATGCTGAAACAATCTGGGAAAACAGGATGGATTCAGTACCATATAAAGAATGCATCATGCAACAAACGATTCAGTACCATGTAAAGAGTACAATGTTTGATTAGCTCAAGATACACCACTTGTTCAGATTACAAACCTAAGGGGGCATAAATTCAAATTAAGAAAAGACAGACGTAGAATAGATGAGCGGAAATTTGCCTTTAGCCAGCAGGTGGTTAATTGCTGGAACAAACTTCCATCTGTCGTTGTGGAAGTTGACAGGTTAAATAAATTTAAGGAGGAACTGGACAGGCATTTGGAGGAAATGGTGTGATTTTTTGTTTTTTTTTGGCTGATGCTGCATAAGCTCATACACTTGCTTTCTTGCATCACATGCCGCTACTACTACTTTGCTTATTGGAGGCTTGAAGTGGTGAAACCCATGTTTAGTCTCTAGAGCAAAGTTTCCGGCATCCCCCCCCCATACTTCTCCTTCAACCCTTGCACGGTACTAAGTACTATAGGTTTTGATACCTTTTGTGTTTGGGGTTTTCATAAAAAAAAAGATCTCTGGAAAGCTATTTCAATAAAAAAAAATCAGTGACAATGGAAGGCTGCAAAAATTTATTTGGATGCTTCATGCAGAATCAGATAAGGATAAAAAGCATCTGCAGCTAGTAAAAATGGAAAAATATGAAAAACTGTTGAAGTTTGTTTTATAATTATGTTCAGTCATACATATCAACCTTATTGTGAAAACAAGTTTACACAAAAAGAGTTGTTGGTCAAGCTGTGTTTTAAAAGTTATACTAGACTAAGGTTTTGCCCAGTTGGTTATTAGTTGTAATGTCTCTGAAAAAATTTTTAAAAGCATTGTCACAAATATAGAGTTCTAACATTAGCATTAGTTGAGGCATATGATGCAAGAAAGCAAGCTTATACAGCACCAGCTGGAAAAAAAAAAAAAAAAAAAACACTTCCCATTTCACCCATCCAGTCACTCCAAATGTTTGTCTGGTTCAGCTTTAAATTTATTTAAGCTATCAACTTCCACAACAACAGATGGAAGTCTGTTCCAGAAATCAACTACCCACTGGCTAAAGGCAAACTTCCACACATCTATTCTACAACTTTCCTCAATTTGAATCTATGCCCTCTCAGGTTCTTAACCTGAGCAAGCAGAAGTACTGAGCCTGCTCAAACCATTCAAAGCCTTATACACCTTCAGATCACTTCGCAGGTGCCTAGTCTCAAGATGCTGCAACTTGCAGAACTTAAGCCTCTCTTGGTAAGATCACCCCTTTGTTCCTCCCACCAATCTTGTTGCCCTTCACTGTACTCATTCTAGCAACTCTACATCCTTCCTAAAATGAGGCCTCGAAACTTCATTTTAGGAAGGATGCAGAGTTGCTAGAATGGCAACATCACTGAAAAGCTTTTAATAATATTGTCACAATCAAAATAACCTTGCTTGTTAGATTTTTCTGTGGGCCTTTTTAAAAAAAATTGTCAGTTAGGAATGTTTAGAATTTGAAATTTGTTATTAGAATAAACTGAATTTTCAAAACATTCCACATGTCTGTAGGCATACTGTCAATAAGAGGCAGAAGGGATTAACTCACAAGAGATTCTAGAACACAACAGCACATTTCACTTGAGAAACATTCAAGGCTCTTCTAGAACAGTTCCTTATGAATTATGAAGAGGAACAGGCAGCTACCGAGAGAGAAAAAAAAAAAAAAAAAAATAGTAACTGGGCATTTATGATGCATCAAATGGCAATCATCTTGAAAAATTAACAAACAAGTTTGAAGTGACATATGCAGAACTTAGCACCACAACAAACAATTTTCACAAGAGATCAACAATTTCATATTACCACATAAGTGATGAAGCTATTACAATTAAAGATGGTAAAATTTTGTGAGTCTGATGCTGATAGTGACATATTTGATTTAGAAGAAATCATTAGAGGGTAGTACCAGTCCAGAGAATTCAACAAAGCAGCTCCGATTCCTATCAACTGATTGGTTTAGTCGATGCAAAATACATACAGGGTGTCCAAAAACTAGTAAACCCATTTGTTTTAAAGACTATGAAATAACATGATGTGAAACAAGGCAAATTATTATGTTTAATAATTTGCCTTGTTTCACATCATGGCAAGGCAAGGCAAATTATTATGTTTAATGAAAGTACACACTTTGGAGATTTATGTATGAAATATTACATTAGGCAGGTGCCTGCCTCTTTGATCTCTGCAGTATCGTACTCGGGACACTACACTTGCCATCAGCTTCTCAAGAAATTCTACTGACAATTTTCGAATTATGTTCTGAATGTTTCCTTTAGAGCCATAATTGTTCTCAGTTTGTTAAAGTACACTGTCCTTGAGAAAGCCCCAAAGTAAATAATCTTGGACTGTGAGATCGAAAGATCTTTGAGGCCAAATGTTTCCAAATCGTGAGATCAAATGATTTGGGAACATTTCTCGGAGCAATGTAATTGTTTCTCTGAATGCATTCATCTCTCCATCTTGCTGGAACCGTATTTCCTCCCTGTTTTCTTCTGGTTCGATTGTTGATGATTCTTTCAGGTAGCTGACAAACTGAATGAGTATTTTGTATTTACATTCACACATGAGGAATTTTGTAGGAAAGGGGAGAACAGGAGCTTATTAAACTCTAAAAGGCAGCTATATGATTTTGTAATAACTGAGAGCAAAGCAGAGAAGAAATTGTTGAAGTTAAACATAAGGAAGGCACCTGGGATCTATTCAGTTATATTAAAGGAGGCAGCAAAAGAAGTAAGCAAACACTTAGCCGTGATTATGAAGGCATCCTTAGACTCAGGGGAGGTCCCCACAGACTGGAGATGTGCAAAAGTATCCTCAATTCGCAAAGGGGATCGAAGGCTGACATGAGTAATAACAGACCTGTCAGTTTAACTACTGTTCTGGGGAAAATAATGGAGTTGCTGATTAAAGAAGCACTGAAGGATCATCTAGACAGCACTGCATTTATAGTTCAGACACAGCATTGGTTTGTTAAGGGGAAGTCTTGTCTGACTAATTTGATTGGATACTATGATGTAATCACAAAGAAACTTGAGGCAAAAAATAATTTTGATATCATACACTTGAATTTTAGGAAAGCTTTTGATACTGTTGCACAATGTACAAGGTGGAGCAGTATGGCATTAAGGGCAAGTTGCAGCTATGGATAAAGGTATGGTTGAGTGGGAGAAGCAGAGTTATAATCAATGGACACTGCTCTTCATGGAGTAATGATATTAGTGGTGACCCTCACGGGTCTGTCTTGGGCCCATTATTGTTTTCTGTATTTATCAATATTGATCATCAGGCTTAATGTCCAAGTTTGCAGATGATACGAAGGTGGGCAGGGTTGTTAATAACAGTAAGGACGATATGCTACTGTAACGGGATATAGAAAAGTTGAGCACATGGACTGAGAGGTGGAAACTGAAGTTTAACATTGACAAATGCAAAATACTGCATGTGGGTAACAGTAAACCCAGAGTAACATACCAACTGTGCAGTACTACACTCTTGGTAGTGGAAAATGAGAAAAACCTGGGAATAATTGTGCAGTCAGGCAAAGTTTTCTGAGCAGTGCAGACAGGCTGCAAGAGTAGCTCACGGGGTCTTGTCAGTGATATATAGGAATTTTGCAAGCAGGGATAAGGAGGTTATTACCCCCTTAAGGCAATGGTCAGGTCACACCTTTGGGTACTGCATACAGGTCTGGAGGCCTCGTTTTAGGAAGGATGTAGAGTTGCTAGAATAAGTACAGATTACTAGAATAAGTTACTGTTACCAAGGAATGCTTAAGTTCTGCAAATTGAAGTGCCTGGAGACTAGGCACCTACAAGGTGATCACCGAGGTGTACAAGGCCTTGAATGGTTTGAGCACGCTCAATGCTGCTGGGATTCTTCCTCTTGCTCAGATTCCGCACCTGAGGGGACATAAATTCAAATTGAGGAAAGACAATTGTAGAATAGATGTACATAAATTTGCCTTTAGCCAGCAGGTGGTTGATTGGTGGAACAAACTTCCATCTGCCATTTTCAAAGTTGATAGCTTAAATAAATTCAAGGCTGAACTAGACAAACTTTTGAAGTGAATGGATGGGTGAAATGGGAAGGTTTTTTTTTTTTTGGCTGATGCTGTATAAGCTTGCTTTCTTGTGTTGTATGCCTCTTTTAATGCTAATCAGTGGCATATGATGCAAGGAAGCAATTTTATAGAACAGTGTTTCCCAACCTTTTTAGTCGTGATCCTCTTTTATAATAGCCAAGTAACCTGCAACCCCTGCCACATTTGCATAAAAAGGCATTTTTAATAGGGTAAAGAAAACACATTAAAAACAGATTTTTCAGAATATAATTCTAACCTAATATTTAATGAGTTGGTTGTACTTGCATCTGGGCAACCAGCTTCAAAATTCACAGGTGAGTGTTTGTTAAAGCCAACCTCGTATCACATTCTCAACATTCAGTCTGTTTCTTGCCTTTGTTTTGATATGAACAAGCATTGAAAATCCACTCTCGCAGGGATATGTAGAGGCAAATGGAAGTAAAATTCCAAATACAAGCATGGTGATATTTGGATATGACTGATACACAGCACACCAGAACCGGGTCAACAATTTTTCATAAAACAAATTACGTGCCGAGGAATCGTTCCTCAAATCCAAGAATTCATCTTGTACTTTGTCGGGAATGCTGGCTACATTCAGGGAAGCAGAGAATGGATTTCGTACCAGTGCAGCTTCTTCTTCTGTAAGCTCAGGGAAGTACCGCTGAAATTCCTTTTCAAGGGATTCAAGGTGCCCAGTAACCTCCTCCTTCAGATTCTCATCCAGTTCACCTTCAGATTCCTCTACCACACGCAGAGTTTTTCAAACATAGCAATGTTTCCATGATTTACTTTCCGACGCCAGTTTTGCAGCTTGGATACAAATGCCTGAACATTGTCTTGAAATTGGATAATGTGTGTTTCCTTTCCCTAAAGCTTATTTAGCTGGTCTAAAATGTCTACAAAGTAAGCAACTCTTTTCTTCCAAGCTTCATCATTAAAGTAAGCCACAAGGTCATGTTTCCCTTGCACTTCCAGCAACAACTTGATTTCATCTTTCAACTCAAAGACATGATTGACAACATTTTCTTTCAACAACCAGTGTACAGCAGTGTAGAAAAGAAGAACCTCATGATCAGAATTCACATCTTTACAGAGTGTTTTAAACAGACAGGTGTTGAGGGCTCAAGATTTGTTGTAATTCACAATTTTGATCAGAGAATCAAGTACCTCCTTCAGAGGAGCTGGAAGAGTCTTACTGGCAAGAGCATATCGGTGAATCATGCAGTGAATGCCCTTTGCTTGGGGAACAAGTTCCTTCACTTTTGTCTGAAAGCCTGACTTTGACACTAGCATAGCTGGTGCTCCATCTATACAAACCCCACTGACGTTTTTTCACTGTAGTCCTCCAGTTTAAAAAAGGTATTTATCTTCTCCATACCTTTTGTAGTAGTTTCAAGTGCACTACAAAACAGGAACTCTTCTGTGATGTAATCTGAATGAATACATTTCACGAAGATAAGTAACTGAGAACAAGAACTTACGTCCGTTGATTAATCAACTTGAAAAGAAAACAATGGATAAACTTTGATTTCATTCAAAACCTACTCTTTCACGTCTATGAACATATCTGAAATGTGCCTCTAAATAGTGTTATTGGACAGAGATATTTGTTGCATTTTTATCTCACGGGCTTCTCCAAGAATTAACTTCACCATCTTCAACATGCAGGGTTTGACGACCATTTCTCCAATTGTGTAAGGTTTTTTTTTGGTTTGGAAATTTCCAATGTGACTTCATATGATGCTTGCACTGCTGTGCTCTGTTGCTGAAAACTTCCTTTAGGATCAAGTCTCTGACATCTTAGACCAGTTTAATAGCGTCGAAAGAACTCCAAGTCCTTTTTAGTATGTTCTAAATGCTTTGTCTCTAAGTGACGTTTCAGTTTTGAAGGTTTCATAGATTCAGCACTGAGAACGACATTGCACAAAACACATTGTGGCTTCCCTATGCCATTGCTGATCAAGGTGGTAAAGCCAAATTTTAGATAGTCTTCTGAATATTTACGTTTTTTCTCCATAGGTACGGATTTAGCATGGACTGATGACAACCTACTGACGCTCTTTAGATTTTAGAAAGTGCAAGCAGTAGCTAACCAGTGCTTGACAGCGAGTGGCTGATTTCTATCATGGCACCAACTAAAGGTGGTTGACTATTGGCAAACTAAGTTTGCGCCAGTTTGCATTAGACAGCCCATCGTGCATATTATTGAATTACATCATTGCAAACATGGCAGCGTCAACAAAACACAGGGCGATCTTCAACTGTGTTAAGAGAGCAATTCACATTTATTTGACGGTCCGTATTCGACAGTCTGTTATTCACACATCGAGACACCGATAAAAAATGAAATTTGATATTGAATTTTGCATCATAATGAATATTTTTTTCAGTTTACGATTTGTAACATAGAATTTTATTCTAATGATAACACTGCATTTGCATATTTTATTTTTAGGGAGTGAATCAAGGTCCGCCGCAGCGGAAATTTGAAAAAATATTAAAGGCCTGACATAGCAAATAATTAAAATAATATAAAATGTTTAATATGTATGAACATGGCAAGCTTTTAATATTTTTTAAGTATCCACTGCGATGGACCTTAAGTCACTTCCTTTCATTTATCAAAAATCAAGTGTTACAGCCACTAGTAGAATATTGCAGTGTAGCCATATGACATATTGAAATAAATAAGTGTTGAAAACCTTCATGGCAAAATTTCCTATAAAAAGATAATTCCAGCAACCCCCTGAAAATACTTTGCGACCCCCTTGGGAGTCACAACCCACAGGTTAGGAACCCTGGTTATAGAGCATCAGCCAAAAAAAAAAAAAACCATTCCACATCACTTGTCTATCCCCTCTAATAATTTGTCTAGTTCTTCCTTGAATTTATTCAAACTGACCACCTCCACAAGGCCTTGAATGGGTTGAGCACGCTGAATTCTGATGGGATCCTTCCACTTGTTCAGATTACGAACCTAAGGGAGCATAAATTCAAATTAAACAGATGTAGAATAGATATGCGGAAATTTGCCTTTAGCCAGCGGGTGGTTAATTGCTGGAACAAACTTCCATCTGTCGTTGTGGAAGTTGATAGGTCGAATAAATTTAAGGAGGAACTGGACGGGCATTTGGAGAGAATGGTGTGTTTTTTGTTTTTTTTGGCTGATGCTGGATAAGTTCATACACTTGCTTTCTTGCATCACATGCCACTACTACTACAACACCAGATGCAAGTCTGTTCCAACAAGTCAACCACCCACTGGCTGAAGGCAAACCTCTGCACATCTATACTTCCCTTCAATTTGAAATTATGCCTATATGTAGTTTGAGCAAGAGGAAGAATGTCATCAGAACTTAGTATGCTGAATGCATTCAAAGCCCCCTTGGGAGTCATGACCCATAGGTTGGGAACACTGGTTATAGAGCATCAGCAAAAAAAAAAAAACATCACTTGTCAATCCATCTATCCCCTCTAATAATTTCTCTAGTTCTTCCTTGAATTTATTCAAACTGACCACCTCCACAACACCAGATGCAAGTCTGTTCCAACAAGTCAACCACGCACTGGCTGAAGGCAAACCTCTGCACATCTATACTTCCCTTCAATTTAAATTTATGCCTATGTAGTTTGAGCAAGAGGAAGAATGTCATCAGAACTTAGTATGCTGAATGCATTCAAAGCCTTAAAAACGTAGAGTCCAAGAAAGAGGAAGTTGTTGTTGAAGTGGAATTTAATGGCACAAGGGCTACTTCGGAATTTTTATCAGTACATGAAAGGAAATTGGTCTAGAAGTGACTGTACACGTTGATCATTTTAAGGTAGGTAAAAATGTTCTGATAAATTATTATCATTTCCAACGATATGCGTTAGTTGCAGAGGTTTTTGTAAGTTAGCATTAGCATTAGTAGAGGCATATGATGCAAGAAAGCAAGCTTATTCAGCATCAGCCAAAAAAAAAAAAAAAAAAAAAACACAACCACTACTCCCATTTCACCCCTCCATTCGTTCGAAATACCTGTCCAGCTGAGCCTTAAATTTGTTTAGGCTATCAACTTCAACAAGTGATGGAAGTCTATTCCACAAACCAACTGCCCGCTGGCTAAAGGCAAATTTCCGCACATCTATCTGACATCCATCCTTCCTCAATTTGAATTTATGCCCTCTCAGGTGATTATTCTGAGCAAGAGGAAGAATCCCATCAGCATTGGGCATGCTCAAGCCATTCAAAGCTTTATACACCTCTATCAGATCACCTCGCCGATGCCTAGTCTCCAGACTCTGTAATTTGCAAAACTTAAGCCTTTCTTCGTAAGAGCAACCCTTTGTTCCATTCACTAATCTTGTTGCCCTTCTCTGTACTCGTTCCAGCAGCTCCACATCCTTCTTGAAATGAGGCCTCCAGACCTGTATACAGTACTCAAGGTGTGGCCTGACCAATACCTTATACAAGGGAATAATCACATCCCTATCCCTGCTAGAAAAATTCCTGTATATCATTGACAAGACACCATGAGCTACTCTTGCAGCTCATCTGCACTGCTCAGAGAACTTCATATCTGCTGCACAATTACCCCCAGGTCCTTTTCATTCTCGACCACTGTCAGCGTAGTACCACAGAGTTGATACGTTGATCTGGGGTTACTGTTTCCCATATGTAGTACTTTACATTTGTCAATGTTAAACTTCATTTGCCACCTCTCAGCCCATCTGCTCAACCTTTCCAGATCCTGTTGCAGCAGAATAGTATCAGTAGTGTCCTTAACAACCCTGCCAACCTTTGTATCGTCTGCAAACTTGGACATTAAGCTTGATAAACCATCATCAATATCATTTATAAATACAGAAAACAACAATGGACCCAACACCGAACCCTGAGGAACTCCACTAATAACATTAGTCCACATTGAGCAGTGTCCGTTGATTACCACTCTCTCTGTCTTCTGCCACTCAACCATCCCTTTATCCATAGCAGCAATTTGCCTCCAATGCCACACTGCTCCAATTTGTGCAGCAGTCTTCCATGCGCAACAGTATCAAAAGCCTTTCTAAGATTCAAATATATCATATCAAAGTTATTCCCTGCATCCAGTTCTTTTGTGACTACATCATAGTATCCAATCAAATTGGTCAGACAAGACCTGCCCTTAACAAAACCATGCTGTGTCTGAGCTATAACTGAATTCTTGTCTAGATGATCCTGCAGTGCTTCTTTAACCAGTGCTTCCATTAATTTTCCTGGAACCGAAGTTAAACTAACAGGTCTATAATTACTTGTGTCAGCCTTTGATCCTCCTTTGTGAATTGGGGTTACATCTGCACATCTCCAGTCTATGGGTACCTCCCCTGAGTCCAAAGAAGCTCTCATAATTATGGCTAGGGGTTTGCTTACTTCCTTTGCTGTCTCCTTTAATATAACTGGATAGATCCCATCCACCCCGGGTGCCTTTTTTATGTTTATCCTCAACAATTTCTCCTCCACTTTCCTCTCAGTTATTAGAAAATCATCTAGCTCACTGCCAATGTTTACTTCACCTACGACATTCCCCTTCCTGAATAACTCCTGTGTGAATGTATATGCAAAATACTCGTTTAGATTGTTAGCCACCTGAGCTGGATCCTCAACTGTTGAACCATCAACATCCAGTGGACCAATCTGATTCATCCCCTTCCTTCTTGAGTTTAAATAGGTAAAGAACTCTTTTCTGTTTTTCTTTGCATCCTTTGCCAAGGATTTCTCATAATCTGCCTTTGCCTGCCTAATCTCCTTTGTGACTTGGTTACAGACCAACTTATATCTATCATAGGCTTCCGTGTCACCCATTAATTTGTATGTATCCCATGCATTTTTCTTCTCTGCCATATGTCTCATTAGTTCATCTGACAACCATTTAGGCCTGAACCTTGAACAATATTCCTTGGTTGGTATGCAAAGCCTGGTAGCTTCCAAGATTAGTTCCTTGAATGCTTCCCATTTTGAGTTTGCTGTTGGTAACATCAGCAGTTGATCCCACTGTATAGAATTTAAATACTGTCTCAGACCATCAGTCACCTTTACGAAAGCAAAAACCCTTCCCTTTACCTCTGATGGTAGTTACCTCCTTGAGTAAATCCCACTTCAGCACACTGTGATCACTGCCACCTAGTGGTTCCTTTATCTGCAGTTTCTTAATGCATGAAGAATCACTACTGATAATCAGATCAAGAGTATTACTCCCTCTAGTTGCCTCCCGAACATGCTGGTGTAGAAAACAATCATCCAATAAATCCACAAAAGCCTTGCTAGTGTGTGAGTGACCAACCCACAAATTCCAGTCAATATCTGGGAAATTAAAATCCCCCATTATAAGACTCTCTGATTTACTGGCCCACTATTTCCCTGTACAGTATCTTATTATACTCATCAGAGTCATTAGGCCTATAGCACACTCCTACTCTCAATTTTGATTTACCCATGCTTAAAGTAAAAACAATCGCATGCTTATGTCACACCAAACTGAATCGACACTGCCCTGTCCATCGATGTTGACTGGCTTCACTTCCTTGGATTTAATGTGTTTCTTAACTAATAGCATAACCCCTCCTCCCTTCCTATCTTGTCTATCCTTTCTGTAGACATTGTACTCCCCAAATTCCAGTTCTGCATTCCTTATATCTGTGTGACACCACGTCTCTGATAACCCAACAATATCTGCCTTTGATGTTTTGAGCAATACCTCAAATTCATCAAATTTATTTACTTAACTCCTAGCATTGGTGTACATGCAAGAATACATGCACCTGTTTCTATTCTTAGCTACCCTAACACAACCCATGTGTTTACTTGTACCGCAATGACTTCCAGCAGTCTCTGAATATCCTGCATCTTGTTTTTCAGGCTTCTGCTCATTCCAATAGAAGCAGTGCAAGAATCTCTTTCACCTCTGCCAGTGGCTACTGTTAATCTATTAGTCGTTGTCTTCCCCCAAGCTAGCAGTTTTCCGACCCACCTAACACTGCCTCGATAGCATCAGCAAATATTCTTGCACCCTTTCTATTTAAGTGTATCCCATCCCTGTAGAAGCAATCTCTCCTGTTAACAAGTAACTAATAGCATTGGTGTACACGCAAGTATACACCAAGTTTAGTAACTATCTGAAACATGCGATTCTAGCTGAATGGTAATGTGCACACTCAGTGATAACATGCTTCAAGGTAAATATGGAGCTACAATGCAAGTAAAGTGGAGAATCTTATTGTAGCAGTAAGAATAGATGTGTTAGATGCGTGTGGCCAATTCTTCACAACTCTTCACGTCTGTTTAAACGGAAACTGGATCTCCACAGCTGTGGATTCTGTTTTATTTCAAGAAGATTGTTACCTCTCTGGTTAGGCCACATTTCAGACCACATCTCGGTACATATCTGTCGTATGATTGGTTTATAATCAGAAAAAGGGACTGGGATGGAATCTAAGCAAGCAGGGTGAGGTTTTTTTTTTTTTTCATGAAAGCTCCAAACACGAGAAGTATTAGAACCTATAGTATTCAGCACCATGATTGGGTTGGAGTTTGAGAAGATGAAAGAAGATATTTGTTGACATTAGACTAACTTCTGTAGATTGTAATTTTCAGGAAATGAAAGAAGGTTGTTCCAGAAAACGGCAGTTGAATGAATAAACGAGGAAGATGAAAAGTTGGTTCTGTGAGTTTGAAGTCGGACAGTAAATGGATGTTGGTTGGTGGCGGCACATGTTCGGACTGTTTAGAAAGAGAGAATGGGAATTACAGAAGCGAATTCAGAAGAATAGTGGCCGTGGAAGTATCTGTAGAAAAGACATGCAGCAGAAACAGAATGTCTATAAGACAGAGTATCTGTGGAGAGAGTTTGTTAGAGACATGTCATTAATTAACCTAATTGCCTTCTTCCGAATGGAATCTAGAAGCCTGAGAGGTTTTGGGGGCACTGCCCCCATATGCAGGAACAATATTCCATGGTAGGGCAGATTTGCGATTCGTACAGAGTGAACAGCTGTTTGGAAGAAAAGTAACACCGAGAGCGAAAGAAAAAACCAAGTTTTCAAGATACAGAGAAAGCAATATTTGTAATATGCTTGTGCCAAGAGAGATAAGAAGTCATAATCCCCAAAAGAGATATATAATCTTGCCTATAAATTGGAGTGTCACCAAAGATAGGCATAGGAGCAGAAGAATCGTTTTTGCTAGATTACCCCAGGAGCTCACATCTGGTAAGTATGGGCTTGGCATACCCAGGGTCCTGAGCTGGATAACATCATTCTTCTCTTTCTTGGTGATATTCATTCTCTCTCTCTCTCTCTCTCTCTCTCTCTCTCTCTCTCGGTAAATCAGAAACTTTTTTTTTACGTGGTGCAGCAAAAGTCTAAGCACTTCTGCACCATATGGCTAATAATGATAATGAATAATATATATATATATTTTTTTATGAAACCCCCAAACACGAAAGGTATCAAAACCTATAGTACTTAGTACCATGCATGGGTTGAAAGAGAAGTATGGGGGGGGGGGGAGAATGCCGGAAACTTTGCTCTAAAGACTAAAGATGGGTTTCACCACTTCAAGCCTCCAATAAGCAAAGTGGTGGTATTGCACCGATTGTTGAGAGTCATCTACCACCTATAAGACAGGACTGAGTTTTAGAAGAATTGAAATCAACTAATTTGTCATTGCCCCACTGGAAATCGGCATTTAAGGAATTGGTAGCCGATATTCGAGAAGTTGAAGGTGATTGAGCAGGGCGAGGTTTCTCAAACTGGAAAGTGGAATGCAATGTGTTATTATCGGCAAAACTATGGATAGGATTTGCAGTCAATGGAAGAAGGTCATTAATATACAAGAGGAAAAGAGTGGAGGAAAGAACCAAACCTTGGGGGACACCAGTGTTAGTGGAGAAGTTAGAAGACAGAGAGCCATCTACAATCACCTTCAGTGACCAATTAGAGAGAAAACTGGATAACCAATTACAAAAAACAGTTGCCAAACCATAAGATGGAATCTTGTTTAGAAGACCTTTATGCCAAACACAACTGAAGGCCTTTGAGATATCAAGAGCAACTACTTGTGTTTCACCGAACCTTTCCATTGAATTAGTCCATGAATGAGTAACATAAGCCAGAATATCACCAGTGGATCAACACTGACTGAATGCATACTGGTGATCGTTGATCAGATGGAAGGTTTCTAGGTAGTTTGGCTGAAGTGAAAATAGAACCATCTGGTTTTCACAGAGGTGGGAGCAGAGATGGGCAAAAGTTGCGGCCAATAGCTTTGGCAAGAGATCAGAATGCTCGGCTACCATTAGGGCAAGAAGCAAGTTTTCTACTCTTAGCCTGTTCAAAATCTAGTTTGGACTGATAATAACTGCTTTACAATTGTTGCGAGCTTTGGTGTAGGCAGAAAATGAAACTGGAGAATTGGAAGCAAGCCAAATGCAACATTCTTCTCTTGAACATCCTTAGCACATTTATTGGAAAACCAAGGTTTAGATAAAGGACGAGATTTTAAAGTGGAGTGTGTGGAATAAAGAATTCCATTCCTACAAGAATAATTTCACTGACACGATCTGAACTAACATTGACATCAGAAGTTTTGAAACAGTAATCTGACCAAAGAAAAGAAATATTGCAGGTCATCCCATTTTGCATTCTTGTAATGCCAAACAACACTAGGAACTTGGTAATTTGGGAATAGACATGAGATAAAGGCTCCATTGGAGAAGAGACAATCACCAAGTTGTGATTTGAGATTCCTAAAGGATCATTCACTTCGCCTGTGTACTTAAAAGGGTTGTTTGTGAGAAAAAGATCAAGCATGTTGGCTGTATGGTTAGGATTTGCTGGTATTCTGGTAAGTAAATGAATAATCTGTGTGTGACTTGAAAATGGAAGCCAGCTGGAGTTGTGAACATTAAAATCGCCAAGGAAAATTACCTCACTGTTAGGAAAGTTGGACTGGAGAAAGTCAAACAGTTCCAAATGATTAGTGCAGTTGGGAGAACAGTAGAGAACAGATGAATTTGACAGAATGAGGTAGAGGGATTTTAAGCCTGAGAAAATCAAAAAAAGGAGATTCCAAATTACCAAGTCTCTGACAGGGAATATCAGAACGGATATATGCACAAGTACCACCTTTGAGGCAAAAGGAATCATACAGCGAATAATTTGGGCAACTGAGATGAGCTGTAGTTGAATCAACCAATAACTGAGATTCTCTAAGAAAAAGTACATAGGGTTTGGCAGACTTTAAGTGGAAATGGATATCATTGAGATTAGAACTGAGACTACGTATATTTGTGAAATGAAAAAGTGAACTAGGAAGTGTTTGGGGGGTTTAGATCTTTTCGCAGATAAATTTGCTCTATTAGTTTGACATTTCATGGTGTATTAAATAGTAACAAAAAGTGGGGAGGGACATGCTGTATGAAGTAATGAAATTTTTGGATATGGCATACGCACGGTAAGAATATACCCAGATCCTTGACATAACGTGGCCTCGACAATGCCCTCTGCATACACACTACTCAGACTCCCTCCAGTCACTATCTGGCAGAGTAGAGGTAGTAAGATTATACACTAGCTGATCCAGAAGCCTCCTAGAGAGTTACCAACAGGTTTGGTCCGGTGTACTAACTAGCGGCCGGCTGGCCTGGAAACACCGTTTTAGAGTTCTACCCTCGAAATGTAAGAAGCTTGGATCTTGTCATGGTGTTCATCATAGCCTCAAAAAGACATCAATCATACTGCATGATGGAAGAGATGGGGAAGGGTGGACTGGTGACAAGATGCTTTGATGCCAAGCAAGAGGAAGAAGGCCATCAGAACTGATCTTGCTTAATCTGTAGAAATCAGTCATCCATACTGCTGTAGAAATCAGTCATCCAATAAATCCACAAAAGTCTTGCCAATGTGACTGACCAACCCACAAGTTTCAGTCAATATCTGGAAAGTTAAAATCTCCTATTATAAGACATTCTGATTTACTAGCCCACTCCATTTCTTTGTGTAAGTAGTTATACTCATTACCACCATTAGGCCTATAACACACTTCTACAGTCATTTCTGTTTTCCTAGTGCCTATGGCACGCTAAACTGACTCAACGTTGCACTAGCCATCCATGCCAACTGGATGCACTAGATTTAATTATGCTTCTCTACTAAGAGCATAAACCAACCTCTCCCCATCCTGTCTGTTCTTTCTATATTCTTCTTGTCCTGTCTGTCCCCCTAATTTGTTCCTGAGGGGGAAACCTCTTAGGAACACCCCCATCTTGCAAGTATATCATGCTCCCTGATCTGAGGCATAGGATATGCTGACACTGGCTTCAGCTGTCCTGACCAGTTATATCAGTGGTTTTCAACCTGGGAACCGCAACAACATTCTTGGGGTGCCATGTAATTTCAGTTTAAGTTATTATTATTATTTTTTTTAATTTATACAGTTATTTCATTATAAAAAGGTGTATGGTATCGATTGTACCGTATCTTTTTAATTTTGTGGTGATCTATAATTGAGCTTTATTTAGTACCTCTATAGAAAGAATAAAATTATTATATAAGTATACATTAAAAGGTCGAAAACCACTATTTTAGGTTATTTCTTTTGACCTAGGGGTGCCATGAAAAAATTACTGGGACACTAAGGGGGCTGTGAACCGAGAAAGTTTGGGAACCTCTGATTTATATAATAGGACCAGAGTATGTCTGCTAGGGCAAAAGTTAGTGATGCTCTAAAACAATTATTTTTTTAATGGCAGAAATGGTGATGCATATGATGCAAAAAAACAAGCTTATACAGCATCAGCCAAAAAAAAAATATCCCATTTCACCTATCCATTTGCTCCAAAAGTTTATCCAATTCTTTCTTGAATCTATTTAAGCTATCAACTTCCACCCCAACAGCAACAACAGATGACAGCTTCAATAGAGTCAAGGAAGAACTGGACAAACTTTTAGAACAAATGGATAAGTGAAATGAGAATTTTTTTTTTTTCTGACACTAATGATGTTAAGCATAGGCATTCTGAGGCTTCAAGAAAAAAAAGCCACAAATTAGGGATGAATTTGAAAGTGTCTGGGATTTTGCCATCATAACAGGAGAGAGTTCATGATGAGAGCCTTGTCAATCACTTTGGCTCTGGAAAGACTGTGCATGGCTCACAGGGTAAAATTTTCCTCAGCATTGCCAATTCTAGTTCATAAACAGGCCTATTTTTACAGGAACGGGATACACTAAATAGTACAGGTGCCAGAATATTTATTGATTTGCCATGAGGCAGTGCTACATGGATCAGTAAAAATGCTTGTTTGATGAAAGGGGCATACATATAATAGTTTAATAGTAAAAGAAACTGATTCTTGCACTGCTTCCACTGGACATATAGTAGCCCAGTGGTTTCAACCTTTTTTTTTTTAATAACGGCACCCCTAAGTAATTTTTTTATTTTACAGCACCTCTACTCAATTTTCTGCCTGTTAGATCCGATTCTCTGTGTGTGTGTGTGTGTGTGTGTGTGTGTGTGTGTGTGTGTGTGTGTGTGTGTGTGTGTGTGTGTGTACAGTATATAACTGATATTAAATATTAAATCAAAATTAATGCCAGTAGCATGGCAAAACTGTTGAGCGAAAAATAATAAATTAAACAATGATTAATCAACAGGGAAGAAGAAGAAAAGGTGAGACTAAAAATTGTAGCAGAAAATCTCCAAATAATTTAGAAAATCCAATTCAAAATAATAAATCAATTTTAAAATTTAGAGCCAATTACATAAGAATTTAGCGGCGTCCCCTCCTCGTAAGGTGCCAGTTCCGAATTACGTGAAATATCACAAATAGAGACTAAACTGACTACAATAAAATAAAACCAATATAACAAAAATAGATTGACCATTATGCCCCATATCAACGAGGACCACAAGGTCAATAATGGTCAGAGAATCGCTGCATTTCAATCGCTAGACAAATCGCCGCAAAAGAACCAATCGAAGGACCAGTCCGCCACCCGATCCCCCAATCGAACCGCCAATGCAGAGGATTTGAATAGTGGTCCTTATGCAGCGAAAAATAAAAATAGAGAACAGACAGACTAGCACTCCAGTGCAGTGCACATAATACAAATTATATATATACAGTATATAATTTTATTCTTCATATAGAGGTACTAAGTAAACATCAATTGTAGATCACCACAAAATTAAAAAGATACCGTACACCTTTCTATAATGAAATAAACATATAAATTTAAAAATAATAATAAGTTTAAGTAACTTAAACCCAAATTACGTGGCACCCCTGTTGAAAACCACTGTTTTGGTTTGGTTTTGATTTTATTGGCGCATTAGCTACTAAGGCTATAATGCGCCAAGACCAGGTCATATATAAAAAATTTTAAACTATAAGTGACCTAATTAATTAGGTCTATGTCAAAATGTATAACAAATGTATAAAAGGTATAAAAGAAAAATGTAAATTTTATATACAAGCAAAAATGTTTATTGATTTTAAAAAGCTAAAAACAGCAGACACATTGTCATTGTCGGATAAAATCTGACTGAGTGTATATGGCTCAGTCAGATGATTAAAAGCAGTAAAACGGATATTGCTAAAATCTGGACAGTCAACTAAAATGTGTCTGATTGTTAAAATTGTGCCACATGACTCACACATAGGAGGGTCAACAGCCCTCAGCAAAAACGAATGAGTCAGATGACTATGTCCTATGCAGGTACGGGCAAGAACAACTTCCTCCTTACGATTCCTGCACAGACTAGACTGCCACGGTTCAATTACAGGCTTTATACGATATAGTTTATTCCCAGTCTGTCTATTCCACGAATCCTGCCATTGGGAATGTATCTTTTGGTGTATTATTTGCCTGTAGTTTGTATAGGGGACTGACAGGCAAAAACCACTGTAGTAGCCTGAAAATATGGAGGGAAATCATAATACCAGTTGAGGTCCATATGAGACCAGAAATTGTTTGCTGTGTAAAGTGAATTAAAACACCAAAAAGCATATGTTCACTTGCTTGTACACTAATATTGGGAGCATGCTAAATAAATTTGAAGTATTATTTGTCATCAAATTCTGACATTACAGGTACAACAGAAAAATAGTATCATTATAATATGGAGGAAATACAGAATTTAATTATGATTATCACAAATGTGTGCAGATAGGACAGACAAGACAGGAAGGTGGGGGAATGATCCTGTCAGTGTCAGTGATGGGCATAATTGAATGATTTTCACAATCAATTAATTCAATAACCGACTGTCAATCATTCGATATCAATTTCTCCTCTCGCTATATATACAATTAAAATATAAAGTAAGAATACAACAGTAGTAGGGCAAACCAAGTAAATGATGAATAACTAAACCAATGAGTAACTATAACAACAAACAAAAGGAGGGGAATAAATCAAGATAAAGGGTGTTGTAGAAGAAACGTGATCTTAAAATGATTTTAGAAAGAATGCCAATTAATAAAAATACCAAATAATATAAATTTACAAAAATGTCAATTAATTAAAATTTTGTATTGTCACCTTGGTAGCACAAGGTCCAAATTATGTGAAATATCACTATAAAAGACAAGAAAGTAACCACAACATGTTACGAACAGTAACTGTGTCCCATCTCGCCAGAATGCCAACAATGGCCAAGGAATCACTGTAATTCAAACATTAAACAAATCAAATGCATCACTAATCTAACAGAAACACCAATCAACCTGCCAATGCGAGAGAACTGTAAATCATTGTAAAAGAGCAATGTAAATGATTGGTATAAAAACATGAGCATGTAATAGTATTAAACTGTCACCACGAAATTAAACATTTTTAATTCATAAACACAAAAGATAAGAACATTAAATCAGCACAGTGATCAAACCAGCTGTTATGCTGATACCGCTTTGCTATCCAAAAAAAAAAAAAAAAATTATTAAAAATAATTTTAATCACTCACATAATTATTTTATTAAATAATTATTAAAAATAATTTTAATCACTCACAAAAATGCATCTATCAAAAGCCTTACAAAATAAATCCTAGGGCCTGCAAGAACTTTAATTGGGCTCTACCCATAAAGAGAAAATCATGGGAATAGTGAACCTCCAAAGTATTTTAATCATCCCATTCTGAACTGAACAGCTGTGTAACGGTCAAAACTACGTTAATTCCTCTACTGATAACGAACCAATGTATTTTCAACACATTGCACACCGATATATAATGCTCGTTAAATAATAATTATTTTTATTGTCTTGTATTATATCTGAGCTATTCCACTTGTATTAAACTGTAAGAGGAAAACTGAAATGCCAATCTTATCCAATTTTTTGACCCTCATCAAAATTTTAAATCATGATTTGCCTTCCAAAACTTGCCTTCTCCAATGCTATTTGTTTTAAAACTCACAACATCCAGCTGGCTAATGGCATGCATTTTTTGATTTTCCATGGTGTGTTTTCATGTGGCCACATCTTCTCGACACTCAAACAGTTAACTTCAGTATCCACCGTGTAGAGCCACTATGTTCCTTCATATACATTTGTGCTTTTACCAGGATAGAGGACTGTACTGAAAAAAAAAAAAAGAAAAGAAATGGTGATATTTGTGTGTCTCATAAAGACACTGAAAATAATGGATTCCTGGTTTCATTTTTGGCTCCTGCTCAAACACTATCCTCACTATATGATGTTGATTTGTTCCCCCTTTTTCATTGAACAGAATGAAAAGGACCTTTTGGTTTGGGTGAACAATTTTAATTTGTAGGCTGAATAAACCTACTTTAATATTGCCTACTACCTAATGATTTTTTGTTTTTATTTATTTTTTTTTTTGTTAGTTGTTGGCGCATCAGCTTCTGTGGCCATAATGCACCTCACAAAGTTTTTGCATTTTCTACTCTGATCCAAGCCCAAGGCAGGATTTGAATCAGCGACCTTTGAGTTGCCAGGCAGGCACTTTACCTTTTGTTTTTATAAGTTCACAAATATGTATTAGATATAATTCTCAATAATTTCAGTTGTTTCTTAACATAAATAAGCCAAAAAGACAGTTTTGCTGCATCAAAATTAGTCTAATCTAAGCTGACAGATCATAATTCAATTTATTCTGCAAAATTTACTGAAATTTATAATATATAATAATTTCTCCATTTATGGTTCAGGGGCAATAATCAGGAGCACTTTGGTCCTTGAGGCTGTCACAGACAGACTCTCTGTTATACCACAGACTCTCTGTTATGCCACACTGGGCATGCTAACTGGGAGTCTAAAACACTGATGGAACTGATATTTATGTGAAATTCAAGTCAAGTGGACCTAATTCCTGTAAAGTCCAGTGAGTCTGACACCCAAATCCTCTGCTTGCACCTTCACATTAGTGAAACTGTAGTAACCCGGATAAAACCCCATGTGCAAGTACTGAAATATGGCACCTAGCACACTGAAGGTGACCACCCAGGTGCGAACCAATGTAAGCAGGGGTCAACGTGTAGTGCCCACACCACAAGGAGGAATGCCACCCCACTGTCACCAGGAAATACTAGGTGTTACATGACCTCATCTATATGTGCAATACCACCACTTTGCTTATTGAAGGCAAGAAGTGGTGGAACCCATGTTTAGTCCCCCATCTACCATCTCTTCCATCATGTAGTATGATTGATGTTTTTTTGAGGTTATAATGGAATCATGGCGAGATCCAATCTTCCTTACATTTCAAGGAGACAGTTCTAAAACAGCGTTAATAGATAATCCACTGAATCAACCCAATTGGTAACTCTCTAGGAGGCTTCCAGATCAGCTAGTGTATAATCTCGCAGCCTCTACCCTGCCAGATAGTAATGGAGGGAATCCAAGTAGTGTGTATGAGGAAGGGGGGGGGGCCTTGTCGACACCGTGTTATGTCAAGTAGCTGGTTATATTCTTGCCACATTCATTAATTCATATAGCATGTCCTTGCCACCTTTTCTTATTGATTACATCATGAATTGTAAAACTAACAGAACAAACAACTTATTTGCGAAAATATCTAAAACTCCCAAACACTTCCTCATTCATTTCACAAATATACATGATCTCAGTTCTAATCTCAGTGATGTCCACTTCCCAAAAATACCTCCCCATGTACTTTTTCTGACAGAATTCCAGTTATCGGTTGATTCAATCATTGCTCATCTCACTTATCCAAATTATTCACTGTATGATTCCTTTTGTTTCAAAAGGTGGTACTCATGGATATGTCCATTCTGATATTCACTGTCAGAGACTTAGTAATTTGTAATAAACTCTTCAATCTTCTCTGGCTTAAAATCTCTCTACCTTCTGTCAAATTCATCTGCTACTTCTATCATTCTCCCAACTCCACTAATCGCTTGGAACTCTTAACTTCCTCTCTTTGAAAATTGACTTTCTCCAGTCCAACTTTCCTAACAGTGGGGTAATATCCTTTAGCATTAGCATTAGTAGAGGCATTTGATGCAAGAAAGCAAGCTTATGCAGCATCAGCCAAAAAAAAAAAAAAAACCACTCCCACTTCACTCCTCTGTTCATTCAAAATACCTGTCCAGCTGAGCCTTAAACTTATTTAGGCTATCAACTTCCACGACAAGGGATGGATGGAGGCAAGGATAGGTGGAATAGGACCAGGGTATGTCTGCCAGGGGCAAAGGTTGATGACGTTGTAGAACGGATATCATCTTTTAAGGGCACAAAAGGTGATATAGTTGTACACGTTGGCACTAATGATATTAAGAGTAGGAGACCGGCGGAATTACTTAGCAAGTACAGGTCACTGTTGAAAAAAAGCCGTGAATTAGGGTTGAACTTGAAAGTGTCTGCAATTCTGCCCAGACACGATAGGAGGGAGTATATGATGAGAGCCTTGTCGATCAATTCGGCCCTGGAGGGATTGTGCAAGGCTCAACGGGTAGAATTTTTTTCAGCCTGGACTGTACTTGTTAACAGGAGAGATTGCTTCTACAGGGATGGGATACACTTAAATAGAAAGGGTGCAAGAATTTTTGCTGATGCTGTCGAGGCAGTGTTAGGTGGGTCGGAAAACTGCTAGTTGGGGGGGATACAAGGATTAATAGATTAACAGTAGCCAGTGGCAGAGGTGGAAGTGATTCTTGCACTGCTTCTATTGAAATGAGCAGAAGTCTGAAAAACAGGATGCAGGATATTTCAGAGACTGCTGGTAGTCATTGCGGTACAAGTAAACACATGGGTTGTGTTAGGGTAGCTAAGAATAGAAACAGGTGCATGTATACCTGCGTGTACACCAATGCTAGGAGTTTGGTAAATAAATTTGATGAATTTGAGGTATTGCTCAAAACATCAAAGGCAGATATTGTTGGGATATCAGAGACGTGGTGTCACACAGATATAAGTAATGCGGAACTGGAATTTGGGGAATACAATGTGTATAGAAAGGATAGACAGGACAGGAGGGGAGGAGGGGTTATGCTATTAATTAAGAAACACATAAAGTCCAAGGAAGTGAAGCCAGTCGACATCGATGGACAGGGCAGCGTCGAGTCAGTTTGGTGTGACATAAGCATAGGGAAATCAAAATTGAGAGTAGGAGTGTGCTATAGGCCTAATGACTCTGATGAGTATAATAAGATATTGTACAGGGAAATAGAGTGGGCCAGTAAATCAGAGAGTCTTATAATGGGGGACTTTAATTTCCCAGATATTGACTGGAATTTGTGGGTTGGTCACTCGCACACTAGCAAGGCTTTTGTGGATTTATTGGATGATTGTTTTCTACATCAGCATGTTCGTGAGGCAACGAGAGGGAGCAATACTCTTGATCTGATTATCAGTAGTGATTCCTCATGCATTAAGAACCTGCAGATAAATGAACCACTAGGTGGCAGTGATCACAGTGTGTTGAAGTGGGATTTACTCAAGGAGGTAACTACCATCAGAGGTAAAGGGAAGGGTTTTTGTTTTCGTAAAGGCGACTATGATGGTCTGAGACAGTATTTAAATTCTATACAGTGGGACCAACTGCTGATGTTACCAACAGCAAACTCAAAATGGGAAGCATTCAAGGAACTAATCTTGGAGGCTACCAGGCTTTACATACCAACTAAGAAATATTGTTCAAGGTTTAGGCCTAAATGGTTGTCAGATGAACTAATGAGACATGTGGCAGAGAAGAAAAATGCATGGGATACATACAAATTAATGGGTGACATGGAAGCCTATGATAGATATAAGTTGGTCTGTAACCAAGTCACAAAGGAGATTAGGCAGGCAAAGGCAGACTATGAAAAATCCTTGGCAAAGGATGCAAAGAAAAACAGAAAAGAGTTCTTTACATACTTGAACTCGAAAAGGAAAGGGATGAATCAGATTGGTCCACTGGATATTGATGGTTCAACAGTTGAGGATCCTGCTCAGGTGGCTAACAATCTAAACGAGTATTTTGCATCTACATTCACGCATGAGGAGTTATTCAGGAAGGAGAATGATGTAGGTAAAGTAAACATTGGCAGTGAGCTGGATGATTTTGTAATAACTGAGAGGAAAGTGGAGGAGAGATTGTTGGGGATAAACATAAAAAAGGCACCTGGGGTGGATGGGATCTATCCAGTTATATTAAAGGAGGCAGCAAAGGAAGTAAGCAAACCCTTAGCCATAATTATGAGAGCTTCCTTGGACTCAGGGGAGGTACCTATGGACTGGAGATGTGCAAATGTGACCCCAATTCACAAAGGAGGTTCAAAGGCTGACACAAGTAACTATAGACCTGTTAGTTTAACTTCTGTTCCAGGTAAATTAATGGAGGCACTGGTTAAAGAAGCACTGCAGGATCATCTAGACAAGAATTCAGTTATAGCTCAGACGCAGCATGGTTTTGTTAAGGGCAGGTCTTGCCTGACCAATTTGATTGGATACTATGATGTAGTCACAAAAGAACTGGATGCAGGGAATAACTTTGATATTATATATTTGGATCTTAGAAAGGCTTTTGATACTGTTGCACATGGAAGACTGCTGCACAAATTGGAGCAGTGTGGCATTGGAGGCAAACTGCTGCTATGGATAAGGGGATGGTTGAGTGGCAGAAGACAGAGAGTGGTAATCAATGGACACTGCTCAATGTGGACTAATGTTATTAGTGGAGTTCCTCAAGGTTCAGTGTTGGGTCCGTTGTTGTTTTCGGTGTTTATGAATGATATTGATGATGGGATATCAAGTTTAATGTCCAAGTTTGCAGATGATACAAAGGTTGGCAGGGTCGTTAAGGGCAATACTGACGCTATGCTGCTGCAACAGAATCTGGACAGGTTGAACAGATGGGCTGAGAGGTGGCAAATGAGGTTTAACATCGACAAATGTAAAGTGCTGCATATGGGAAACAGTAACCCCAGAGCAACGTATCAACTCTGCGGTACTACACTGACAGTGGTGGAGAATGAAAAGGACCTGGGGGTAATTGTGCAGGCAGATATGAAGTTCTCTGAGCAGTGCAGACTAGCTGCAAGAGTAGCTCATGGTGTCTTGTCAATGATATACAGGAATTTTTCTAGCAGGGATAAGGAGGTGATTATTCCCTTGTATAAGGCAATGGTAAGGCCACATCTTGAGTACTGTATACAGGTCTGGAGGCCTCATTTCAAGAAGGATGTAGAGCTGCTAGAACGGGTACAGAGAAGGGCAACAAGATTAGTAAATGGAACAAAGGGTTGCTCTTACGAAGAAAGGCTTAAGTTTTGCAAATTACAGAGTCTGGAGACTAGGCACCGGCGAGGTGATCTGATAGAGGTGTATAAGGCTTTGAATGGTTTGAGCATGCTCAATGCTAATGGGATTCTTCATCTTTCTCAGAATAATCACCTCAGAGGGCATAAATTCAAATTGAGGAAGGACGGATGTCGGATAGATGTGCGGAAATTTGCCTTTGGCCAGCGGGTGGTTGGTTGGTGGAACCGACTTCCATCACTGGTTGTTGAAGTTGATAGCCTAAACAAATTTAAAGCTCAACTGGACAGGTATTTCGAACGAACGGAGGGGTGAAATGGGAGTGGGTTTTTTTTTTTTTTTTTTGTTTTTTTTTGGCTGATGCTGAATAAGCTTGCTTTCTTGCATCATATGCCTCTGCTAATGCTAATGCTAAGTCTGTTCCACCAACCAACCACTCGCTGGCTAAAGGCAAATTTCTGCACGTCTATCCTACATCTGTCTTTCCTCAATTTGAATTTATGCCCTCTCAGGTGATTATTCTTAGCGAGAGGAAGAATCCCATCAGCATTGAGCATGCTCAAACCATTCAATGCTTTATACACCTCTATCAGATCACCTCGCTGGTGCCTAGTCTCCAGACACTGTAATTTGCAAATCTTAAGCCTTTCTTCGTAAGAGCACCCCTTTGTTCCATTCACTAATCTTGCTGCCCTTCTCTGTACTCGTTCCAGCAGCTCTACATCCTTCTTGAAATGAGGCCTCCAGGCCTGTATACAGTACTCTAAGTGTGGCCTGACCATTGCCTTATACAAGGGAATAATCACCTCCTTATCCCTGCTAGAAAAATTCCTATACAAAGGGTACTAGGAAAGTTTTGCAATACAGCTTTGTTTATTTAATTTTTTCAAAGTAATTTCCTCTACATTCAATACACCTCTCCATCCTCCGAAACCAATCTTTAAACCAGTTCTGCCAAGTTTCACTAGGGAGTAAAGCACACTCGTTGTCCCAAGCCCGTAGAAGGTCCTCATCACTGGAAAACCGCCTCCCTTTTAGCTTCATTTTCACATGCGGGAACAGTGCAAAGTCGCAGGGAGCAAGGTCTGGACTGTAGGGAGGGTGCTCAAGAAGTTTCAGTCCTGTCGTGGTCAAATATTCGGTGCAAGCTTTGGCGCGGTGAGCTGCAGCATTATCGTGATGAAGGTACCAGGTGTCCATTCTTGACTTTGGCCACAGGTTCTTCATAGATCCAATGACTTTAGGCAATCATTGTTCAGTATACCACTTAGCTGTGACTGTCTTCTGCGTGTCCAAAACGACACGTTCCACAATTCCACTCGATTTGAAAAATACAGCTATCATTTTCTTCTTTACAGATCGGGATTTTCTGACAATTACGGGTGTGTCGTCATCATCAAAGACCCAAACTTTGTTTTGAGCATTGGTCGGCAGATCATAATAGTACAGCCAAGTCTCGTCACCTGTCACAATGTTGTTCACATACCGAGATTGTCCCTTATCAAACTTTTTTAACATCTCCCGGCACCAAGTCACACGTCGTGTCATCTGCTCTTCAGTCAGTTGATGCGGCACCCAGAGAGAACAAAATTTCTTCACGTGCAAATGATCTTGCAGAATCGAACGAATTGCTGGTGCATTTAGGCCCAAAGTATCCTCTATCTGTTGGTAGGTCACTCGCCTGTTTTCGTCAAGCATTTTCCTCACAGCAGTAACGTTTTCCTCCATAACTGACATTCATGGCCTTCCCGGCCTCTCAGAATCCTCCAGAGTGAAATTTCCCCTTTGGAATTCTCTATACCACCTGAATATCGGTGTACGATGTGGACAATCATCATCTAGTGCAAGAGTCATTTCTTCTAAGCACTGGTTTATGGTTAAACCACGCACGAAATTATACCGCAAAACTGTCCTTATCTCATTTCGTGACCACGATGCCATCGCAAGCACTTTACACTCTCACTACTAATGAATAACTGAGCCCATCGACTTGGCGTGGCGGCTACTATGCACGTATGAACATGTCTCAACATGCAGCAACAAGCAGCTTCCTGTGATTCATTGTTGCGTCATATTGCAAAACTTTCCTAGTACCCTTTGTATATCATTGACAATACACCATGAGCTACTCTTGCAGCCCGTCTGCACTGCTCAGAGAACTTCATATCTGCCTGCACAACCACCCCCAGGTCCCTTTCATTCTCTACCACTGTCAGTGTAATACCACAGAGTTGATACGTTGCTCTGGGGTTGCTGTTTCTCATGTGTAGTACTTTACATTTGTCAATGTTAAACTTCATTTGCCACCTCTCAGCCCATCTGCTCAACCTTACCAGATCCTGTTGCAGCAGCATAGTGTCAGTAGTGTCCTTGACAACCCTGCCTACCTTTGTATCGTCTGCAAACTTCGACATTAAGCTTGATATACCATCATCAATATCATTTATGAATACAGAAAACAATAATGGACCCAACACTGAGCCCTGAGGGACTCCACTAATAACATTAGTCCACGACGAGCAGTGTCCACTGATTACCACTCTCTGTCTTCTCCCCCTCAGCCACAACTTTACCCACAGCATCAATTTGCCTCCAATGTTACACTGCTCCAATTTGTGCAGCAGTCTTCCATGTGCAACAGTATCAAAAGCCTTTCTAAGATCCAAGTATATAATATCAAAGTTATTCCCTGCATCCAGTTCCTTTGTGACTGCATCATAGTATCCAATCAAATTGGTCAGGCAAGACTTCCCCTTAACAAAACCATTCTGTGTCCGAGCTATAACTGAAGTCTTGTCTAAATGATCCTGCAGTGCTTCTTTAACTAGTGCCTCCATTAATTTTCCTGGAACAGAAGTTAAACTCACAGGTCTATAATTGCTTGTGTCAGCTTTTGATCCTCCTTTGTGAATTGGGGTCACATTTGCACATCTCCAGTCTATGGGTACCTCCCCTGAGTCCAAGGAAGCTCTCATAATTATGGCTAAGGGTTTGCTTACTTCCTTTGCTGCCTCCTTTAATATAACTGGATAGATCCCATCCACCCCAGGTGCCTTTCTTGTGTTTATCTTCAACAATTTCTCCTCCACTTTACTCTCAGTTATTACAAGATTCTCTAGCTTACTGCTAGAGTTGAATACACCTCTGGCTTTAACATTCACAATTAAAGCTGCCTTCCATTTTCTAGTCACAAGAACCTAGCTGGTAGAGATACTGAAACTTTTGCAATTACTAATAACCTCACACAAATTGTTCATTTACCGACAAGAATACCCACAATTCTAACCACACAGCTAACATTCTTGACCTTTTTCTCACAAACAACTCTTCCAAGTACATGCTCATGGTGAATGTTCCTCTAGACACCTCAGATCACAACTTGGTGAGTCTCCTCCAATCTCATGTTGTTTGGCATTACAAGAATGCAAAATGGAATAATCTGTGAGATTTCCTTTCTTCATCAGATTACTGTTTCAAATCTGATATCAACTTTTGCTCAGATCATGTCAGTGAAATTATTCTTGTAGGGATGAAATACCTTATTCCACACTCCACCTTAAAAATCTCATCCTTTATTTAAAGCTTGGTTTTCCAATAAATTTACTACGGCTATTCAAGAGAAGAATGTTGTATATTCAGGGATGGTCAGAAAAATGGCAGCCATGCTTTAATCCAGCAAAGCTTAAAGTATTACACATGGGGAATAGTAATCCCAAAATAACTTATATAACTTGGAGTTGAACTGAAGCCAGTAGTGGAGGAAATGGCCTTGGGTGTTACGATACAGTTAGACATGAAGTTCTCCGAGCATTGTAAACAGGTTGCAAACGAGGCCCATGGTGTCCTATTGATGATTTATCAAACAACTGCTAGTAGAGATAAGGATGTCATAATCCCATT
Source organism: Mastigoproctus giganteus (assembly GCF_048544385.1). Taxonomy (NCBI): domain Eukaryota; kingdom Metazoa; phylum Arthropoda; class Arachnida; order Uropygi; family Thelyphonidae; genus Mastigoproctus; species Mastigoproctus giganteus. Next base: position 195,949,001 of record NC_143583.1, on the reverse strand, counting down.
GTATAAGGCTACTGTTACACCACACCTAAAGAAAGACACTGTGTGTCTTGAAAGGGTACAAAGATGGGTAACTCACCTGGTTAGATCAGCATAAGGGCGTCCATAATAGGAAAAACTTTGAATATGTGGGTTGCAGAGCTTGGAGACTAGGCACCTTAGAGGAAACTTGATTGAGGTGTTTAAGGCTCTAAGAAGCAAAAGTAAAATGAGTGAGGATGAAATTTTCATGGTTATAAATGATTCTAGAACTAGGGGCCATAATTTCAAGTTACAGAGGGAGATGTTTAGACTGGATTGCAGGAACTTTTATTTTAGCCAGCGAGTTATAAATTACTGAAATAAGTTACCTACATGGCTGGTAGAGGTTGACAGTTTAGGGAAATTTAAAGGTCACCTGGATAGTTGCTTACAGGAGGAGGGAAATGCATAGGTTGTCTATTTTCTTTTCTTTTATTAATTATTTATTTATTTTTAATTTCTTCTTATTATTTTATTCTTTTTTTTTGGCTTATAGAAGCCTATGGCTTTTATAAGCCATAGGCTTCCTTGCACCGTGTGGCCGTTGCTAATACCAATATTGTAATTAGCTTGTATCCAAATCTCCAGGTTCATTTTCTGCCTACACAAAAGCTCACTACAATTGTACAGAAGTTATTAATCACTCCAAAATAGATTTCAAAATGGCTAAGGGTAGAAAACTTGCTTTCTTGTCCAAATGGTAGTCGAGTATTCTGGCCTCTTCACGAAGCAATTGGCCGCAAGTTTTGCCCATCTCTGTCAAAACCAGATGGTTCTATTTCCACTTCAGATGAAGATAAAGTTGACATGCTAGCCGCCTATTTTTCTTCCAACTTGTGTATTGATGATTTTGGTAAATCACATCCCACCATTTCCATTACATTCTATTCAATGCCTTCCATCAAAAGGATGTCATAAGAATTTTGAACAATCTTGATGCTAAGAAAACTCTAGATCCTGATGGTATTTCTCCTCTTGTTTTCAAAACCTGTGCTCCAGCACTTACTCCTGTTCTGTGTTGCCTTTTTTTTCACTTTCTTATTCCAAAGGTGCTTTCCTTTTGCTTGGAAATTTCCTTATATTAAGCCAGTTCATAAAAGGGGTGATAAATCCCTCCCAACCAATTATCATTCCACTGTACTTACTACTACTCTTTCTAAACCAATGGAGAAATCAATTAACCACCACTCACACTATCAAGAAACCTTCCATCTAATCAATGAATGCTAGGATGGATTCCATCAGTATCGATCCACTGGTGTAATTCTGGCTTATGTTACCCACCTATGGACAAATTCAAAGGAAAAGTTTGGTGAAACTCAAACATCTGTTCTTGACATTTCAAAGGCTTTTGATTGTGTTTGTCATAAAGGTCACCTGGATAGTTTCCCTCTTATGGCTTGGCAACTGTTTTTTTTTTTTTTGTAATTGAGTGTCTAGTTTTCTCTTTGCCCACTCACTGCAGGTGATGGTAGATGCCTCTATGTCTTCTAACTTCTCCACTAATGCTGGTGTTCCCCAAGGTTCTTTCTCCCACTCTTTCCTCTTGTATATTAATGACCTTCTTCCATTAACCAGAAATCCTATCCATAGTTTTTGCTGATGATGGCACATTGCAATCTGCTTTCCAGTTTGAAAAACCTTGCCCTGCTCAAACCACTTGAACTTCTCGAATATCCACTACCAATTGCTTAAATGCTGATCTCCAGGTAATTCTCCTGTGGGGCAAGGATAACTTAGTTGACCTTAATCATTACAAAATTCAGTCCTGTCATATCTCACAAAAAGGATTCTTCTGCTTCTATACTTATCTTCAATGATACTCCAATTTCTAGGCAAGGTCTATATCTCTATCTAATCTCTGTATCTATAGATAAGATCTTTATCTAGGTATGATCTATATCTAGGCAAGATCTATATCTCCATTGGGGATTACCCTGATGTCTAATCTCTCTCTTGGAATACACACATTACAAATACTGATTCCTTTGCATCTAAAAAAACTGGGGTATCTCTTTTGCTCTTTACATTACTTTTCTTCCAAAGACCTGTTCACTCTGTACAAATGGAAAATCCGTCCTATCATGGAATATTGTTCCCACATCTCAAATATTGTTCCCACATGGAATATTGTTCCCACATTCAAACTACCCAACATAATATCAGATGGAGGTTTGTTACAACAACCAACTGCCATTTGGCTGACAGCAAATTTCTGCACATCTATCCTGTAACCATCATTCCTCAATTAAAATTTATGTCCCCTTTATCTTGGAAGGAGAAAAAAATGCTATCAATATTTAGCTTACTTACTCAATCCATTTAAAGCCTTTAACACGTCAGATCTTCTCACAGATGCCTAATTTCCAGATATTGCAATTTGCAGAACTCCTCTTTCTTGGTAAGAGTACTCTTTTGTTCTCCTCATAATTTCATTATATGTGCTCAAATTTCAAATAATTTCAAATGTGTACATAATTTCAGTACTCAAGATGTGGCCCAGCAATTGCCTTCTACAACAGGATAATCAGCACCTTGTCCATGCTGGCAAAATTCCAGCATATCACTTAAAAAACCACATGTGTTGAAATGGCAGCCTGTCTACACAGAGTCATTTTCACTCCCCACCTACCCTCAGTGTGGTACCACATATGTGGTATGTTATTCTGGCATAACTACCTTGAACCATTCTCAGCTAATTGGCCTAATTTTTCTACACCTTATTGCAGTGGCATACCATCCCCAGGGGCTCATATCTGGTGAGAGTATGGGCATGGCACACCCAGGGTCCTGAGCTGGATATCATCATTCTTCTTTCTTGGTGATTCCCCTTCTACTTCTGACTCTTGTTCTCTTTCTCTCTCTCAGGGTAATTTTGAATTTTTTTTTTTTTTTTGGCTGGTGCAGCATAAGTCTCAGGCATAGCTAATAATAATAATTAACTGTCATTAACCACCCTGCCAGCCTTTGTATCATCTCCAAACTTATACATTACGCCTATGCTTTCATGAATATTATTAATAAATATAGAAGATAGAAACACCCTCAGCAATGAACTCTGGGGATTTACACTAATAAAATTAGTCCAAGAGGAGTACCCATTGATTACCACTCGCTCTCTTCTCCCACCTCAATCGTTCCTTTATCCGTAGTAGCTTTTTTTCCTAACACCACGCTGCTCCAAAGTCAAGAAGGAGATAGAGAGAAACTGCATCAAATTTGAAATATCTTTATTAAAATGTGATGCTGTTTTAACTAGTAAAAAATGCAACGCTATATCTATAGCAAAGACAGCAGAGTAAACTATTAAATTAAAAAGGTATCAACAATGAAACTAATAAAATGTACCTACAGGATCGGTAACTTATGTCAATTCAAAGCAGCCTACTTCGGCAAGTACATCTCATCTCCATCTTGCCCATTGCTACAATGTGGTTATCACAATCACATCCTTCCACACCACATAATAGTACATAAACATGTGTGGAAAATGACAGCGTTTCGAACAGAGTTGGCAGATATCACACTTCTCTGTGGCGCAGACAGTATACACGGAACAATGTGGCCTTAATTGCTGATGCTCCCAAAACCGTACTATTACTACCTGCAAATCTAGACCACCACCGTTTTTCCGGTATTGTCCACACCACAGAGTAGTAAGATACAGTGTCAACTCGCTGAATTACTCCCAGCGCCACCAATTTTGGACCTATAAACTAACGCGGCCATCAAAATCCACAGTGCTAACGCGCATGCCCATTGCTAATAAAATTGGTACTGGTTTGAAAAGACTAATATGTAGCATGAGGCCTTTGCCCTTAAATACTTTATGATTTAAAGATTAATTCGTTGAGCCACAGAGTAATAAGATAAGATATCTTACTCTGTGTTCTCTGTACGTGGAACACAGAGTAGAAAGATACAGTGTCAACTAGCTGAATTACTCCCAGCGCCACCAATATCGGACCTTTAAACTAAGCTGTCAATCAAAATCCAGAGAGTACTAATAAAGTTATTACAGTACTGTACATTTGAAATATTCGTTAAGCGTAGCGAGTTCATTTTTAATTGCATTTTTGGTTACTATTATTATGATTATTTGTGTATTTTATTATCAATTTTTTTTTTTTTTTTTGTATTTGTCTACTGACTGAGAAGAAGTGTTTTTCATGTAATAATTCGGAAGTACGATTGTACTGATTTCCAAAGGAACATTTAAGGTAATTTATCATAATTGATAGGGAATATATTTAATCAGGAAATATTTAATGAAATGTAAAAAAAATAATAATAATAATAATAGCTAATTAATAACTGATTCCAAACTTATTGCATTAATTATTATGAATAGTGTATTGATATTAAGCGACGTAATAGTTTATCGAATAATTAATTAAATTATTTAAATTTATAGATGTAAAAACATGCTTGCATTGGGAAGTTTACTCCTCCTATCCAAAATGTGCAGTTCTGTTAATATGCAATTCTTGCACATATTAATCTATTTTTTAATCAAGACTACATCATCTAGTCAAGACTGCAGTAATAATTCGGACAGAGCATGGATTTTTAAGGGGAAGTCTTATCTGACAAATTTCATTGGATACTATGATGCCATCAGAAAGGAACTGGATGCAAAAAATAATTTTGATATCATATACTTGGATTTCAGGAAAGCTTTTGATACTGCTGCACATGGAAGATTACTGTACAAATTGGAATAGTATTGTATTAAGAGGAAGTTGCTACTAGGGATAAAAGGGTGATTTTGAGTGGGAGAAGACAGAGTGTTAATCAATGGATGCTGCTCTTTGTGGACTAATGTTATTAGTGGAGTCCCCCAGTGGTCTGTTTTGGGCCCACTGTTGTTTTTTATATTTATCAATGATATTCATGAAGGTATATCCAGCTTAATGTCCAAGTATGCAGATGATACAAAGGTTGGCAGGGTTGTTAATGACAGTAATGGCAGTGTGCTACTGCAATGGGATCTAGAAAAGTTAAACAGACAGGCTGTGAGAAGTGACAACTAAAGTATAACATTAAAAACTGCAAAGTACTGCAGTTGGGGTAGTAGTAACCCCAGAGAAGCATACCAGCTGTGTGGTACTACACTTATTGTGGTAGAAACTGAAAAAGACCTGGGAGTCATTGTGCAGTCAGATATTAAGTTTTCTGAGCAGTGCAGACAGGCTGCCAAGACAGGTCATGGAGTATTGTCAATGATATTCAGGAAATTTTGCTAGCATGGATAAGGAGGTGATTACTCCTTGTATAAGGCAATAGCCAGACTACACCTTGAGTACTGCATACAGGTCTGGAGGTCTCATTTTAGGAAGGATGTAGAGTTGCTTGAGCAAGTACAGAGAAGGGCAACAAGATTGGTGAGGGGAACAAAGTGGTGCTCTTACCAAGAAGGGCTTAAGTTCTGCAAACTGCAGCATCTGGAGACTAGACACCTGCAAGGTGATCTGATTGAGGTGTATAATGGGTTGAACAGGCCCAAAACCCATGTGACTCACTCCTTTTTTTTTTTTTTTTTTTTGTTGTTTTAGTGGGCTCTCCCTGCCTGTAGCCTTGGCTACCTCAGGGTTTGCCCCACCAGTGCTTCACCCTCCCTACTGCCGGGCATGCCTCCTCATGGTGCCAGAGGGTAAACTAGAGGTTTCTGTGTGAAAACACAGGCCCCCAGGCTAAGAGGCCGGATGAACAACATAACCCACACTAACACTACACGAACAATCACTAACCTACATTAATCCAGCCTTTACAGAGTTTGTATTCATCACATTGCTAGATGTGGAGTTGGGGGAAACCCTCAGAGCCGCATTACAATTAACACTATACACCCTACACTATGTCCAACCATTATGTTCTTGCTCTTAAAGTGGTCAGATATCTTCTTGGTTATGCAGCTGGTCATGATCTTGTTCATTGTTGGGAGACAGGTGGTAGGCCAGTCTGGACTATTCATATTAGTCTTTAGTCTTCCTTTTAATTTTATGACTTGAATCAACATGCTTTTTTATATATTACAGGACAGTTCATTTGATAGTGTTATTATTTCAATTTACTATTATGAATCAACAGGGATTACCTTTATTTTAGATATAGGAAGCTTCTTTTCCAACTAACTCTCCTAGTCCAACTCGCTAATAATTCTTGGGGAAGGTGATATAAATTTTGCAAAACATGTGGGACATCTTCCCCACTGTCAGAACCGTAGTGTTCAGACCGTATGGTCTCAACAATGAGCGCTCAAGACTTCTTCAGTTTTCTTCTATTTCAATGAGCGCTTCAAGACTTCTTCAATCTTCTTCTATTTCAATTTACAGAAGACTACATGTAATTCTAATCTTTCATATGTAATGAGAAACTTCATAAATTAAAGGATTTTGAATTATAGTGTCATGTTTGTCTTTTTTTTTTTTTTTGTTGTTGTAATGCTAACTCAAATAAATAGTAATCTAAATGAAAGAATGCTAAATTATTTTTGTTAAAGAAAATAACCCAGCAATAAAACAGTCAAAATTTAGTCACAGATAATAAGTCTTCCAATTTTTCATTCATTCCAGATTATTTGTATTTTTGTGTAGTACTCTAAAAAAAAAAAAATTATTAGTGGCTGTAGTTAACAGCCAAATGATGCACAGTTCATTTCATAGGATGGCAGACATAAAATAATAAAGAAATAAAGAAAAAGAATTAAATTAAAATCAAAAGTAGTTAAATTCATTAAATGGAAACTGAAAACAATAGCGTTCATTAGTTCAAGTGACCAGATGTGGAATTATGGAGTTAAATAAGATCAAATAAGTAATAATTTAAAAAAATGGCCAGACACTGGCAGGTGAGAAGGAAATTAATGAGTCATGTGCCAGTTGCAATAAACATTAATAAATAAAGAATTTTATATACACACTGGTGGAATTCAGTACAATGCAACAGGTGCACTAGGCTTACTGTACTGAAACCTATTATTACTATTCACCTGAACTCAGCAGTGTGTAAGTAAAATTCTTTATTTATTAATCTTAATTGCAATGGGCACATATGAATCATATTAATCTCCTCCTATGCTGCATTTTAATCATTATAATATTGAAACCATTCAAAATATTTAGAAACAGTTATCAAAACATTATATATCATAATAATTATATATTTAAAAATATATATGTGAAGAAAACAACAAAATTACCATGTGTATACTTTATAAATTAAAGTATAAGAATATATGAAATATTGTGGGGGTGGGGGGCCCAAGAGATTTGAACACAGGAATAAGAAAACGGCTAATTTTAACATAAATAACGCTAATTTTAAAATAAATATTTATAATAGCCACATGGCTATTATAAATATTTATTTTAGGTTATTCGATATCCCTATTTAAGTTTATATTTCATTATTCTTCTGCACTTTCATAGTGCCCTTTTTTGTTTAGCAACAATAATTAATCATGAATATTCTATATTAATATTCGGAGAATCGATATATTGTTCATTGCTATTACAGAATTATAGAAAGTGTTCCACAAACTCTTTGCAATGTTCCGGCTTGTTGCTTAGGTCCAATTTTGGTGGTCCCACTTTCTGTGTGTTTAACGTGTAACCAGAATTAACATTATCGTCTATGGGGGTTGACACTCTGTATCTTATTACTCTGTGAGAGAGAAGTAAGATATACTACTCTGTGGCGTAGAGAGTTCACTTTTCTTTCCATTTTAGTTACTATTATTTTAATTATTTGTGTATTATTATTATCGTAGCGAGTTTAATTTTTCCTTACATTTCGGTTACTATTATTATTATATATTTTTTTTTTTGTATTTGTCTGCTGACATTATGAACCAGAAGTGCCTCTCATGCTGACATTAAGAAGAGAAGTGCTTCTCACGTAATAAATCTGGAGTGCAATTATACTGATTTCCAAAAGAACATTTAAGGTAATTTATCATAATTGATAGAACCAGGAAATATTTAATGAAATGTAAAAAAAAAAAAAACCTACTGAATAGCTAATTATTAACTAATTCCAACTTATTACATTAATTGATATGAATAAGAGGTAAGCAGCAGCCATTATCAATCCACTGTAGGATGGAAGCCTCCTCAAACAATTCATATTGAAGAAAATGGACCATAATCTGCTATGCACTGGTTATTTAGCATTCAGGGGCTTAAACTGCAGTCTACTCAAACTGTGTGCCAACTGCACTCCCACATCTGACCACTCAGCTACATTAATGTGAACGGTGTATTGATATTAATCAAAGTAATAGTTTATCGAATAATTTGAATTTATAGATATAAAGACATAATTGGGTTGGGGAGTTTACTCTTCCCTTGTAAAATGTGCAGTTGTATATACTGTATATGCCATTCCTGCTCATATTAACCTTTTCTTTTTTTTTTTTTTTTTAATTATAATCCGTGGTTTTGACTTTTTTTTTTTTTTCTGGGTTACTGACTGGCTGAAAGCAGTTAGTAAGTATGATAGTATTCGACATCAAGATAATTATGCATCATTATTATATAGTAATGCTAGGCTGTGTGGAGCTCATTTTTATGATTGGTGTTTTACAAGCACTGAAAGGGAAAACCTTATCAGATTTGCTTGGCCAAATACTGAGTGTCTCCTTCAACTGATTGTGAGGCATTCAATCCATGTTTTTTAGCCATTCCCAAGCCTTTTGCTTTTAATGTTTACCTTAAAAATTTACCAAGCAGAAAAACCCTGAAGCATTTAATGTTGAACATTGCTAATAAGCCAGGATTCTGCCCTGTTTTGCTGAATTGTTTGAGGAAGCAAATAACAGCTATGCAGGAAAAAGACACTGTGCATGCAATGAATAAACAAAGTTCATTATCTAATTGTGAAAATGATGATGCTGCTGTTCTTCTTGGCCTCTTAAACCATTCTGATACTTTGCTTGAATTGGTTCACCACGATGCTAGTGAGCCAGTAAGTCTCACTGACAAAGGTATGTATAAGGAATGTTCGTGTCAGACGGCACCTGGGATTTCCCCATCTCCGCGTGTGTTCGATGTATCGAGGACAATACACTGTCAAGCCAGAGACATGAAAGTGTGTGGGCCATGTCTATGCAGTGTGATACGTTGTGCCCATTATTTGTCCTGCTTATTGGCCATCAGGCCCCTAGTGAGCCCGACGTTACCCATACCTCGCCACGTGGAGGCTAGCCGGGTGTGTCCAGTATCACAACAAGTTGCTCTGGCAGATCCTGCCACCTATTTTCCTGGGATTTCAGTGGCTAGGACCTAAAAAAAAAAAAAAAAATTTACGTGTTTGACATTAATGCTTAATGGGATTGCTGTTAGGAAATCCCTGGTTGGAGTTGAACGCTAGACAGATGTGTTAAAAGGCCTAATAAGTAAGTCTGGCAAAATTTTGATGTTATTAAATTTACACATGTGAGGCTATACACTAGATAAAAGATAATAGTGTTAGTTGTCTTAGAGATTTACACGAAACAGTAGAATTTAAACGTTGATTAGAATTTGGCGGCATTATTAAGGGGTGTATTCGGTCAGTTTAGTGAGAGAGGGGGGAGACTGAAGACTGGGGGGAAAACAGATAGAAGAATAGGGACGATAGATTAGGCATCTCACTGACAAAATGAAAGAGTAGAATCAACCAGGTACAATGGGGATATGGATATTTCTGATGAAAATGTACTGGCGTATGTCACAGGTCACCTAGCCAGAAATATTTTAAAGAGCAACAATTGTGAAACATGTAAAAATTTACTATTAGGCCCAAAAGATCTTGATATTGAAAAAATTTTGTTGTATTTTAAAGATTTTAATGTGAGGAGTATGGATTGAAATGGCCATCAAAGGAATTGTTGAATATAATGATATGTGTATCAAATATCTTCTTTTCTGAAGTTTATTTGGTATTTCATAAGGAAAGTTTTTTGTAAAAAAACATGTTTGTTGATAAAACATGTTTTATTGACCTTGAGTAGATTGGGAACCACAAGCACAAAGATAATATGCAAAAAGTGCTTATTCAATCTTTCTTGAAAGTTATGTTACAGCAAAAAAGTGAAAAATGTGAACTTGCCTTACTGGTCTAGTCCAGCATCAAAATCCCTTTAAAAAAAAAACAAAATATGTTAAACACATGAAACTGGGAAATGTTAAACATGTACTGTAAAAGCTAGAGGGAAAAATTGTAATTGTGTCATGATTTTTTTATTGGAGATCAGTTGTATCAAAGCAATATTAACTGACTATTCTGAACTTCATAAAACATGACAAATCCTCAAATAAGATACAATTTCATTTCAATTGGATGAAATTATTATTATTATTATTACTAGCCATATAGTGCAAGGAAGCCTGAGGCTTATGCTGCACCAGCTAAAAAAAATTTCCAAGTTACTCTGAGAAAGAGAGAGAAGTACAAGGGAATCACCAAGAAAGAGAAGAATGATGATATCCATCTCAGGACCCTGGGTGTGCCAAGCCCGTACTCACCAGATGTGAGCCCCTGGTGTCTGGTGAACTCCAACCCACTGAAGTGTCTTCTTCTGGTTTTCAGAGACATTCCAGAGTAAGACACAGAAAGCCAGACCTGAAGATTATTGTAAATATGAAAAATACCTGTTCATTTTTATTTAAAAAAAAAAAAAAAAGTTCAGAATTGGCATCACAGTTTAAAAAAAAAAATTCTGATATTGTTGAAGATGATTTGATGCTGGAGTTGTAAGAAAGATCCTGATTTTTGTATTTGCAAAGGAAGCAAAGCTTATCTCTCAGTAACAGCATATCATAGCATCTTTACAGTTTATGAAATCAAGGATTGTATTGAAGACTGTGACACAGTGCTTTATTATTATTAATTTATTTGTTTATGTTGCTTGTGCTGGGCATATGTCTTGCCTTTAATTTTATGACAAATCAATATGCTTTATATATATATATATATATATATATATATATATACAGTCTGTCCTCGTATAGCACGATAGTTGTGTTCCTAGAAACTCTCGTGCAATGCAAAATCGTGCAATATAAACAACAGGCCCTATGGGAAAAGTGGGGTTAGGTGCAGACCACCCAAGATTGAACACACATTTGGAACCAAAACATTACCAAACACAATAAATAATCGGGTAATTTTAATCGTTATAAAATACTTACGTATTTTATAACGATTAAAATACGTAATAAAAAATATAATATATATTTTTTATTATAATATAATAAAAATAAATATTTTTTATTATTTATTATATTATAATAAAGTATTTTTAGTATTTTTAATACTAAAGTATTTTTTGCGAATAAAATACGTATTTTATTCGTAAAAAAATTATTATATTAAATAAAATAGTCGTAATAAAATACTTACGTATTTTATAATACGTAAGTATAAATCATAATACGTAAGTCGTAATAAAATGCTTACGTATTTTATTACGACTATTACGTAATAAAATATTGCTAATGCTTTTGCTTCTATCGTAAGCAAACTTGTTTTTTGTTTGATTTTCTATCAAAACAGATGACAGCCGTTCCATCTCTTCCAATTCTTGTGTCTTAATCTAATGGATTTTAATTACACTTTGAGTTGTTCCCGCTATGAAAGTTGTTTTTATTTTCTCCGCATTCTTTGTAATTCTCAGCGTTGCCTCATTTAGGTCTGTGGCACGTGCAATATCACATGGTCTTTCATTTCGCTCAAAGCGTTTCACAATTTCATATTTTTTTCCTCTATCGACAGAGGCGGACTGGCCATAAGCCTTACCCGGGAAATCCCGGTGGGCCGGAGCCGGTGTGATTTTGGCCATAAACCGTAGTATGAGGCCACTACAAATTTTCCCGGGTAAGAATTTTTGATCCAGTCCGCCTCTGTTTATCGATATTGCTTTTTTTTTTTCTCTCTGAATCTGCAGTGTCTTCGCCAGGACGCTTCCTTTTCACACCTTTTAAGTATTTTACTAATTTTTAGGGAATAAAGCGCAATTACAAAACGAGGAGGCACGCTTGATACACATAAACAAAGCTGCGCGCGTATAGCAACTGAATAAACAACACCGTAAAGGCCGCGATACACTATTAACACCCCACGTTTTACTAAAGCACATTTCTGGGGGTTACTACCATAAAACAATAAAAACAATTTCCAGTTGCGTTTCTGCTAGTGGAATCTGTTATAAACTGGTAGTAAACTCCATCTAATTGCATTTGCGATTATATCGATAGCTGGAATTGTGTTGGTTTTTACGTTACTATGGTGAAATGTTTCCCCTTCACTGATATAAAACACATAAATACATTTTTTCAGAATCTTCTTCATTCCTATCGTGTTGCATTCGGTTGGGGTGATTCCGCGTTCGACTGCCATTTCTTGTAAACACAAAGGCGAATCGTGCATAAGCGAATTCGGTTCGTGTTATGTAAGATAACGTTCCCCTATTTATAAATCGTGTATGATCGAATTCGTGTAATGTAAACACGTGTTATACGAGGACCGACTGTATATACACACGCACACGGTGTCTCAAAAATACGCGGCATAACTTCAGGAATGAATTCTTCATATGTAGACAATAAAAATATTTTATATCAACATAGTTCTGGAAATGCTTGGTTCCCGAGTTATTAACCGGAATGTCTTATCTGCCGCAGGTAATTTCCTTCTTTACAAGGTATCAAAAATTTGGTGGTTTTCCATTCCGACCATGTACTCAAATCAGGAGCAAGCGGATACGCACTTTATGTACGGTTTGGCAGATGGCAATGCTCTGAAGACTCGTCATTTGTAGCACGAAAGGTTCCCAGAACGAAGGTGTCGAGACAGGAAAACCTTTGAAGGTATCCATTGCCGCCTTTGAGAACATGCGACCTTTACACCTCATGCTGCCGACAGAAGACGACCAAGATCTATGACTCCTGAAGTAGAGGAGGAGATTTTGGATGTTGTGCATCCAAATCCTGGAATCAGCACACGCAGAATAGCAATGCAACTGGCTGTTCAACGTTTGACTATTTGCAGAGTGTTGTGAGAACACCAAATGTATCCTTACCATCTGCAACAGGCCTTGTCACCAGCAGATTATCCTGTGCGAGTAATGTTTTGCCAGTGGTATTCAGGCAGAAGCTGGACATTTTGAACAATTACTATAAGGTTATGTGAACAGTTAAGTGTCATAGACAGACCTTTCAAAACTCGGAAACCAAGCATTTCCGGAACTATGTTGAAATAAAATATTTTTTATTGTCTACATATGAAGAACTCATTCCTGAAGTTATGCCGTGTATTTTTGAGACACTCAGTATATTACAGGACAGTTCATGTGACGATATTATTATTTCAGTTTACAGAAGACAACATTTAACTCAAATCTTTCATATTAGCATTAGTAGAGGCATATGATGCAAGAAAGCAAGCTTATGCAGCATCAGCCGGAAAAAAAAAAAAAAAAAACCACTTCCACTTCACCCCTCCGTTCGTTCAAAATACCTGTCCAGCTGAGCCTTAATTTTATTTAGGCTATCAACTTCCACAACAAGGGATGGAAGACTGTTCCACCAACCAACTACCCGCTGGCTAAAGGCAAATTTCCGCACGTCTATCCTACATCTGTCTTTCCTCAATTTGAATTTATGCCCTCTCAGGTGATTATTCTGAGCAAGAGGAACAATCCCATCAGCATTGAGCATGCTCAAACCATTCAAGACATTATACACCTCTATCAGATCACCTCGCTGGTGCCTAGTCGCCAGATGCTGTAATTTGCAAAATTTAAGCCTTTCTTCGTAAGAGCATCCCTTTGTTCCATTCACTAATCTTGTTGCCCTTCTCTGTACTTGTTCCAGCAGCTCTACATCCTTATTGAAATGAGGCCTCCAGACCTGCATACAGTACTCAAGGTGTGGCCTGACCATTGCCTTATACCAGGGAATAATCACCTCCTTATCCCTGCTAGAAAAATTCCTGTATATCATTGACAAGACACCATGAGCTACTCTTGCAGCCTGTCTGCACTGCTCAGAGAACTTCATATCTGCCTGCACAATTACCACCAGGTCCTTTTCATTCTCTACCACTGTCAGTGTAGTACCACAGAGTTGATACGTTGCTCTGGGGTTGCTGTTTCCCATATGTAGTACTTTACATTTGTCATTGTTAAACTTCATTTGCCACCTCTCAGCCCATCTGCTCAACCTTTCTAGATCCTGTTGCAGTACCATAGTGTTAGCATTAGCATTAGTAGAGACATTTGATGCAAGAAAGCAAGCTTATGCAGCATCAGCCAAAAAAAAAAAAAAAAACCCAATTCCACTTCACCCCTCTGTTCGTTCCAAATACCTGTCCAGCTGAGCCTTAAACTTATTTAGGCTATCAACCTCCACCACAAGAGATGGAAGTCTGTTCCACCAACCAACCACCCGCTGGCTAAAGGCAAATTTCCTCACGTCTATCCTACATCTGTCTTTCCTCAGTTTGAATTTATGCCCTCTCAGGTGATTTTTCTGAGCTAGAGGAAGAATCCCATCAGCATTGAGCATGCTTAAACCATTCAAGGCTTTATACACCTCTATCAGATCACCTCGCTGGTGCCTAGTCTCCAGACACTGTAATTTGCAAAACTTAAGCCTTTCTTCGTAAGAGCACCCCTTTGTTCCATTCACTAATCTTGTTGCCCTTCTCTGTACTCGTTCCAGCAGCTCTACATCCTTCTTGAAATGAGGCCTCCAGACCTGTATACAGTACTCTAGGTGTGGCCTGACCATTGCCTTATACAATGGAATAATCACCTTATCCCTGCTGGAAAAATTCCTGTATATCATTGACAATACTCCATGAGCTACTCTTGCAGCCCGTCTGCACTGCACAGAGAACTTCATATCTGCCTGCACAACCACCCCCAAGTCCCTTTCATTCCCTACCACTGTCAGTGTAATACCACAGAGTTGATACGTTGCTCTGGGGTTGCTGTTTCCCACGTGTAGTACTTTACATTTGTCAATGTTAAACTTCATTTGCCACCTCTCAGCCCATCTGCTCAACCTTTCCAGATCCTGTTGCAGCAGCATAGTGTCAGTAGTGTCCTTGACAACCCTGCCAACCTTTGTATCATCTGCAAACTTGGACATTAAGCTTGATATACCATCATCAATATCATTTATAAATACAGAAAACAATAATGGACCCAACACTGAGCCCTGAGGGACTCCACTAATAACATTAGTCCACGATGAGCAGTGTCCATTGATTACCACTCTCTGTCTTCTCCCCCTCAACCACCCCTTTATCCATAGCAGCAATTTGCCTCCAATGTCACACTGCTCCAATTTGTGTAGCAGTCTTCCATGTGCAACAGTATCAAAAGGCTTTCTAACATCCAAGTATATAATATCAAAGTTATTCCCTGCATCCAGTTCTTTTGTGACTGCATCATAATATCCAATCAAGTTGGTCAGGCAAGACTTCCCCTTAACAAAACCATGCTGTGTCTGAGCTATAACTGAAGTCTTGTCTAAATGATCCTGCAGTGCTTCTTTAACCAGTGCCTCCATTAATTTTCCTGGAACAGAAGTTAAGCTCACAGGTCTATAATTACTTGTGTCAGCCTTTGATCCTCCTTTGTGAATTGGGGTCACATTTGCACATCTCCAGTCTATGGGTACCTCCCCTGAGTCCAAGGAAACTCTCATAATTATGGCTAAGGGTTTGCTTACTTCCTTTGCTGCCTCCTTTAATATAAATGGATAGATCCCATCTACCCCGGGTGCCTTTCTTGTGTTTATCTTCAACAGTTTCTCCTCCACTTTACTCCCAGTTATTTCAAGATTCTGTAGCTTACTGCTAGAGTTGAATACACCTCTGGCATTCCCCTTGCTGAATAACTCCTCATGTGTGAATGTCGATGCAAAATATTCATTTAGTTTGTTAGCTACCTGAGCAGGATCATCAACAGTTGACCCATCAATATCAAGTGGACCAATCTGATTCATCCTCTTCCTTCTAGAGTTAACATAAGTAAAGAACTCTTTGCTGTTTTTCTTTGCATCCCTTGCCAAGGATTTCTCATAATCTGCCTTTGCCTGCCTAACCTCCTTTGTAACTTGGTTGCATATCAACTTGTATCTATCATAGGCTTCTGTGTCATGTGTTAATTTGTAAGTATCCCATGCATTTTTCTTCTCTGCCATATGCCTCATTAGTTCATCTGACATCCATTTTGGCCTAAACCTTGAACAATATTTCTTAGTTGGTATGTAAAGCCTAGTAGCTTCCAAGATAAGTTCTTTGAATGCTTCCCATTTTGAATTTGCTGTTGGTAACATCATCAGTTGGTCCCACTGTATAGAATTTAAATACTGTCTCAGTCTATCGTAGTCGCCTTTACGGAAGCAATAACCCTTCCCTTTACCCCTAATGGTAGTTACCTC
The DNA here is from genome assembly GCF_048544385.1 of Mastigoproctus giganteus. NCBI lineage: Eukaryota > Metazoa > Arthropoda > Arachnida > Uropygi > Thelyphonidae > Mastigoproctus > Mastigoproctus giganteus. The sequence goes on along the minus strand of NC_143583.1, from coordinate 195,932,547 downwards.
TTTGAGTAAATCCCACTTCAGCACACTGTGATCACTGCCATCTAGTGGTTCGTTTATCTGCAGATTCTTAATGCATGAAGAATCACTGCTGATAATCAAATCAAGAGTATTACTCCCTCTAGTTGCCTCCCGAACATGCTGATGTAGAAAACAATCATCCAATAAATCCACAAAAGCCCTGCTAGTGTGTGAGTAACCAGCCCCCAAATTCCAGTCAATATCTGGGAAATTAAAATCTCCCATTATAAGACTGTCTGATTTACTGGGCCACTCTATTTATTATATCCTTATTATACTCATCAGAGTCATTAGGCCTATAGCACACTCCTGCTCTCAATTTTCATCTCCCAATGCTTATGTCACACCAAACTGACTCGACACTGCACTGTCCAGTGATGTCGACTGGCTTCACTTCCTTGGATTTTGTGTTTCTTAACTAATAGCATAACCCCTCCTCCCTTCCTATCCTGTCTATCCTTTCTGTAATCGCTGTACTCCCCAAATTCTAGTTCTGCATTCCTTATATCTGTGTGACACCACATCTCTGATATTCCAACAATATCTGCCTTTGATGCTTTGAGCAATACCTCAAATTCATCAAATTTATTTACCAAACTCCTAGCATTGGTGTACACGCAAGTATACGTGCACCTGTTTCTATTCTTAGCTACCCTAACACAACCCATGTGTTTACTTGTACCGCAATGACTCCCAAAGAAAGTGTACCACACTACAAGTATGAACCCTAGGCAGACCCCAACCATCAAGCTCTCCTGGGACTGCGCCATAACAACGGATAAGATCATCCAGCACAACAGACCGGATATAACGCTTGTGGACAAGATGGAAAAGTGTACCTGGCTAATTGACATAGTGGTGCCCAGCACTAGCAATGTCCAGAAAACCCACGAGGAAAAAATTAGGAAGTGCACAAACCTGATCATCATGCCAACCACCAGTATGGTGCCAGGGAAAATTAGTCTGCCAAAACTACCAGCTGCTAACTGGTAAAGAGATCGAAGCTAAGACAGAAGGAGAGACCTACAAATACCTAGGGATGATGCAGACTGAGCAGTTAGAGCACAAGGAAATCAAGAAGTGCCTGACTGAAAAATATCGTCAGAGACTCAGAAGCCTGCTGAAAGCAAAATTGAATGGAGGGAGCACAGTTAAAGTTTTGGGATCATAGATTGATTGGACTAACACCGAGCTAGAGGATATCACGCAAAAGACAAGGACAACGATGACCAAGGGCCACCAACACCACCCAAAGTTATCAGTGGAAAGACTAATAATAGCTCGGAAAGAGGGAGGAAGGGTCCTGATAGAGCAACAGAAAACAGCGATAATTAACCTGAACAATTGCATCGAGAACAACACAGCACCACTCCATCAAGCCATAAGGAAGATATATAAGTGGTATTCCCCACTCAACCTAAGAGAGGAGCCCCCCTCGCCCAGACGGCACAAGAAACGTTGCTGGAAAGATTGACAAAGAGGACACTCCAGGGCATACACTACAATCACCTCCATCAAGATCATGTCGATAACACGGGTTCCAATGCATGCTCTCAAGCGGGATGCTCTTCCCTGAAACTGAAGGATTCATGATAGCCATCCAAGACCAGATAATGAACACCAGAATGTATAGAAAATACATCGCCAATGAGACCGGAATGTCAGATGACACCTGTTGACGTTATCACCTGGCCTCAGAAACGATCCAACACATCACCACGGGGTGCAAGGTGATCACCTTGCACCCCGTACACCATAGACACAACCACGTCGCCAGGATAATACATCAGAAGCTAGCGAGGAAATACCAGTTGATAGAAGAAAGTGTACTATACTACAAGTACAAACTCCATAATAACGGATAAGACCATCCCGCATAACAGACCGTACATAACCCTTGTGGACAATAAGGAAAAGGCTACCTATCTGATTGACATAGCGGTAACCAACTCTAGAAATGTCTGGAAAACCCACGAGGAAAAAATTAGGAAATACACGAACCTAACTCAGCCACGGAGTGAAAAAAGTTCGTTAAAGTTCCTTGCGTCATCGACGGGCCTTTCCACCCGGTGTGGGGAGGACGGTGACAATATCACTGTGCTACATGCGCAGACAGACAGAGAGTGGAGAGACTCTGTTAAACGTGAATCATTATTTCACCTAACTTCCCTCTGTTGAATGGATGAATGGAATCTAAAAGCCTGAAAGAGGTTTTCGGGACCCACCTCAGATGTATGAGCAATATTCCTTAGTAGCACTGATTTGCGATTTGTACAGAGTGAACAGCTCTTTGGAAGAAAAGTAACGTTTTCCGATTTCAAGGCAAAATATCATTTTGCCTTGAAATAGGAGTGTCATAGAAGACTAGCATAGCAGCAGCAGAATCCTTTTTGCAAACCATAAGACAGGACTGAGTTTAAGAAATATTGAAATCAACTAATTTACCTTTGCCCCACTGGAGAATCATCTGGAGTTTAGCATTTAAGGAATTGGTAGTGGCTATTCGAGAAATTATTATTATTATTATTATTATTATTAGCCATATAGTGCAAGGAAGCCAGAGGCTTATGCTGCACCAGCCAAAAAAAAAAAAAATTCCCGAGTTACCCTGAGAGAGAGAGAGAGAGAGAGAGAGAGAGAGAGAGAGAGAGAGAGAGAGAGAGAGAGAATCAGAAGTAGAAAGGAATCACCAACAAGAAAGAGAAGACTGATGATATCCAGCTCAGGACCCTGGGTGTGCCAAGCCCATACTCACTAGATGTGAGCCCCCGGGGTTAGATGTGAGCCCCCGGGGTGAAGCTATTTGAGCAGCAGAGCAAGGTTTCCTCAAACTGGAAGGGAATGCAATGTGCCATCATTAGTAAAACTATTGATAAGATTCTTGGTCAATGGAAGAAAGTCTTTAATATGTAAGAGGAAAAGAGAGGGAGAAAGAACTGAACCTACGGTAACACTGGCATAAGTTGAGAAATTAGAAGACAGAGAGCCATTTACCATCACTGCAATGAGCGGTCAGAGAAAAAATTGGATATCCAATTACAAAAAAACATTGGCAAACCATAAGATGGAAGCTTGTTTAGAAGACATTTATACCATAACTGATCAAAAGCTTTCGAAATGTCAAGTGCAATTGCTTGAGTTTCACGGAATGTTTTCATTAAATTTGTCCATAGATGAGTAACATAAGACAGAATATCAACAGTGACGGATTCATCATGGCTTTCGTTGATCAGATGGTGCTGTATTTGTAGACAGTTTAAGAATTGGCGGTTAATTGATTTAAGCTATTTGAGCAGCAGGGCAAGGTTTCCTCAAACTGGAAGGGAATGCAATGTGCCATCATTAGTAAAACTTTAGAAAGAGTATTTTTTTATTATTATTATTACTATTACTATTACTAATTATTATTATTATTACTATAATAATAATAATAATAATAATTATTATTATTTATTATTATTATTATTAATAAGTACTTGGTAGCAATATCCGTCACGAGGTGGAATTCCCAATCAGGGAGAGATAATAATAATAATAATTATTAAATATGTTGCATCTCTTGGTGGCAGATTATTCATTGAAGCATGCTAGATATTCAATTTTAGTTTTTTTTCAAGTTTCCCTTGACAACTTGGTAGCAATACCCGACACGAGGTGGAATCCCCAATCAGAGAGAAATAACAACAATAATAATAATAATTATTATTATTATTATTTCTCCCTGATTGGGGGTTCCACCTCGTGACGGGTATTGCTACCAAGTACACAGGGTGGTTGTTGTTATGTCTGGTGTTACTGTTGGTCGAGGAACTCTCTGACTGTCATACAGGTGTTCAGGATTGCGACTTTCTGGAGTTCCTTGTAGGTGTTCTCTAGGAGACTATGGCTGCTGGGCTGCTATGTAGGGTCTTTGACACGATACCGGTGGTTGACACGACGATCGGGATGGTCGTTACTCCTTGACCTCATTATTATTATTAGCCTTATAGTGTAGTTCGTTGTACTTGTTCGCTGGGAGACCTATTGCTGCTAGGCTGTTATTATTATTGTTATTGCTGTTATATTATTTCTCCCTGATTGGGGGATTCCACTCCGTGACTGGTGTCTGGTGTTACTGTTGGTCGAGGAAATCTCTGACTATCTTACAGGTGTTCAGGATTGCGACCTTCTGGAGTTTCTTGTAGATTTATTGTTATTATTATTATTATTATTATTATTATTATTATTATTAGTCATATGGTGGAAGGAAGCCTGCACCAGCCTAAAAAAATTCCCGAGTTACCCTGAGAGAGAGAGAGAGAGAGAGAGAGAGAGAGAGAGAGAGAGAGAGAGAGAGAGAGAGAGAGAGGAATCACCAGGAAAGGGAAGAATAATGATATCCAGCTCAGGACCCTGGGAGCATGGGCTGGGTGTGCCAAGCCAATACTCACCAGATATGAGCGCCTGGGTGTATAAGTAAGTTGAATGGAATGATAATTGGACAGGAAGGATTTCTTACAGTTTTAAGAACTGACTGGACATGGACAAATTTGGAAACAGAAGAAAAAAACACCTATGGAAAAAGAAAGTGAAAAACGGCGACTCAGGACAGTAGTAATTTCAGTAACACAAGTTTTGAGAACTGGAGAAATGCTATCAGAATCAGCAGCTTTCTGAACATCAAAATTGGTCACACTCCAAGACAACAGGAGTTATTGAATGGAGCATACTGGGAATGGTGGGAGGTGGCGTACCAAAATCATCAATACACAAGTTAGAAAAAATTAGGATGCTAGCAGGTCAGCTTTATCCTTGGCTGCTATTAAAATGGAACCATCTGGTTTTCACAGAGGTGGGAAAAAAGATTGTCAATTGTTGCGGCCAGATTGCTCGGGTACCATTTGGACAAAAACAAATTATCTTTGGAATCTGGTTTGGACTGGTAATAGCTGCTTTATAATTGTTGTGAGGTTTACCCTAGTCGCAATACAAAAGTGAAGATTCGGAAACAAGCCAATCCCGATATATTGAACTTTCTTCTCTTGAATCGCCTTAGTGCATTTTTTGGAAAACCAAGCTTTGTATAATGGACAGGATTTAAAGATGCACTGTGTTCAATAAAGAATTTCATCCTACAAGTTTAATATATATATAATATCGGTGTAAATACTGTACACCATAGATAACTCTTAAGAAACGACGATGGTAGTGTGTGAGGCGTCATACTTATTAGAAGTAGTGGAATACCATGGCAACTCGTCGTGAAGGAAGAGCACAATATGATAAACAGAGCAAATGATGCCTCCCATACTACATCGTAGTTTCTTAAGAGTCATCTGTGCTGTATTAACACCGATATTATATAGATATTAAACTCTCAACGTATTATGCCTTGTTCATTTAGTTATTTTTAAAATCCCTACAAGTATACTTTCACCTACACGATCTGAGCAAACGTTGAAATCAAAAGACTTGAAACAGTAATCTTACCGAGGAAAGTTGGTGTTTTTGCATTCTTGTAATGCCAAAGAACACAAGTTGAGAACAGCCACGAAATAAAGGCTCCAGTGGAGAAGCGACCATTACCAAATTGCGATTTGAGGTACCTAGACGACCATTCATATCGACTGTGTACTTAGAAGGGGTGTTTGTGACGAAGCGTGTTGGCTGTGTGGTTAGGATTGTCTGGTATTCTGGTAGGGAAATCTAATTTAGCTTTACCTACTAGCTTTTGGACAATCTGTGCGAAGTGATTAGTAGTTGCAAAAGCTTCAGCATCTCGACCAGCTGGGTCCGTTTGACTAGAAAACGGAAGCCAGCTGTTCTTGTGAACATTAAAATCTCAAAGGAAAACTAACTCACTGTTAGGAAAGTGGGACTGGTGAAAGTCAAGTTTCAAAGAGAGGAATGCGAAGTGTTCCAATTGATTACTGTAATGGAAGAACAATAGAGTCAACAGATGAATTTGACAGTATGCATTAAAGCAATTTTCAGTCAAAGAAAATCGAAAAGTGGAGATTCGACATTAGTAAGTCTCTGACAGGGAATATCAGATCATATGCACAAGTACCAGCTTTGAAGCGAAAATCCAAACAACTGAGATGTGCATTGGTTGAATGAATTGATAACTCCGCTTCTCTCCGAAAAAGTAACTGAGATTTGACGGATTTTACGTGGAATCGACATCATTGAAAATAGATTTGATACGTCGTATATTTGTGAAAAAACGAGGAAGTATTTGAGAGTTTGATTTGTTCTCAGATAATTTTGCTCTATTAGTTTGACAATTCATTGTGTTTCTAGTGATAAGAAATCATTGGTTTCATACTGCATGAAATAATGAAATTTTTGAATGTGGTGTACACGTGGCAAGTTTATACCCAGCTCCTTGATATAACATGGCTTCGACATTGCCCAGCTTTCACACTGCTCTGTCTGCGATGACGGGAATAATTTTTATCGACCCTTTTCGCAACGTGGCTGGGTTAGTGGGTCACAGGCTAGAGTAGCATGGTTTTGTTTTTTCTTCCCGGAAACTCTGGTTTTTTTGTCTAGTAAACAGAAAATAGATCACAGAATACGCGTAATTTACAGACAATATACACGGAGCAATATGACCGTAGTAACTGATGCTCCTAATTCCCTACAACAACAACAACAACCTTACACTCAATGTCAAAAGCCTGTGTTCGAATCCCGTCGATGACGTAAGAAATTTTTATGAGCCCCATTTTCACGACGTGGCTGATTAAGTCGGTGTCAGGTGAGGGTAACATGGTTTTGTGTCTCCTGCTCTGAGTAGTGCATTCAGGCTCCCAGGATAGCTGATGGGCTTTTGTCAGGGATATACAGGAATTTTATTATCAGTGATAAGGAGGTGATTATCCCATTGTATAAGGCAATGGACAGGCCACACTTTGAGTACTGAATGCAGGTCTGGATGCTTCGTTTTAGGAAGGATGTAGAGCTGCTGGAACGGGTAGAGAGAAGGGTGGCGAGATTGGTGAGGGGATCATAGGGGTGTTCTTTCCGAGAATGGCTCTATTATTATTATTAGCTATATGGTGCAAGGAAGCTTGAAACTCATGCTACACCGGCCAAAAAAATTCCCGGGTTACCCTAAGAGAGAGAGAGAGAGTCATCAAGAAAGAGAAGAATGATGATATGCAGCTCAGGACGCTGGGTGTGCCAAGCCCATACTCACCAGATGTGAGCCCTTGTTTGCAAATTTCATCGTTTGGAGACCAGTCACCTGCGAAGTGATGTGATTGAGGTGTTTAAGACTTTGAGTGTTTTGAGCAAGCGCAGTGTTGATGGTATTCTTCCTCTTGCGCAGATTACACACTTGAGGGGCATAAATTGAAATTGACGAAGGATGATTACAGAATAGATGTGGAAAAGTTTCCTTTCAGCCAACAGGTGCTTGCTGGAACAAACTTTTATCTGTCGTTGTGGAAGTTTATAGCTTAAGTAAATTCGAGGAGAGCTAGACTAAGTTTTGGCGGAAATAGATAGGTGAAGTAGGAAGTGTTTTTTTTTTTTTCTTTTGACTGATGCTTTATAAGCTTGCATCATATGCCACTGCTAATGCTAGTGCTAATTGGGGTGCTTCATTCCGCAAACAGAAAAGCGACCATAGAACACACGCAATTTATAGGCAATACATACCGCACAAATGGCCTTAATTGCTTATATACTCCTGAAAACTCTACAACAATTACAACAACTTATTTCTGTGACCACATATATAGGACATAATGCCAATATGTAGGACATTAGACGAGTCTACCATATGTACTGTTGCTTAGCACACACCTCCATATTGTTAAGCTTCTATTGGCTAAAAAATGAAAGGTAGCTGGTGATGCAATACACCATACGTGGAATCACATCACGTAATGAATTTTACTAAGTTTGCTCTGCGGTTTAACTTTACCCGGTATTTGTAAGAAGTAATTTTCATTCATTTTAGTGGCGAGTGAGAAGTGAGCGTGAGAATAGAAGCCGCTGTTGAACTACATTCGCCGTATTTTATCTGGATTGAGTAAGTAAAGTAAAACGTGTCTTTATATGAAAACTGTATATGAAAGATTTAGCATGAAATTTATCAGAGGTCTGTGTTATTGCACCTGATTTAATTTTATGGAAACTAATCTGAAAAATTTTAATAATGAATATGGTAACTGTAGCAGAATAAAACATTTGCAGTGAGTGAAAATAGGCTATGGGTAATGAAGCGCAAAGGTATGCGTTTGTTAGGTTGATGACTCGAAATTTTTCTCTTCTAATTTGTAGGTCAGTCTGAAATTTAGAGCTTCAAGAAGAGCCCAGCAGAGATCACTCCCTTCATAGACTATAGTGAGATCGAAATATTTAATGAATGCATTCATATTGCTGTCTTTATCGTTTTTTATATAATTAATGTATTTTTTATTTTTCGCTCGCTTAATATTTTTATTGTAGTTATGAATTATAACGGACCCACTGAAAATCTACTCACTTCTTTTTTTTTTTTTGGTAGTTATTGGCGCATCGGCTTCTGTGGCCATAGTGCACCTCCCAAGGTTTTTTGCAGTACTTTGATCCAAGCCCGAGGCGGGATTCGAACCCGCGGGCGCTTTACCCACCCGGCTAGCCCGGTCGTCTCTACTCATTTCATAGTATATAATAATGTTTCTGGAATTCTCTCACATGGCTACCATTACATTTTATTGTACAGTATTGTCATTTTATTGTTAAGTATTTTTGTAAAAATTGCAGTATTATTTTTTTAATATTATTTGGCAGCAGGTTATTTCCTACAGTTGGAATTTAAACTCAATACTTGTAAAATATAAAAATACTCAGTTGCCAGGCAAGCAAATATTGCCTACAAATCAAAATGAGCAGCATAAGAATTAAAACATATCAGCAAGAGCTGACATTATTATTGTTATTATTATTATTAGCAATATGGTGCTGCACCAGCTGAAAAAAAAAAAAAAAAAAATATATATATATATATATATATATATATATATGAGTTACCTTGAGAGAAAGAAACAAAACAAGTAGAAGGGAATCGGCAAGAAAGAGAAGAATGATGATATCCAGCTCAGGACCCTGGGTGTGCTAAGCCCATTCTCACCAGACATGAGCCCTTATGAAGTGCAGTAGCTCTCTCTCTATATATATATATATATATATATATATATATATATTCTCTCTCTCTCTCTCTCTCTCTCTCTCTCTATATATATATATATATATATATATTCTCTCTCTCTCTCTCTATATATATATTCTCTCTCTCTCTCTCTCTCTCTCTATATATATATATATATATATATATATATATATATATATATATATTCTCTCTCTCTCTCTCTCTATATATATATATATATATATATATATATATATATATATATTCTCTCTCTCTCTCTCTATATATATTCTCTCTCTCTCTATATATATATATATTCTCTCTCTCTCTCTCTCTCTATATATATATAAACTGATATTAAATCAAAATTAATGCCAGTAGCATGGCAAAACTGTTGAGCAAAAAATAATAAATTAAACTTAATAATTATTCAACAGGGAGGGAGAAGAAAATGTAAGACTAAAAATTGTAGCAGAAAATCTCCAAATAATTTTAGAAAATCCAATTCAAAATAATAAATCAGTTTTAAAATTTAGAGCCAATTACATAAGAATTTAGCGGCAAACCACCCTCGTAAGGTGCCAGTTCCAAATACTACAAATAATGTAGTATTTGGAACTGGCACCTTACGAGGGTGCCAGTTCCACTATTTGATTTACCATTATGCCCCATAACAGAGGTCCCTGTTGATATTATGCCTCATAATATCAAGAGGTCCTTGTAATAATATCAACGAGAACCTCTGTCATAATATCAACAGATATGGGACACCTTAAGGGGGGGGTGCTGCTAAATTCTTATGTAATTGGCTGTAAATTTTAAAATTGATTTATTATTTTGAATTGGATTTTATAAATTTATTTGGAGATTTTCTGTTACAATTTTTAGTCTTACATTTTCTTCTCCCTCCCTGTTGATTAATTATTATGTTTAATTTATTATTTTTTGCTCAACAGTTTTGCCATGCTACTGGCATTAATTTTGATTTACTATTTAATATCAGTTATATATTGGGCATCATATGGAGGAATGTGCATTTTGCTGCCTCTAATGATAGCTTTATATTTATTTTCTTAATTTTCATATTATATTTTTTACCATTTTTTTTTATTTTTTAACTACTTCATTATGCTAATATATATATATATATATATTCTTTCCTCCAGGAGTGCAGTTATTGTAAGGAATAAAGTTGTTTAGCTTTCAATTGCATTTAATTTTCTGCAATTATTGATGTTTCAGTTTATTGCCTTTTAAATCTATTTATTTCTATTCTCTATTGTTTCAAATCCTATTCATATTAAAACTGCTCTAGCTGTGCTGTGTTTATTACTCCAGAAACAAAAAAACTTAAATATTTAACCCATTTATGCCTAAAGTCAGAATTATTTATGAATTTTACAATTATATGACAAATAAAAC